>NC_092392.1:18310278-18616389 GCF_030028105.1 Mobula birostris | reverse complement strand
AAGGGAATTAAGGGTTATGGGGAAAAGGCAGGGAGATAGAGCTAAGTTTACGGACAGATCAGCCATGATCTTATTGAATGGCGGGTCAGGCTTGATGGACCGGATGGCCTACTCCTGCTCCTATTTCTTATGTTTTTATGTTCTTAAAATGTGTGGAATGTGTGCAAATCCATTCTTTGGAATGGGGATTGCTCACCCTGATTGGATGTGTAAATGCATGTAAGCTATATGTTTCCTTTCATCATTTTTATTTCTAAAATTTACAATTAATTTCTTACCTCATAAGTGTTTTGCAGTAAATTTATTAGCTAATTTTATTTTTAAATTTTAATTATTTAAAATCTATATGAGCCATTTTAAGTATCTCTGATCATTTGCTATGAAAGTCTGGTCCAACGTCCTCCTGCAAATACAACTATTTTGATTATGTTTATTCTATGTTTCTGTCATAAAAACCTTATTGATGTAATAAATAATTGCAAAAATTATTATTAACTATTTTAAACGTTGGAATGATCTGCCTGGTAAAAAGTTGCTTTTCATGGAAGTTAATATTGTTCTTGTTCGTCTGTAAATATTGATGTGGATGCTTTTACCAGAGTAACTCTCAGAGGCTGATGGCATGTGACAACCTGAAGGAATCTGAATTAAAGTTGTGAGAGAGAAAACCATAAATCCTGACTGCTTACATTGAACACAGATGTCAAAATCTTATCCAAGGCAATACACTTCGAGTTAAGTTTAGTTTTATTTGTCACATGTACATTGAAACATACAGTGAACTGCATTGTTTGTGTTAAATCAAACCAGCGAGGACTGTGCTAGGCAAGTGTGGTCACATTTCTGGTGCCAACATAGAGCATGTCCACAACTCAATAATCCTAACCTGTATGTCTTTGGAAAATAGAAGGAAACCAGAGAACCTGGAGGAAACTCATGTGGTCTTGGGAAGAACGTACAAACTCTTTTCAGACAGCAGTGTTAATTGAACCGTGATCTTACAGAGGGGGCTGTAAAGCATTGCACTAATCACTATACTACTGTGCAACCCTGTGACATACAATGCTGACATTGCCATTGTTATTCAAAAAACATAAGCACAATACAGAATCAACAAAAGGAACAGAAAAGTTTTATTCAGCATTGTTAAAGTAGTTCTCAAAATAGTTTCCCTTTCTTCCCATTCTTTGTTAGATGCACTTGGTTCACTCTGTTAAGATCATTTGGATTCCACGCACAAATTAGCAAAGAAACGTATACAAAACTGAGTTCATATACACCATATACACTGTGCCAAAAGTTTTTAAACAAATTTAATCCCAGAAAACCACGGTAAAGATGATCTATTTTAATTTTATAGTTTTTCAAGTTCTGGGTGTCACTGGTAAGGCGGGCATTTATTGTCCATATCTAATTGCTCTGGGAAATTTTAGACCTCGTTTAAGAGTCAGCCATATCAGTTGATCTGGAGCCACATGTTGGCCAAACCAGGTAAGAATAGCCCATTTTCTCCCCTGAAAAATTAATGCCCCCGAAGGACGTTAGTGAACCAGGTGGCTTGAGGTTATCATTGCCGATGGATATTATCTAGATTTGAATCTCATACCTGTGATTGTTGGATTGGGGGCTGTGTCTCAGGTACACTGGTCTGCTAATTTAACTACTGTGCCACCACCATTCTGATTAATCACTCAAATAAAAGTATCGTAAAGTTATTATTCTACCAACAATTAACAAATGCATTACCCATGTGCAAACAAGCTGGCTCACATATTATGCATATAATTCTATATACCAGCAGCAGGTTAAGTCTCTCAAGTAATTAGTACTCCTTAGGAGATACCTTATTTATCTGCTAAGGAGTACCAATGGACACCCCATCTAAAGTAGACTCTCCATCTGCTGGCCCCTGTTTCACCTTTTCCCCCACTCTTCTTTATACCGTCTATTTTTTCTCTCCCCTCTCAGTCCTGACAGTCTCAATCTGGAACGTTGTCCGTTCTTTTCCACCCATGGTTGATGGTTAACCCGCTGGGTTCCTCCTGCACTTTGCATTTTGCTCTGCCTTGAAACATTAACCTGGAATTTACAACAAGAGCAGCAATGATCCTGTTGGAGGCCGTTATAGTGAAGAGAATACGTTAGTAAATTTTGGCATCTACGCACGCACAATTAAATGCTCAAGTTATTTTTCGTGGTACCTTGCTTTCTATATGGAACTCTGGAGAGTCGGGTACTACACTGTCATCAACACCGAATGTGAATATGAACTTTAAATGTTATACACTGTAAGTAAACAATGAAAATGTTATCCTTGTCAAATGAAATGTAACTGATTTTTTATTATACCATGTTAAAACTTAATTACTACTACAAATTCTCACTTGCCTGAAGAATTAGTTTTTTTTTATGGTTGATGTGTTACACCCTCAGAAACATTTTCAGAATTCCACTGATTTTTTAATTATAAACACTATTTTGGTTTTTACTGTATAGGCAGCGCGGTGCTATGTTTCCTCTAAGGTGTGCGTGTGCACGCATCTTTTGCTACTTGCGCACAAAGGTGTTTAAACTGTGCACGAAAGGTTGTCATCCTCTACCTTGTCGGCATGTTCATTATATTTCACGATCGTATGCAATCACATTTCCTTTTCAGATTTCTGCTGTGGACGGTGTTGACAATGTGGAGTTTCTGATGATTTGTCTGCAAATTTTATACTGTTTTTATTAAAGAAATTATTGATTCACTATGTTGAATTCCAAAGAAGCAAATGGCGTGAAACACAAAAGAACTGCTAGTTTATTTAAAACAGAATGCCTTATTATCCTTAGAATAGCTTCAGATCTACTTCCACTCAAAAAATTCAGTGCACACACGTTGTTGCCACTGGGCAAAAAATTGCACAGCACAAGATTATTGCGTACACTGATCATTACAAATGAGAGGGAACATTGGTGCAGTAATAGAGCTGCCTCATAATTTAAGTGACCTGGGTCTGACCCTGACCACTAGTATTCTTTGTGTGGAGTTTCCATGATTTCCGTTGATTGTGTGGGTTTCTTCCTACAACCCAAAGACATGCATCTTGAGAGATTCACTGGCCACGCTAAATTGTCCCTAATGTGTTGGTGAGTGGTCGAATCTAGAGATGATGATTTGAGTGGAGTTATTAGTGTAAATGGATGTGAATGGGATCTTAGTGGCTGGAATGATCTCATCGGACTGAATGATCTCGCTGTTTCTGTGTTACATCACTCTCCAGCTCCAGAATCCTATATTGTATTTTCACTTACACCTTAATCTGAGTTCCATTTTAGTTGGTTCTTGATGACGTAGTTCATCTTGATGACATTTTGTTCAGATGAAAGACGAACATCTCCCGAAACAAATCTTCTACTCTCAGCTTAAAGAAGGCAAACGTAAAGGAGGCCGACAACTGAAGAGATTCAAAGATGTCTTAAAAGCCAACATCAAGAAATGTAACATCGACATCAACAACTGGGAAACCAATGCCGAGGACAGGAAACTCTGGCAAGCCATCATCCGAGAAGGAACAGCAACTTTCCAAGCCAATAAATGTGCAGAATTAGAAGAAAAAAGAAGAAAATGGAAAGAGAGGCAGCAACAACCAAAGCCCGATCTGCCATCTGGAACTACCTGTCCTGAATGCGGAAGAACTTTCAAAGCCAAGATTGAACTCATAAGTCACTTGAGAGCCCATAAGTAGATCAACAGAACGAAGACCATCATCCTTGACCCCGAGGGATAGCCACCACGACGACGAATCTGAGTATATCCCAGTTTTGTTAAAATTTGCTCTCTCTAAAACGTTTATTAATTTATAAACTTTTCCTTCTGTTCTTACCTTGCATGGCAATTTGAAACTGGCAGCATTTCATATTTTTCCCACTACTGAGGAAAGATTACAAGCAATTGGAACTGACGATCAGAATTTAAAATATGATCTCATTTTCACTCTTTTGTCTGGCCTGCAGAATATTTCCAATGCTTTCTGCTTTACTTCCGCTTTCCAACCTCTGCAGTATTTTACCTTTGGATAAAAGTGAAAATCAGCATCCTTTTACTTGTCAAAATTCTTTACATGGGCTAGATGCTTGGAGAGTTTCTGGGAAGTTGTCAAGTATATTTCGAATGGGCTGTTGCTCAGCTAAGTTTCTTGGGAGTTGTCAAATATATTTTGAATGGGTTAGATACTCAGCTAAGCTTTTGGGAGGTTGTCAAATATATTTAGAATTTACACAGTTTGTCTTCTTTTGCACATTGGTTGTTTGTCCATCTCCGTGTGTAGCTTTTCATTGATTCTGTTGTGTTTCCTTGTATCTACTGTGTATACCCCCAAGAAAATGAATCTCAGGATAGTATATGGTGACACTGGCACACTTTAAGGATGTGCACTTAGCCAACTGTTCTACTCTCTCTACGCCCACGGCTCTGTGGCTTGGCTCAGCTCAAACACCATCTATAAATTTGCTTTGCCACAACTATTGTTGGCAGAATTTCAGATGATGATGAGGAGGTGTACAGGAAAGAGATAGATCAGTTGGTTGAGTGTTAACACAATAACAAACTGGCTCTCAACATCACTAAGACCAGGGAGTTGACTGTGGACTTAAGGAAGGGGAGGGTGAGTGTTCACACACCTGTTCTCATTGAAGAGTCAGTAATGGAAAGGATGAGCAGTTTCAAGTTCCTGGGTGTCAACATCTCTGAAGATCTATCCTGGTACCAACATATTGATGCGGTTACAAAGAAAGCATGACAGTGGCTCTATTTCATTGGGAGTTTGAGTAGATGCTATGTCACCAAAGACTCTCACAAATTTCTACAGATGTACTGTGGAGACCATTCTAACTGGTTGCATCACCATCTGATCTGCAGGGGGAGGGGTCACTACACAGGATCAGAAAAAGCTGCACAAAGTTGTAAACTCAGCCAGCTCCATCATGGGCACTAGCTTCCCCAATATCGAGGACACTTCAAAAGATGATGTCTCAGGAAGGCAGCATCCATCATTAAGGGCCCTCATCACTCAGGACATGCCCTCTTCTCATTGCTACCATTGGGGAGGAGGTACAGGAATCTGAAGACACACAATCAACGTTTCAGGAACGGCTGCTTCCCCTCCACCATCACATTTCTTAATGGACAATGAACCCATGAACACGACCTCACTTTTTGCTCCCTTTATGCACTACCTATTTAATTTCAATTTTTATATGAATTTCTTATCATAATTTATCATTTTTATTATTATATATTGCAATGTACTGCTGCCCCAAAACAACAAATTTCATGACATATGCCAATGATATTAAACCTGACTCTGATTCATGTACAGTAAGTACTTTGATAATGAATTTATTTTGAACTTTGAACTTAGCTATATAATGTGAGAATGTGGGCATTGTTCACACAGTGAGATGCTGCACTCCATATGAAAGTAAAATCCATGGAGGAAGGGGTTAGAAGAGGCAAATTCACCGCTGAACACCTATGCTCTGTCCGCCAGAGAAAGCAGCATCTCATAGTGGCCACACATTTTAATTCCATGTCCCATTCCCATTCTGATATGTCTATCCACGGCCTCCTCTACTGTCAAGATGAAGCCACACTCAGGTTGGAGGAACAACACCTTATATTCCGTCTCGGTAGCCTCCAACCTGGTGGCATGAACACTGACTTCTCTAACTTCTGTTAATGCCCCATCTCCCCCTCATACCCCATCCGTTATTTATTTATGTATTTTATGTATTCTTTTTCTCTCTCCTTTTTCTCCCTCTGTCCCTCTCACTATATTCCTTTCCCATCCTCTGGGCTTTCCCCCTCCCCCTTTCTTTCTCCCTAGGTCTCCCATCCCATGATCCTCTCATATCCCTTTTGCCAATCACCTGTCCAGCTCTTGGCTCCATCCCTCCCCCTCCTGTCTTCTATCATTTCAGATCTCCCCCTCCCCCTCCCACTTTCAAATCTCTTACTAGCTCTTCTTTCAGTTAGTCCTGACGAAGGGTCTCAGCCCAAAACGTCGACTATACCTTTTCCTAGAGATGCTGCCTGGCCTGCTGCGTTCACCAGCAACTTTGATGTGTGTTGCTTAAATTTCCAGCATCTGCAGATTTCCTTGTGTTTGTGTTTTTAAATTCACCTCCCTGCTGGGTATTCTTTATCATCCCAATGTTTAGTATTCAGATGGTGAAGAAAACCTTTCTCACAAATTCTTGCACATCAACACAGAGTTTATTCCTGCTAAAACATGATTAGCCTCTGAATTTTAGATTTTCTCCTGTCCAGTCCCCCTCCCACCCCCCATCCATTCACTTACTGTATGATTTAGAAAATTAATGGTTTATTTATTTAATTCCAAGGTTTCCTTTCACCATTCACCATTTGGTATTCTGGAGAAGGCGATCTTATTCAGACACAGAAAAAAAAAGAGGAAAAATCAAAACTGGAAAAGAGCAGGAAATGCCAGATTAGTATATATAACTGAAACAAAATGCTAGTTTCTGGGTGTGGTCTGCACAGAAACGATGATGGATCTGCATCAGAAAGAATGATTTTATAAGCAAAAGTGTTTGTAGGTTTGCAACATTCCTAATATTCACTTATGTCTGCAACATTTTGTTGGTACCTTTTGAGCTTTTTGATGACATCTTGCAGTTTGGAAGTTGACTCTGCCCTTCGCCAGCCACCTGCCGTGTATTTGTACCAGTTTTTGTTCTCTTTTATTGCTTGTTTGCTTAATGTATGTTGACCTGCTCAGCCATCTGCCAGTGACACATTGTAATGGCCATAAAGAGGCTCACAAGAATGACTCACTCTTCAATTTCTCCTTTACTGCTCTGAGGAAATATTACACCTCTCCTCAGTATCTTCCTATTTATTGTGAATTGAGGAGCAGTGACTGAGTTAGTGGTTTTGTAAAAGGAACTTATGAAAGGAAAACCTCAGAAGATAATTTTATTCAATTAGTTTCATGTAAGAACTTTGCCAGAGAAGTTCAGGATGTAAGACGTCATGGAACAAGAGGTTTCTGAACTGAAGTGAAAATTGGTTGAACTTTTTAAAACAAGGATACTGCTCTTGATTGGAACTGAGTCACCAAGATACTGGTTCCCCAGCAGGTATCAAAAAGACCAGTGAGAACACCTTTTTTTACTGCATGATGTGAATGATTCACAGGTTGTGGGAGTCAAACATATTAACCAGATTTGCAGATGACAGAAAGTTGAAACTGGAGTAGAATTTCAGACAATAAAGGTCAAGTACATACTTAAAGGTCAGATACGCTGGGAGGTGGACAGTTGACTGACAAATGATAATAAATATGGAAATTCAAATAGTAATGAGATTCAGAGATTCAGAAAGGGAAATATGCAGCAAGAATCTAAACTTAGTGGCTCATGCCTTTAGGACACAATGTAGGAACAGAAGCTAGAAGTCATGGTGGAAATCTTGCTAACACCAATAGTCCATTAGCGTCATGAACAAAATGGATGAGCTTAGAGTGTGGATCAGTACTTGGAGCTATGATGTTGTGGCCATTACAGAGACTTGGATGGCTCAGGGGCAGGAATGGTTACTTCGAGTGCCGGGCTTTAGACGTTTCAGGAAGGACAGGGAGGGAGGCAAGAGAATTGGGGGCGTGGCACTGCTGATCAGAGATAGTGTCACAGCTGCAGAAAAGGTGGAAGTCATAGAGAGATTGCCTATTGAGTCTCTGTGGATGGAAGTTAGAAACAGGAAGGGGTCAATAACTCTACTGGGTGTTTTTTATAGACCACCCAATAGTAACAGGGACATCAAGGAGCAGGTAAGGAGACAGATCCTGGAAAGGTGTAATAACAGTAGGGTTGTCGTGGTGGGAGATTTTAATTTCCCAAATATCGATTGGCATCTCCCTAGAGCGAGGGGTTTAGACAGGGTGGAGTTTGTTAGGTATGTTCAGGAAGGTTTCTTGACATAATATGTAGATAGGCCTACAAGAGGAGAGGCTGTACTTGATCTGGTATTGGGAAATAAACCTGGTCAGGTGTCAGATCTCTCAGTGGGAGAGCATTTTGGAGATAGTGATCACAATTCTATCTCCTTTACCATAGCATTGGAGAGGGATAGGAACAGACAAGTTAGGAGAGCATTAAGTAAGAGGAAATATGAGGCTATCAGGCAGGAACTTGGAAGCATAAATTGGGAACAGATGTTCTCAGGGAAATGTACGGCAGAAATGTGGCAAATGTTGCCCTTCTGCATAGGTACTTTTGAATGAGACAGGGAAAGGATGGTAGGGTACAGGAACTGTGGTGTACAAAGGCTGTTGAAAATCTAGTCAAGAAGAAAAGAAAAGCTTACAAAAAGTTCAAAAAACTAGGTAAGAATAGAGATCCAGAAGATTATAAGGCTAGCAGTAAGGAGTTTAAGAATGAAATTAGGAGAGCCATAAGGGGCCATGAGAAGGTCTTGATGAGCAGGATTAAGGAAAACCCCAAGGCATTCTACATGTATGTGAAGAACAAGAGGATAAGACGTGAGAGAATAAGACCAATCAAGTGTGACAGTGGAAAAGTGTGAATGGAACTGGAGGAGATAGCAGAGGTACTTAATGAATACTTTGCTTCAGTATTCTCTATTGAAAAGGATCTTGGCGATTGTAGGGATGGCTTACAGCGGATTGAAAAGCTTGAGCATATAGGCATTAAGAAAGAGGATGTGCTGGAGATTTGAAAGCATAAAGTTGGATAAGTCTCTGGAACCAGATGAGATGTACCCCAGGCACAGTGGGAGGTGAGGAAGGAGATTGCTGAGCCTCTGGCAATGATCTTTGCATCATCAATGGGGACAGGAGAGGTTGCGGATGTTGTTCCCTTATTCAAGAAAGGAAGTAGAAATAGCCCAGGAAATTATAGACCAGTGAGTCTTACTTCAGTGGTTGGTATGTTGATGGAAAAGATTCTGAGAGGCAGGATTTATCAACATTTGGAGAGGCATAATATGATTAGGAATAGTCAGCACGGCTTTGTCAAATGCAGGTTGTGCCTTATGGGTCTGATTGAATTTTTTGAGGATGTGACTAAACACATTGATGAAGGTAGAGCCATCGATTAGTGTATATGGATTTCAGCAAGGCATTTGATAAGGTACCCCATGCAAGGCTTATTGAGAAAGGAAGGAGGCATGAGATCCAAGGAGACATTGCTTTGTGGATCCAAAATTAGCTTTCCCACAGAAGGCAAAGTGTCGCTGTAGACAGGTCATATTCCACTTTGTTCATGATGCTAATGGACTATTGGTGTTACCAAGCTTTCCACCATGACTTTTAGATTCTGTTCCTACAGTGTGCCAATGACCAGTGGTGTGCCTCAGGGATCTGTTCTGGGATCCCATCTCTTCATGATTTTTATAAATGACCTGGATGAGGAAGTAGAGGGATGGGTTAGTAAATTTGCTGATGACACAAAGGTTGGAGGTGTTGTGGATAGTGTGGAGGGCTGTCAGAGGTTACAGCAGGACATTGATAGGATGCAAAACTGGGCTGGGAAGTGGCAGATGGAGTTCAACCCAGATAAGTGTGAGGTGGTTCATTTTGGTAGATCAAATATGATGGCAGAATATAGTATTAATGGTAAGACTCTTGGCAGTGTGGAGAATCAGAGTGATCTTGGGGTCTGAGTCCATAGGATACTCAAAGCTGCTGCGCAGGTTGACTCTGTGGTTAAGAAGGCATATGGTGCATTGGCTTTCATCAACTGTGGAATTGAGTTTAAGAGCCGAGAGGTAACGTTACAGCTATATAGGACCCAGGTCAGACTCCACGGAGTACTGTGCTCCGTTCGGGTCACTTCACTACAGGAAGGATGTGGAAACTATAGAAAGAGTGCACAGGAGGTTTACAAGGATGTTGCCTGGATTGGAAGCATACCTAGTGAGAATAGGTTAAGTGAACTCAGGCTTTTCTCCTTGGAGCAGTGGAGGATGAGTGGTGATAGAGGTGTACAAGATAATGAGAGGCATTGATCGTGTGGATAGTCAGAGACTTTTTCCCAGGGCTGAAATGGCTAGCATGAGAGGGCACAGTTTTATGGTGCTTGGAAGCAGGTACAGAGGAGATGTCAGGGGTACATTTTTTACACAGAGAGTGATGAGTGTGTGGAATGGCTTGCCAGCGATGGTGGTGGAGGCAGATATGACAGGGTCTTTTAAGAGACTCCTGGATAGGTACATGGTGCTTAAAAAATAGAGGGCTATAGGTAACCTTCTAAAGTAAGTACATGTTCAGCATAGCATTGTGGTCTGAAGGGCCTGTATTGTGCTGTAGGTTTTCTAACTCTATGTTTTCTATTATTTAGCAGTGGTAAAGAATAACAGACAAAATTTTGGAGGAACTCAGCAGATCAGGCAGCATCTATGGAGGAGAATAAGCAGTTGGTGTTTCAGGCCAAGACCCTTCTGTGTTGTTCTTGATTTCTCGCATCTGTAGAATCCCTCATGTTTACGAAGTGTCAAGATGTTAGGATGAGAGATAAAGTCTAATTTTCAAGGGGTGTTAATGAAACTGCACAGGATACTGAGATGACATTGTATGCAACCTGTATAAATCCTGTTGCTAAGGGCCGTTGACTGTCCATGAAGCCATCGTGATTCATAAGATAATGATTTGAAACTCTAAGGGAAGATGAAGAGCTCGTATCTCTTTCTTTCTTCACAAGGAGAGCCACTCCTTAATCAATTATGATACCCGGTGAATTAGCTCAACTAAACCCCAATAATATGATAAAAGTTGCTTCAAACTCCAACAGTTACACTGACACAAAGTTAGATGAGAACAAGTACATATATATTTCAAATTTATCTATTGATGCAAAATTTCATATTTTGGCATTATTACTGATCTTAAATTATTTAATGAACTTCTGAAAAAAATATTAAAAGCAGCAAGTCACAAAACTGAGTTATTGCTTACAATTCACATTGCAAAATTGTAGTTCCTTAACTCATGGGAAAGTAATTCCCTGTGAGACTTGTGAATTATGGGTCTGAACCATTAATGAAAGAAAAGTTAATGCAATTGATCCAATTAGATCCTGACCTTAGGGTTACATGAATAATAACAATGTGAAAGTTTTATATGGCCATGAAAATCACTTATGATGCATATAGAATATCATGAAAATGTTATAATGCCATTAGAGCTGTAGTGAACTTGATGAATTTTCCAAATTTGATTGTGGGCTGCATTTGTAATTGCTCCAATTTTTTAAATGCTGAAAAAAGGCTAACAGTTGAATGATTCCTAATATTAAGACCAAGAATATTTTGATTAAATTTTCACGTTGAAATCTTACCAGCAAAATATAGCAATTATATCTATATACATGTAGAGATGTTTTGGGAGACTTCACATAGTGGGAAGTATCAATAAAATATATATATATAGTCTTTGGGAAATGAATTAAAGTATGAGTTTCAGGTTACTGAAGTTCGAATCTGTCTTTGTTTATCACATCAAAGTGATTTAACTTCAAAAAAAGTCCCCTAAACCAGAACTATGTAATGACTTTCTGCCTGTCCTCATGGTAGAAGACATAAGAATTAGTGGAAGTCTAAAAGTCTAAGGTAGATGAGGAACTCAAGGAAATATGTATTTGTAAAAATCAAGTACCAACAAAATTAGTAAGACATAAAGCTGACAAATATTCAGGACATGATGACCTGTATCCTAGAGTTTGGAAGGAGGTGGCTGTGGAAATCTTGAATGTTCTGTGCATCATGTTCCAAAATTCCATAAATTCTGGAATGGTTTCCATATATAAGGTTGCAAATATAACCCCATTTACTTGAGATGGGAGGAGAAAGAAAGCAGGGAACTACAGACTAGTTAGTCCAACATCAGTAGAAAAAAAATGAAATGTATTATTAAACAAGGTGTAACCAAGTACCTGAAAATAATTGTAGGACTTGACGCAGACAACATAGTCTCATGAAAGAAAAATCATGTCTGACGGGTCTGTTGAAACTTTTAGAGGTTATTTCTAGCAGAATAGACAGGCATGGCCAGTTGATATTGTATCCAGAAACTTTCAATAACATGTCATGTAAGAGGCTGTGCAACAAAATGGGAATATATGGTATGGGGAGGGGGTAAATCATTCAGGAATTTAGAATTAAGTAAGAAAATGGAGAGTAGGAATAACTGGGTTGTATTTAGTTTTGGAAACTGTCACTTCAGAAAATAGTGCTGGACCTTCAAATGTTCTCAATTTATATCAATGATTTTGATTGAGGTCCGAGTGTAATACCTCAAGGTTGCTTTAAAGTTAAGTGGCAATATGGGGAATGAAGAAGGTGCAAAGAAGCTTTAGGTGGATATTGACGGGCTAAGTGAATGGGCTAAAACATAACAGATAAAACATAATGTGGAAAAATGGAGGTTATTCATTTCAATAGAACAAATAGAAAGGCAATATAGTTTATGTATTTTTAAATAATGAGATAGTGAAAATGCCTTGGTTTTTCAATCTGGCAATGTGTGAATTACAGAAGGTTAACATGTAAATTCAGCAATTAATTAGGAAAGTAAGCAAAGAATAGGTCTTTATTGCATAAGGATATGAGAATTAAAGTAGATTTGTCTTGTCTTGAGTCTCATTGAAGGGTCTTGGCCTGAAACATCGACTATACTTTTTTCCATAGATGCTGCCTGGTATGCTGAGTTCCTCCAGCATTTTGTGTGCGATGCCAGGATTGCCTTACTCTTATTGTGTTGAGCCCCATTGTGACTGTATCTGGAATATAGCATACAGGTCTAGTTCACTGCCTAAGGGAAGATATTTATGATTAAAGGGATGCGGCAAGGATTGAGCAAAACGATTCCTGGGATGGTGAGTTTGTCATACAAGTGATTAAGAGTTACTCTTTTGTTTAGAACTCTAAGGTAATTCCATTGAAGCATACAGAATTCTTAAAAGGGTTTGATGGATAGATACAGAGTGACATTTCCCCTGGCTGGGGAGCCTTGCATCAAGGGTCACAGTCTCAAAAGTTGGAGTTGGCCATTCAGGACCTAAAGGAGATTTCTTTACCCCTAGAATGGAGGAATTCACCACCCCAGAGGGCAGTGAAGGCTCAGTTATTGAGAATATTTGGGATGCAGAGTGAAAGATCAGTATTGTTCACTCCTGCTTCCTGTTCTTATGTTCTTGTGTTCCCATCCAGTTGGAATCTCATCTAATCAATAATGCTTTTTATCTCTCCTATTTAATTTCTTGAAGAAGACTGAATAATTCACACTTGTCTAAAGTAATCAAGCAAAACGTTATCTCTTTTCTTCTCACACACAACATACACAACACTAACATGTGCACACACATATACTACCTTCACTGAATCCACTGAAGTATTTTTGTCCATTGTCAATCTTACGAGAACTGCAACCCTAGCTATTCATGGACAAACGGTTTTATTGAACAATGATGGTAAACAAATCTATATTCAATCTATTCAAAAATATACTCTATAAAATATTTTAACTGTTGTCGTCTGTATTATTTATTTATTTTGACCTTCAATTCAAATCAAATAACAGACCTATTTATGGAGACACAAGAGAAACTGCTGTTGCTGGAGATCTGGAGCAACACACACAAAATACTGGAGGAACTTGATGGATCAGGGAACATCTATGGAGAGAAATTGACAGTTGATCAGTCCTAATGAGCTTCTTGGCCAAAAATGTTTGGTGTACATTTCCCTCCATAGGTGCTGCCTGACCTGCTGAGTTCCTCCAGCATTTTGTGTGTATTGCTATGGCCTTATTTAGGTATCTATAACTAAGGAGAATTACTTATTTATGGTGCAGCTGATAGAATCTCTGTCTCACAGTGTCATAACCTAGGTTCATTTGTTATCTTGGATGGTGGCTATGTGTTCTTCCTGTGGCCCCATGGGTTTCTTTGGTCTGCTCTAGTTTCCTCCCACATCCCAAAAACCTGGGGAGCTGACAAGTTAATTAGTCTTTGTAAATTGTTCCCAATATGTAGGTGAGTGGTAGAATCTGGAGGCTATTAGTGAGAAATGTGGAGAGAGTAAAAATCGGGTTTTTATAGGATACAAGTACCGTGGTTTCCTGCTAATTGGAACACATCAGAACCAGTTCATTTTGGTCCAGTTAAGCAACTGCCCCAATTAGACGAAGTTTCATGGAAATAGCTTAAAAGGTATAAAAAAAGACAAGCTACCATTTAACTGAGCAATAAATTATGCATTTAAAATACAGAACAAATTAGAACACTGTTAGTTCTAGTACAGTATTATATTAGTTCCTATAGTTATTGACGGAGAAATTCATCCAGTGTAGGCTACCATGTTCTTTTGATTGACTGTAAAAGAACAAAATCAGCATGGGTATGTATTGCACAAAATCAGCACGGATACCTATTGCAGAAAATGGACTGCCTTCATTGCCTTCCTGCATGAAATAGTGTCATAATCCAACATAAATTTACTGGTACAAAATGATCAAAAACCACTGCTTTTTGGAACAGCATCTGTTGGCTCAAATGCAAAACACAGCACAAGCACATGCAACTAACGCTATATAGAAACTGTTTTCTGTAAGTGGTGAACCTGTGGAATTCTTTGCCACGGGCAGCTGTGGAGGCCAATCCTTTATGTATATTTTGATCAACTTTATTGAGCTTCTCGAGAAAGTTACCAGGAATGTTGATAAAGGTGAGGCAGTGGATGTTGTCTACGCGAACTTTAGCAAGGCCCTTAATAAGGTGCCACATGGGAGTTTGGTCAAGAAAGTTCAGTTGCTTGGCATTCAAGATAAGGTAGTAAATTAGATTAGACATCGGCTTCGCTGGAGAAGACAGAGAGTGGTTTATAGATCGTTGTCTCTCTGACTGGAGGCCCGTGACTCGTGGTGTGCAGCAGGGACTGGTGTTGGGTCCTCTATACCAATGACCTGGATGATAATGTAGTGAACTGGATCAGCAACTTTGAAGATGGCACCAAGACTGGGTGTGTAGTGGATAGTGAGGAAGGTTATCAAAATTGCAGTGGGATCTGGACCAGCTTGAAAAAAGGGCTAAACAATAGCAGATGGAATTTAAAGTAGGCAAGTGTGAGGAGTTGCAGTTTCAGAGGACATACCAGGGTAGGAGTTACACAGTGAGCAGTAGGGCTCTGATGCTGCCTGACCTGCTGAGTTCCTCCAGCGTGTTGTGAGGGCTCTGTGGAGTATGGTAGAACAGAGAGATCTGGGAATAAAGATCTATAATTCCTTGAAAGTGCTGTCACAGGTAGATAGGGTCATAAAGAAAGCTTTTGGCACATTGGCCTTCATAAATCAAAATACTGAGTGCGGGAGTTGGCATGGGACGTTGAAGTTGTATAAGTTGTTGATGAGCCCCTAAGTTGGATTATTGTGTGCAGTTTGGATCATTTACCTTTTGGAAAGATGTCAATAAGATTGAAAGAGTGCAAAGAAAATCTACAAGGACGTTGCCAGGACTTGAGAACCAGAGTTATGGGGAAAGGTTGAACAGGTGAAGACTTTATTCCCTGGAGTGTAGAAGAATGAGGGGAGATTTGATAGAGGTATACAAAATTATGAGGGGGAAATACAAGCAGGCTTTTTCCTCTGAAGTTGGGTGAGACTAGAATTAGAGGTCATGGGTTAAGGGTGAAAGGTGAAATGTTTAAGGGGAACATGAGGGGGAACTTCTTCACTCAGAGGGTGGTGAGAGCCATTAGTGGAAGTGGTGGATGTGAGTTCAATTTCAACATTTAAGAGAAATTTGGATAGGTACAGTACATAGATGGAAAGGGTATAGAAGGCTATGTTCTGGGTGCAGATTGATGGGACTAGGCAATTAATAGCTTAGCACAAACTAGATGGGCTGAAGGGCCTGTTTCTGTGCTGTAGTGTTCTATGACTCTATGACTCTAGTGAAAATAGATGGTTAGTTGTTGGGTTGTGTGGACTTGATGGGCAAAGTACTTGTTTTCCATACTGCCTTACTAATTTGATTAAAATTAATTATATTATAATTTTTTAAAAAATATCTCTTGGTATCTTAAACATGTTTATCTTATAAAATGATACCCAAATTTTATTGAGTGAAAGATCAGAGCCGGCTTTTTGTTCAATATAGCCTGTTCACTATGTTGGACAGACAGCTAGGTTTCTGCTTAAACAAATTAATACTGACAAGTTCAAAAGAAACCAAATTACTTACTAAAATATATCTTAATAATAGTGATGGGGCTTGTGTAGAATAATATTATAGATACAAACTAAAGTGACCTCCTGCCAATTCAGAACAAATCTGGAGAGTGACTCATCCTTATACTGAAGGAGAACAGCCATATGGCAAAATTTTCCTTCATTCTACATTCTTTTCAGGCAATATTCTTTGCTGGGACATGTGTCATATTTAACACAAGATCATTTTAATTGATGGGGCATTTCTGATGCCAAAGAAGTTTAGGTAGGGGAGAACTAGGTGGCTGTGTGCCTGTGAGTGAGCACTGTTTTTTTTAATCACACTCGTTAATATTGAGGGTTAAATATGGGAATATTATCCATTCTCCACACTTACGGAGACTAACTAATTCATCGAAACAAGAAGTTTAACTCTGGTCTGATCTCAAGGTGTGTGAAATCAGACCAGAATTAAACTTCCTGTGATCAAGTTGAGTTGAGGATGGTTAATTACTTTTCTGTTCATTTGATGTTGATTTATTATACTCAGACTTCACTGTTAATATATTCAAGATATAAAATCTTCCCTTTAAGAACCTTAATTGTGGAAGGTTACTGTCGATGAAATTAGCAGACTAAAATTAACAGCCAATTAATCTCCTTCCAAGCATTAATCTTAATGTTTTCAAACCACTTCATAGAAGTAGTGGGGAAGAATGTTATAGAAATCTGTTACCTGTTCCTTCCAAACTCCCAGGCTCTGGAATCTGTTGCAGGACAATCATCCGTCCGAGGTCTGCCTTGATATGAATGTTACAGAGGAGGCAGACTGTGCCAGCCCCAGAATCGCCATTGAGGACTTAAGGTCAGGAACTAGAACCAATGCTCTTCCCAGCAAGAATTATTAGAATTCTGACCTCAAAGTCAGCAACACCTCCCCCTTTATCCATGCGATTTTCTTTTGCTTTTGAGCAGTGTGCCTGAGGTTGTAATTTATGGGTTTCTGATGGCCAATGTCCTTGGAATAACCAACCACTGCCCAACTCTCCAGATAGAAGCGTCATATTATATGAACCCATTGGTATCATAAAGGACTCACTGCTCAGGCTTTCCTTGCGCCAGTTGTATATCCTTCGACTGCCTTTACTCCACCATCATGTTTGTCTTTCTTCTGTTTTAACTGTGGGAAAATCTAGGTGTATCTTTTTGGATCACACCAGAAAATGACTGGAGCTCAGCACCGTTTTTTTGGTTTAATAGCAACTTAATTTCAATTTTCTCTAACTGGCTGCAACCTTTTTTCATTTGTTCAAAGACCTAATTAATTCACTTGCTCCTCTATGAGGGTACTTTTTATTCCCCAGAGTAAATGTGTAACATTGTACTCAGTTCTCAGGGTCTTGTCAAAATATATTCTCAACCTCAATGTACTTCCAATTAACAGCACCTTCCTGCATTATATAAGCCTTCCCACGATAACGTAGTTTGCTGCTATGACTATGACTTGCTTATTAATTTTAATTTTAATTTTGAAAATTGCTGTGTTTTATGTTAGTGATGCATGTTAGGGCATATATTGAAGTTAGGATATATTGCAAATTTTAATTTCAGCAGCAGCCATTCTTCAGATTTGAATGTGGATTTCAGATTGAATTTAAACCGCAACTCAGAACAATGGGCTTCCTGGAGCTGTAGGTTGGGGTCAATGGCAAACAAAGAAACACTCCACTTTAATCTCAGATGCCTGCTTATGCATGAATGCAACCTAATGGGGAGTGGTCAGTGGGGAGTAACATTCATTTTGGGTGTCTGGAGTGTGGGTGTGAAGAAGCAGATGTTTGGAAACTATATGTAATTTAAAGGAAGCACTGTAGATACGTTGAAACTATAGAATCGTCTTGTTACAATTTGATCTTTAGCATTTAAAATGTCATGTAATATTGGGTCAAGAAGGCCTCTTCTTCCAAGAGTGTCTCGAATTATGATGCCTGCTGCTCATTTTTGCTAAGTAAATACTTCTATATCCACTAGCTTCAGTGTCTCTCCGGTGATTTTGTGTCACAACAGTATATATGCCATTCAAAATACAATCCTTGTCTTGGTCATTCTCCTTGATGTTACATAAACCTCTCCTCTGTGATTTATGACAGCAGTAATTTCCTTTCTAGTGGGATATGGCTCAACTACCATCATTTTGACCTGCTCTTCTCTACTTTCACCCTGCATGCAGGGATGAGATGCTCTTGATTTCTGTGATTGCACTTACTACTGTACTTGTGCTGAATAATCCCATTGTAATGGAGACACAGGAGACTGCAGGTGCTGAAATCTGCAACAAAAGTGTTGGAGGAACTCAGCAGGCCAGGCAGCAACTGCGGAGGGAAGTGGGCAGTTGACTTTTCGGGTCAAGATTCTGGATTGTAATTGGCAGTGTTGATGAAGGACCTTGAAAAGAATATTCAAACATCCACTTCTCTCATGGATGTTGTTTGACCTGCTGAGCTTTCCTTATCACTCTGTGCCTTCCCCCACTGTAATGTTAGCCAGCTTTCCCCACCACCCCTGCTTTTTCACCCCTGTCACACACACATAACCCCCAGAACATCATCAGATTTCCCACCCATCAGTCTGGTATCTGTGTTTACAATAACTTCTATGGCAGGTGAAATTCCTTGGCATTTTCAGAGATCATTTCCTCAGGTGTCATCTTCCATGCTGATAGATCTACCCTGTTTTGTAAATTAGCCAGGATACGCTCATCAGTTGGTGTAGTAACTTTACTTCTGACCCATATCTGAATGTGTGCACAAACTTTGGCGGAGACCAATTGACCACACAAATAAAGTCCTGGAGTCGCACTGCATAGAAACATATGTTTCTATGGAAACGGGCCCTTTGGATTATCTGATGCCCACAGTCAACTACCCAATTCCAACAATTCCATTTTGTTCTTCCCATGTCCTCTTCAACTCCTCCCAAAGCTCTACCAAGCCTCTACACTAAGGGCCAATTGATATTGTCCAGTTAACCCATCAACCAGAGAAGGAACTTACACAGAGAGCACATGCAAACTCCACAGAAAGAGCGCCGGAGGTCAGGATTGAACCCAAGTCACTCGAGCTGGGAGGCAACAGATCTACTGACTGTGCAACCCTTCTGTGGTGTAGGCTGTTCATTCGAAAGCTCCTCACAAGCTACCTTTGGAACTTTATTGCACACATTGTTGCAGCCCAGAAAGCAGTTAGTCACATGATTCAATAATTAAAGCAACAATATTATTCACCCTCAATATTGTACACCCTACACGGATGAAAGTTAGCCTTTGGAAAGGGATTTTATTTCGCGCTTGCACACCTCAGACTGGAAGATGCACTTATCAAAAAGCGAACTGCTGCCAGATGGCATTGGGATATTATTTCCCCTCACGATATATTAGAACGGGGTCCCCCGAGCTGAAGTGTGCAGTATGTGGTTGGTGTGTACTTGGCATTATGATCCATCATCGATTATAATTTAACATTTTAAGGAAATGTGATTGTCAAAGGAGAACGCGGTGGAGGAAGAGGCGCAATGATGAAGCCGCCTAATGTGTTTGCAGAGCGTCACTTCAGGACGCAGCACCTCGCTTTAACGGCGCCGATATAAACCAGCGTTTGGTGCGATGATTCTGTGACAGCGATCAGCCGCTGGCTCCCCGACAGGAGACGGAGCGGCGAGCGCGCGTGTGTTTGTGTGTATTCCTGGTATTCCTTGTATGGAAACTAGTGCGGGACCGAGGGGATAGAGAGAGGGGGGATCGATGAACTGGTGTCACAGGGCGCTTGCAGCAGCGTATCGGGAGCCCAGGACATTGGAGATCACCGGCGCCCTACACAATCCCAGAACAAATCCCGACCCAAGAGAGAGAGAAAAAAACAAAAACAAAACTAAGCTGTTTGGAGATGGAATCGGGGCCGATGGCGGCTCTTCAGATCTGTTGCTAATGTTATAGTTTGAGATCATCATTATTTTTCGATCTTGCTGGAACCTTCTTCCCCTCTCTCCCTGTTCTCATCTGCCTGAAATTAACTTGGAAAGATTTTGCCATTTTGGGGAAGGGGGGGATTTATTTATCTTCCCCCGCACTTTGTGAGATACATTCACGGTGGAAGATGGCTGCGTCCAGGAGCTCGGTCGGTCTAATAGCAGTTATACAGTTGTGCCTGATGCTATCATGTACATCGCAAGAAAGCTTTCCTCCAGCTAACGAGTAAGTAACAAAAAAAAAGCAGTACGCTGCCTGTCCTTGTAACTCTGTGTGATGCCCGCTGTCTGGCGCTTGCCTTAACGGTTGTTCCAATGGTCTTTACCGGAGCTCACGGCGTGTCTCTGATTTAAAATAAAACGAGGAGGGGAGGAAGTCTTGGGATGCATTTGCAATCTGGTCACCAGATTAGTGACCTGGAGATACGTTAATACGTTTGGAGAAACGCCCTTCATTTGGCTGACCTGTGTGTACACACAAAATATACAGTGTGTCCATACGCTTCATTGACCAGTGAACGCCGGCTACTCAAAAGTTTAAAGCCGCTGCGAAATTAATATTTAATTTAAAATGCTGTGAGTGATTTAGAAGGAGCTGCCATGTTTCATGGAGGGTTGGCTTTGTACTTCAGAATTTAAAAAAAAGAATTACGTTGAAAGAAACTTGTTGCAAAAGTTGAGAAGGGTAGATCGATGGGAGAAAGGTTTGCCGTAGCTGCTGTCAATGGGGCTGACGCCGTCTGCTTTCATTGATGGACGCTTGGCATTAATAGAGCCGTTCCGTCTGGATAAGTGTTTGGCACAGTTTCTTTTGTTGGTAAACAAAAGGTACAATTAGCCCACTATGCTGAAGTGCATCGTTACATCACTTCATGTCATGTGAGCGCGGTGAGAAACATTCACTCCCTCCTCTTCCTTGTCCCTACATATTCTGTCAGAAAGTGATAGGCGGCTCGGTTACCTTCTCACAAATAATCTAGCAGACCACATATGTCGGTGGGTCCATAAATGTGCAAGTAGCCAGGATTATAGGGACAAGAAGGAATGGTTTTTAATATTTGGTAATGACACAGTGACCTCATCCTCCCTTAAAAATAAAACTTTAATCATTAAGATAACACAGTTAGCCTTACTGAAGGAAGAAACGACGTAAGCAGTTTTGAGGGATCAACCTGAAAGAGCTGCTTGCTGTCAGGTACAACACACTTGTGTTTGGATGGCATTGTATGGCTGGCCCATGTTAGTTTTGAAATATAACTGCAGGCAAGTTCTAATCCAGAATGTGACATTATTTTCATTTCAATGGAAGACCCAGCACGGTTCTTTAAATAGAGCAATCCTTGTGCTGCAGGGTTGTGAGGGAGGTTGTTTTCCCAGCACGTGCAGTTGCTAGTAAAATGTTTTGGTTAAGAACATTCCCTACCCTGAAGTACATTGTTGTGCTCTCTTAAGAAATTTGGGCCTGTTTTTGTACTCCAGATAGGTAGCATTTATTAAAGCAGCTTTTTGATTTACTGCTGGCAAAGTGAATCTGCAGAGGCAAAACCCCTGGATTAGAACGATAGCTTGGAGAAACATTGTGACAAACTTTCCTGGGGTCTGCTTGTGACACATGAGGAGTTGTAGTAAATTCTGGTGCTTGGATCTATTTCTAGGGTTGATATAAACGTACACATTTGCCTTTCCAGTGCTTATCTTCATTATGGTTCAATTGTTCCATTCGATCCTGCATGTGAAAATTTAATTCCGGCTTTCCCCCAGTATTCTGATTTTAAAGAAATTAGTCCATTGCTCTTCACCTCCATGACTGGTCCATGGAGATGGGTGGTAATCCCGTTCTCAGGGTCACAGTGAGCCACTAGGAGGTGTGGGAGAGCAGCACTCCTGGTCTCAGCCTGAAGGCTGTGTTTAGAAAGTAATTATGCAGCTCAAATTTGCCCGCATCTTCTCTTGACCGTTAGTTCTGTATTTTGTAGGAAGGCCACAGGGTAAATACTGTACCATGCAGTTTTTGACCCTATAGGAGCGAGGCTGAAAGAATCTCAGTGACAGCAGGGACATCAGTTGAAGAACCTGACTCCGTAACTTCTGCCACCTCCAACAGGATCCCACCACTAACCACATCTTTCCCTTCCCCCCCGCTTTCCACAGGGATCGCTCCCTACGCTACTCCCTTGTCCATTCGTCCCCCCCATCCCTCCCCACTGATCTCCCTCCTGGCACTTATCCTTGTAAGCGGAACAAGTGCTACACATGCCCTTACACTTCCTCTCTTACCACCATTCAGGGCCCCAGACAGTCCTTCCAGGTGAGGCGACACTTCACCTGTGAGTCAGCTGGGGTGATATACTGCGTCCGGTGCTCCCGATGTGGCCTTCTATATATTGGCGAACCCGACGCAGGTTAGGAGACCGTTTTGCTGAACACCTACGCTCTGTCCGCCAGAGAAAGCAGGATCTCCCAGTGGCCACACATTTTAATTTCACGTCCCATCTCCCATTCTGATATGTCTATCCACGGCCTCCTCTACTGTAAAGATGAAGCCGCACTCAGGTTGGAGGAACAACACCTTATATTCCATCTGGGTAGCCTCCAAACTGATGGCATGAACATTGACTTCTTAAACTTCCATTAATGCCCCACCTCCCCTTTATTTATTTATTTATTTATTTATTATTAATTTTTAAATTTTATTTATTTTTTTCTCTCTACTTTTTCTCCCTCTGTCCCTCTCACTATACTCCTTGCCCATCCTCTGGGTTTTTCCCCCCTCCCCCTTTCTTTCTCCCTAGACCTCCTGTCCCATGATCCTCTCATATCCCTTTTGCCAATCAACTTTCCAGCTCTTGGCGCCATCCCTCCCCCTCCTGTCTTCTCCTATCATTTTGGATCTCCCCCTCCCCCTCCCACTTTCAAATCTCTTACTATCTCTTCTTTCAGTTATTCCTGACGAAGGGTCTCGGCCCGAAACGTTAACTGTACCTCTTCCTAGAGATGCTGCTTGGCCTACTGCATCCCACCAGCAATTTTTATTTGTGTTGCAGAGCATATTGTGGTGCCTGTCTGGCCAACTGGTACTGGATTTGGCATGCAATCCTAGGGCTGGCACACGGCTTGGACTTTGAGATGCAAGGTCTCTAATGGCTCTGAGACAGATGGGCCTGGGATCTGAGGACAGGCGGCTTCCAGTTTGGTAGGAGCCTCAGTGGAACTTGGGTCAGAGTTATTTTATGGAAATTATTTCAGATGGAAGATGTGTGGGTAAAGACTAGTTTCTTTACATACAACTGTAATTTTTTAATTAAGTATTGGGGGTTAACTTCAATGATAGCTACTGGCCATATACTGTGGTTAGATTTTCTCAGTCTTTGGCTTGTTACTTGAAAGATCATGTCTCCATTAACCTTTGTACTTTGGTGGTGTGAGGTTGTAGCTAGCCTTGTACTCACAGACGCTGGAATTTCAGTGCTTGTGGGAATGGGGCCATCTTTCAGTCACTGTTAATCTGCAGTGGTATATTTTTATATCTGTTAGCTAGTGTGTGTGCTCAGATTTATATTTCAGGAAGAATTTGCCTGCCATATCAGAGTTGCCTAAATAAAGAAATAGAGTGGTTATCAGCTGCTCTAGCCATCAGTGGCAATGTCCAGAACATCAGCATTAACTCTTTAAATACCAGAACAACAGTGTTTTAGCTCACTTGGAGTGCAGTGGTGTCAAGTCTTTTTTCTCTGTGTCAGGAGATTCTGGACTGAGTCCCACTACAGAAAGATGGGCACATAAGATTTAGGGTACACTCTAACCCAGGCCTGAAAGAGTATTAATTTTAGGATGCGATGCTGAACCGAAGCTCTCGAATATGTACATGAAGGACCCCAGAGCACTACTATGGAAAAATACAGCAGAATTATCCTCAGAGTCCTGGACAATATTAAGTCAACATTATTAAGAGACAATTCACTGTATGGAAATTAGATGTAATTCTATATTTACAACGATTTCTGATTTTTAGAAATGTATTGGGTGTATAGTAATTTAGAGTATCTTGAAAAGAACGTGGAAGATGTCATTCAAATGCAGTTTTCTCATTCTGCATTTGATGAATGGACGATCTGCAAAGATAATTAACCTCTTTCTTCCCCTACTACTTAAACACTAATCAAAACTTGTAACTCTTGTGTCAGCTTTTGCATCACTGCAAATACTTTGATATCAATGCACCGAGTTGTAAGTAGAGAAAAATGCCTGAATTAAAATATGAAAAAGAAATGCAGTGTTGCTTATAAATTACCACAGATCAATACATAAAGAAGACTTTAACAATAATTTAAAGTTGTAAATAGAAGGTGAATTATGAAGTGAAATAGATGAAAAGTTATTATTCTGTGTACTTCAAAACTAGAAGCATGATCAAAAGATTTTAAAGCTTTGTTAATGCTGGTGATAAATGGTTTCAAACTTTTGTAACATTAGAGTAGCAATCCTTAAGATCACTTTGATGTAGCAGGATTGCTAAGAGAAGTCTTATTTATAATTAAAATTAAATAAAATCAGATATAAAATATTGCTGCTCAAAAATGCAAAATTCAAGTAAATCTCAAATTCAGCAAGACATTAAAATGTACTACATTAAAGTTCTCCAACCCTGCATTCCTCTGAGATTCCTGATCTCACTATGTCTGTCATTTATCACTTCCCAGGTTTTGTCACGCCTTCAGACGCCAAGGCCCTGAACTTTGTTATTTTTATGTCCAGCCGTCCTTCGATTCTTCTTTCTACTTTATGGCTCTCCTTCCAAATACATCTCTTTGATTGAGCTTTTGATTTTTTATCTTGTGGCTTAGCGTCAAATTTTGCCTCACAGTGTTCTCCTCAGAACCACCGTGTGGCGTTACATAATGTTTTTGTTGTGGCTACAGGTACATAGCACGACTATTGGTTTGTTGTAACACTGGTGAACAGCAACATGCAAATTGACGGGATTGTCAAACGTAAGAGTGTAGTACAGGATTGCCCAGCATATCTTAAAATATAAACACAAGGAAATCTGCATATGCTGAAAATCCAAAGCAACGCACACAAAATGCCGGTGGAACTCAGCAAGTCAGCCAGCATTTACTTAAATAAATAAACAAGGGCCTCGGCCCAAAAAGTCAACTGTTTATTCACTTCCGTAGATGTTACCTGACTTGCTAAGGTCCTCCAACATTTTGTGTGTATATCTTAAAATATCTTAGTTTTATATTTTTTTTAGCACAGTAACCAATTTTAAAGCTGTATTTCATACTGAGAGCAAATACTTATATAGTTTAATTCAGGTTCACTGTCACAGAGAAATTCCTTCCATCATAGTTTCACAGTGATTGTAGTGGGACAGCCTAACCTGAATTAAATATTGACCATTATCTTCTCAGCCTAATTCCTTCAAATGCTCCATTCTGTCCTCCCAGGTATCGCTATCCCGAGGTGTACTGTGTTGTCACCTTCCATACCAGTGCTTTTTATGTCCTTTCCCCTTAGTTAATGACTCCCGCAGTCTTTGTTGACGGGGACTTTTGTCTGTGCTATGACGAGAATACACATAGATTAAGATGTTAGCTGGCCTGTGCTGGCACCAGTGAGATCAGCAGTTGGTCTGCCACCTGTCTTCAGGAGAAAGAGAGATAAGGAAAACAATAGAGCAGCATTTGGAGATGTTAATGAAGGGACGGGAGAGTTTAACGGAAGGAGAGCTGTCAAGATCGGCTCCCCCTTTGAACCCTGAACTGTTTGAAGTGATGGACAGGCGACACCCCAGCAGGGGGATAAAAAGGGACAGGTTCGCTAAGGCAGGACACACACAACACCCCGAGGTAACGAGACCCTGGAAGCGGTGCGCCTCCCACAAGTCGGTGGGAAGTTTTGGACAGCTGGTCGCGGGACAAGCCGTAGGTGGAAAGGCACGATCAGCGGGAACCTGGTTTGTGTCCACCCTTGCCTGGGTGCCAGGTTCACCGCAGAGAAACAATCATATCTGGAAATGGAGGGGTCACGGTCGGTGACCTCAGATGACATCACAAAGGGCTCGCATGAAAGCTGACTGCGAAGAATATTGAAGGTCTGTGTGGAAGCCGTTTGAATATTCATTCGTTTTGCTCTCTCTCTCCTTCCCCCCCCCCCACTGTCCATCTCCCATGGCAGCGATTACTGCGAACTGAACTGAACTAAATTGAACTGAACTTTGTGTCACTTTGAAACTGGTCATTTACCCCTAGACAACGATAGAGCTTGATTGATCCTGTTATCTTAATTCTGTGTACATGTGTGTTTATCATTGCTGAACTGTTGCATTTATTATCCTTTTGATTAGAGTACTGTGTTGCTTGTTTCTTTAATAAAACTTTCTTAGTTCTAGTAATCCAGACTCCAACTGAGTGATCCATTTCTGCTGGTTTGGCAACCCAGTTACGGGGTACGTAACAGTGCCTATTCCATTTTCTGCTCATGCATTCTCATTGCACTTCTCCTTCCGAGAGAAAGCTATAAATATTGATGCCAATTACCAATAAAGGGTGCTGTTAATGGGCACCGTGACAACAAGAGGAGAAGTGACAGCAGGCATCGTCTTAGTATCACAGCTGCACTATAGGTGGGCGCTTGTGACCCAACTTGAGAAATCAGGATCACAGGGATGGAGGCAGGAGGGAGATGGCAGGGCTGTTCTCATGTAGGGCAGGAGAATGAAGTATATTCCTTCCAATAAAGTACAAGATATATGAAATGCTGTTCAAGAAAGATCTTGTTTCTTGGATCAAAATTGGGGCAACGTGGCTAGCGCAATATTATTACAGATTGGAGCGTCAGAGATCGGAGTGCAATTCTGGCACTGTCTGTAAGAAATTTGTGCATTCACACTATGACTACATGGGTTTCCTCCGGGTGCTCCAATTTCCTCCCACAGTTCAAAGACGTACTGGTTAGTAGGTTAACTGGTCATTGTAAATTGCTTTGTGATTAGACTAGAATTAAGTACATGGGTTGCTGGGCTGCGCAGCTTATTTGACCCATGTCTCACTGTATCTCTAAATAAATTTTGGTTCAGGAATATGTGAGGAATGTATGAATATAACCAGTAATTAGGGATCATATGATCAATGTGGGATTTATGGCATATGTAGTGAGACTTTGGTGAGTTTGTCCATGAGGTGCCACTGGATGGGTTGAAGAATCTGGTTGTACATTTGTTCAGCTTCTCAAAATTCATCTCATAACATACACTGGTGTACTTCAACTTTCATAGACGTTTTTGCACCTACCAAAAAGCTAACAAAACCTGTGCAGTTCTTTCACAAAAGCAAGCAATTTAAAAACTACGGTGCATTGAAAAAGTATTCGGCCCCCACAACTATTTTCTCAATTTCTAAATTAAAAAAAAAATTGAAGTAGAATTTTTTGCTAATCTGCAAAACATCATGTCATAGCAAAAGAAAATTCCAAAACATGTCAACAGTTTACAAAAAATTAAAAACCAAAATTTGAGGCTGAAGAAGTGTTCATCCCTTTGTAATTACTATGCTAACTTTTTCCTCAGGTGCAATACTGTATATCACCTTACCAACTCACCCAATTTGTTGATGTAAAAAGTTAGAGGATCACCTGTTTTCATTGAATTCATAAGAGTAAATAGCCCCCCTCTCTCTGTAAGGTCCAATAGTGTGGTCAATTTTCAACATACCAAACCATGAAGTAAAAAGGACATTCAAGGCAAGTCAAGGAAGCACAAATCTGGGAAAGCATTCAAGACCATCTCAAGGGCACTAAACATACTTCAGAGCTCAGTGTGGTCCTTCGTGAAAAAGTGGAAAAAATATGAAACCATAGCAACACTGCCTAGGTATGGTGGCCCCTCTAAACTTAGTTGCTTAGAAGAACGGCACTTGTAAGAGAGTCTACTATGACACCAACAGTCAGTCTGAGTGTGCTGCAGAAGTCAGTGGTTTCAGCTGGAGATGAAGTTCACAATCTCTAAGTTCACATTTCTTATGGAAGGGTGGCAAGATGAAGCCCCTGCAAAAGAAAGTATACCCTTGCCCATAAAGACTTTGCAAAGTGGCATTTAGAAGATACTTTAAAGATGCGGAAGAAGGTCTTGTGGTTTGAATTAGACTAAAGTGGAACTTCTTGGCACCAACACTAAGCGGTATGTGTGATGAAAAGCTAATACCGTGCATCAGCCCCGTAACACTATCCCTACTGTAAGGTGTGGTGAAGGTAGCATTGTGCATTGAGGATGCTTTTCAGCAGAAGGGACTGGAAATCTGGTCAGGATTGATGGGAAGATGAACGCTGCTAAGTACAGAGATCCTGGATAAAAACCTGCTCACCTCTGCCGGAAAGCTGAAACTGGGGAGGAAGTTTGTCTTTCAGGAAGACAATGACCACTACCAGAGCAATAATCGAGTGGTTTCAAATGAAGAATATTGATGTTCTTGAGTGGCCCAGTCAGAGTCCAGACCTTAACCTGATTAATCACTCCGGCAAGACCTCAAGATGGCTGTCCACTGTTGCTCCCCAACTCACCTGACACAGCAAGGAGGAATGGGTAAATCTCGCTCCATCACGTTGTACAAAGCTAATAGAGCCTTATCCAAAATGACTCCTGGCTGTAATAGCTGTGAGAGATGATTCAACTGAGTATGGAGTAAAGAGGGATGAATATTTTGAAGTTCTGACATTTCAATTTTTGAATTTATAGTTTCTCAAGCTTTACAATTTTTCCTGTTTTTTTGGGCTCCGCTGTGAAAAAAGGAGCATGTGATTCACAAATAAAAATTCTCAGTTAAATTGATCAAAATCCCTGGTTCTAATAATCGCTTACTGTATGTGAACAAAGGGTTGGGGGTTGAATACTTTTTTGAGGCACTGTACATGGCCATATGTTGTACTGAAAGTGCAATAGACTTGTGAGGCTTCAGTTGAGATACGGTTTAGTCAGTCCTGCATTACATGTACAGTCAGACTCATGGGGATTTTCCTGCCGCAGCTCTAAAGATAGTGGACACTTTGGTTGAGAAGCTGCAGAAGATCATGAACACGGCGCAGCACATCACACAAACCAATCTTCCGTCCTTGGACTCACTTTACACCGCACGCTGTCGGAGCAGTGCTGCCAGGATAATCAAGGACACGACCCACCCAGCCAACACACTTTTCGTCCCTCTTCCCTCCGGGAGATGGCTCAGGAGCTTGGAGACTCGTACGGCCAGATTTGGGAACAGTTTCTTTCCAACTGTGATAAGACAGCTGAACGGATCCTGACCCGGATCTGGGCCGTACCCTCCAAATATCCGTACCTGCCTCTCGGTTTTTTTGCACTACCTTACTTACCATTTTTCTATTTTCTATTTATGATTTATAATTTAAATTTTTACTATTTACTATTTTTACTATTTTTAATATTTAATATTTGTAATCCAGGGAGCAGAAAGCGCAGAATCAAATATTGCTGTGATTGTACGTTCTAGTATCAATTGTTTGGCGACAATAAAGTATAAAGTATAAAGTATAAAAAAGTATAAAGATGTTGTAAAACAACCCAGCCTCTAGAATTGTTCCAACAGATTAGAAAACAGTAAATATATATCTGGTGTTCGTATGGTATTCAAAAAAGGAGATTTATTTGTCATGTGTACATCAAAAATATGCAGTGAAATTCATGATTTACCTCAGTGACCAGACACAGCCTGCCAATGTTACTAGCCCTAATTGTACATCTTTAGAATGTGGGAGGAAACCAGAGCAGTCAGAGGAAGGCCATGCTGTCACGGAGAGAACGCACAAACACCTTAGAGGTAGCGGCAGGTATTGAACCTGATGATCAGAGATCACTGGCACTGTGTAGTATTGAGCTAACTGCTAGCTACTGTGGCCAGTAGAGGGGAAAGATCTGTCTTGTGCTAGCTGTTAGGAAAATATTGGCGTATTCTGTATAATTAAGGAAATGCAAACAAAATATTCAAAAAAAACACAAACTTTTATAAAAGAGTTGTTACTGCTTCCATGAATATTCTTTGCACATATGCAGAAATCAACCATTCAGATCTCTGAAGCATGTTCCGCCAAAGCAATGTGGTTAATCTGCTTCTTAACCATCCACCTGTCTTACTTCCATAGCCTTTTCAATCCTTAACCAGTAAAAAAGAAGAAACTTTGGTTTTGAATGGAACTAGCCTCATTGGATAGGGTTCAGATTTCCATGTACAATGCCAGGAAGTGATTTTTGAATGACTTAGCTCTAATATGTCCCCTTGACATTAAACCCCTACTTTTACTTTTCCCTGTAATAGGTCAGTTCAAGATCATACCTTAATCCATGGTATTCCAGAGAATTCAAGAGTATTGTTACAATATTGTAACACTAGCCTGATCCAAATTATATGTCGAAGGACAATTCCTGTGAATGACAGCCAACATTGAAAATAGTGTTAATGACTTCCACAGAAATCCAATTTGTTGACATCATGAAGTCCTTCCAGTGCCTAAAAGCACAAGCCATGGGCATGATGGAGTGCTTAAAATGTTTTGATAGCCGAGTTTCAACAGTACTAAATAGGCTGGACACTATCTAGGGCAAAGCATTCTGCAAAATGGACACCGAATCTACCATCATTCCCTTCACCACGGGTATATCATGTATTTTGTAAATGGGAGAAAGTGTACCATTTACAAAATGCACTGCAGTTATTTGTTTCAGTTTCCCAGAAAGCACCAACCAAACAAACCCACGTCATCTGGCATCAAGAACTAAGGGTACCAGATACATGGAAACAATGTCTCCTGCATGTCATCATCGTGATTTGGAACTAGAATGATGCCATCAGTGATATCATCATTATCATTAGGTTTTAATCCTATCAAGGATCAACTTTATTCACCGTATACATTTGCAGTACATATATAAGGAATTTGCTGTGGTGTGTTGGCACAACATACGGCAAAAAACAACACGCGACAATTGTAAAGAATAAAAAGTTACAGTATATAAAAATAATGTTGGAATTACAGAGTAACCAGTAGCATTTTGTGATTACTTCAGCAGAAGAACTGTAGCAATTTAAGAGGGCTGTTCCTCAGCATGTTCTCAAGGACAGTTAAGAATGAGCAATGAAAGCCAGCCTTGCAAATGACATCCATGTTATGAAACATCAATAAAAGAAAAGCAAGTCAAAATACTTGCTTACACATTAATACAAAGAACTGTTAAAATTTCAGTCACTAATTTATAGGCAAGTTACTGAGCAAATTAATGGTATAGCTTAATCAAATTTCCCCGTGTCTATATGATCCTTGGATTTTTGTACATGATCATCATGATTGGTAGAAACAATTCTTGAGTTATGGTAGGTTTTACATTGATCTGTTGGCGTGCTGCTTTGTCCTTTAAATGGATTAGCTGTGTCGTTATTTTCTGCTGTCTCCAGTCAAATCATTTCTTTTATGAATCACAATTAATACTCAGATAGAATTTCAAATCTTGCAAGATAAACAATTCTGAAAACCTCGCATTCAGAATGTTCAGAATATGATCACTCCCATTTACAAATATTCCTCATTATTATTGATTTCTGTTTTGTTTTGTGGCGGTGAAAGTTATGTAGACCTCCAGCAGGTCTGCCTGCTGTGTTGGTTCCAACTGGGAGGAAGACAGGTTGAGAATTGTTAAAGCTATCCTAAGATTAACATTTCAATCATTTCTGAATAAGAACAGACTCCTTCTAACAGACCTAGCTCCACTGGCCCAGGCTTATTCTATGTATGAGTCTTGGCAATGCCATATCAGCAGTCTACTGTAGGGAACTGCAGCTGAGTGACTGTTAGAGCTGGTATTTAAAAGTAAGACTTTTGATCCATGACTTTAGAATAATTTTGCAGGGTCTTCAGGGACCTCCTAATATGACAGTTTGAATGTCATAAGACAGTGATTTATTGTAATGGGATTAGGCTCACAGGAGCTGATATTGCCAGTAATATTCCAAACACAGATTCTTTGCTTAGGATTGTGCATAATCTCAGAAAACCTTTGTGTTTTCTGAACTTTGTGAGGGTTTGAATACAAGTGTTTGTTTGGGGGCTGAGTTGTTATCCTAAGTATGTCAAGGCCCAAAAGGAGAGTGCTGACCCATTTGTCTGTGCTGCATCTCTGCTGTTTCCAGTCTTCCTGTTTCACTGAACCTGTCAGTTTTCTCAGGTCTGTGACTGATTCAGTTCTGGAGTGCAGGAAGTTGCATCTGGAAGTGTGAGTTTTTGTGTCTAATGTGCAGAAACTGAGGAGGACTGAATAATTTATACGCAATTAGAAATGTAATGAATTAATCAACCCAGTGGTAGGAGTGTCAGCAGAGTAACAGACGCCGCACATAAATCATGAGAAATAAGGTAACTTTTTCAGCCAGTGTGCAGCCACGTGGACTCCTGGTCTCTGATGTTGTGGTAAAGCACTGCTGCCACATTCACGTGAAAAGGTACCGCAATTAACACAAGTTCCTGGGCAAACGAAAGGATGTCACTGTGATTTATACCGCAGCTAAAACTATAGCAGACAGTGATAAATTAAAATTCATTAATTCATTGACTTTCAGAAAGCATTAAAACAACCTTCAATTATAAGGATATTTTTAAAAGTTTAAAAAAAATTCCTTGACTCTTAACACTTTAAATCCATTCGCGACTTGACTGAAGGGAGTTTAACGTGGCCAGGTTGTATTTACTGATACAGCATGGTTACAGTCCCTTCTGACCCAGCACGCTTGTGCCACCCATTTACACTCATGTGGCCAATTAACCTACTAACACATACGTCCTTGGACTGTGGGACGAAAGGGGAGCACCCGAAGGAAATCCACGTAGTCACAGGGAGAACGTACAAACTCTTTAAAGATAGTGGCGGAAAATTATTATGCAGTGATATATCGGACTTAACTTTGTAGACTATGAAGAGATTTGGATACATGTCTCTGATCATTTTGTTTATTGTATGGAAAATATCAAATAGAAAAGCACAATTCTTTAAAATGCTGTTTGGCATGCTGTATAGATTTTGGTTTTCTCTTTGAAAAGAGCAGTCCGTTTTCAATTTATGAAGGCACCCTTAATTAGTGAATTAGATATTGTATAATTCTCAGCTGAGGTCCTCATTAATTCTACAATTCTTGGCTTTCTGTTCTCTTCCATCGACTTTGTGAGTTCTATTCTGTGACTTCTAAAAGGAGACAAAGTTTGTCTTCTTTCACGAGAATTTATTGATCAGTTTTCACTTTGCCTCCTTTGATGCTGCATGTGGGGCTGTGCCTTCATTGCCAGAAAAGTGTGAGACCTATTATATCAGAATGTTTAAGATCACTGGCATATGTGGTGTAGTTTGTTGTTTTACAATTCAATACATAATATTAAAAAACTGAATTACAGTATATATAATAATTACATTAAATAGGTAGTGCAAAAAGGTAATGAGGTAGTGTTCATGGGTTCAATGTCCATTTAGAAATCAGATGTCAGAGGAGAAGAAACTGTTCCTGAATCGTTGATCGAAAACAAGCCAAGCCTTTAGTGATTTTTGTTAAGTATTTCAGACTTCCCTGCTAGGGGTTGCATCCGTTCATTGGGATCAAGTCAAATCTTGGGACTGCTGTGACTGTGAAGGTATCTTAGATGCTGATAAACTCATTTTTCACTCTACCCTGGGCTTGTCTTACTTTGTTGACCTGGGTTTTAACTGACCGGCTGTGAGGTGAGTTCATTTGCATCATTGTTCTTCTGGAAGAGTGATCTCATGATTTAGATCTCATGATTTAAATAGCAGTGTTATTTGCCCATTTTGTATTACCGATGCATTGTTTTGTGGGAATGAAATAACTTGGAATCAAATACCATTTTAGGCCAGGATGATCCAAGATATTCATGGTACGTCAAGTACTTTCAGTTGTTTTAATGTCACAGCGTAAAAGGAGGCCATTCACCTCAACAGCAGCGCTCAGTGGCCACTGAATGTATGTTCATGGTTTTCTGCTATATCCCATCTAATACAAGTTTTGACGTGTTATGCATTTGGAGATGTTCTTCTGCACACTGCTATTGCATTGCATGGTTATTTGAGTTACTGTCGCCTTCCTGTTAGCTTGAACCAGTCTGGCCATTCTCCTCTGACTTCTCTCATTAACAAGGCATTTTTACCAAACAAAACTTTAGCACAGTGGATGATTTTTTGCTTTTCGCACCATTCTCTGTAAACTCCTGAAACTGTTGTGCATGAAAATCCCAGGAGATCAGCAGTTTCTGAGATACTCAAACCACCCCGTCTGGCATCAATAATCATTCCATAGTCAAAGTCACTTAGAGCATTTTTCTTCCCCATTCTGATGTTTGATCTGAATAACAACTGAACCTTTTGACCATGTCTACATGCTTTAATGTACTGAGTTGCTGCCACATGATTGGCTAATTAGATATTCACATTAATGAGCAGATGTACAGGTGTACCTAATAAATTAGCCACTAAGTGTTTATGGCAGCTCAATATAAGAGTAATCTTTTTGGTCCTAATGATGCCCTTTCCCAATAAATCTGTACTTCCTTTCAAATACTTTGCCACTTCCTTTATGAATGCTATTTATTTATACAAACCGCTATAAGCAGCACCGTGGCCCCAGAGGGGACTGTATTGGCTTCCTTCCTGTTTACCCTGTATACCTTGGACTTTAGATGCAACTCTGAGGCATGTCATCTGCAGAAGTTCTCTGACGACTCATCAATAGTTGGGTGTATAAAGGGAGGGTGGGGGTTGAATACAGGGCCCTGGTGGAGGACTTTGTCAAACGGTGCAAGCTGAATCATCTACAGCTCAACATCAGAAAGACAAAGGAGATGGTGATGGACTTTAGGGAGAGTAAATCTGCACTGTTCCTGTTACTATTGATGGTGAGGATGTGAGTGTGGTGAAGACCTACAAGTACCTGGGGGTGCAGCTGGATGACAGACTTGAATGGAGCACCAACACACGGGCTGTGTACAAGCAGAGCCAGAGTCACCTCTACTTCCTGAGGAGACTGAGGTCCTTTGGATTGTGCAGGCCTCTCCTTGACATGTTCTACCAGTCTGTTGTTGCCAGTACAATCTTCAAAGTGGTGGTGTGCTGGGGCAATGGCATCAACATGGGTGAATCCAGCAGGCTCAATAATCTGATTAGAAAGACTGGCTCTGTTATAGGAGTCAAACTGGACACACTGGAGGCTGTGATAGAACAAAGGACCCTATGGAAAATCCTTGCAATTTTGGAGAATGTTTCTCACCCTTTGCATGCCACCTTGGCTGAACAGAGAAGCACTTTCAGTAATAGACCAAGACAACTGGACTGCTCCAAAGAGCACTAAATGAAGTCATTCTTACCCTTGGCCACTAGGCTTTGTAATGAGTCAACCTACAGCTGGGGAAATGATGATCCCCCCCCCCCCCCCCGTTAGACTTCTAATATTTGTATATCTGTGCATTTATAATGCTACTGTGATACTGTAATTTGCTTTGGGATCAGTAAAATATCTATCTATCTACCTATATCACTCTGTGCTTGTACTCTTTTAGGAGTTGTGGTCTCTAGTTTATATTGCCTGTTCTTGTTCTTTCCATTGAAATGTTGCACCTCAGACCTATCTCTGTGTGAAGTTTCACTTAGAACATATCTGCCAGCCTATATCCGTCTGAGTCCATTTCAGATTGACTCACAGTTCACAGTGCTTCCAAGTTTTGTGACATTCCCAAATTTAGAAATTGTGCAACCAGCTCTAAGTTGCTGCATCCAGTGATTTTATGATCCAGAGATTCTTTGGAGGTAGAGAATGAGGCATAAAAACTTGGTGGTTAATGCTGTTTATTGAGTGTAATTGGAACGAAGAATGATACAAAGACCAAAAACAAAGAAGTTGTTATTATTCCATCATAACGATTATCTATGAAATAGTCAGTTTCAAGTGGCCTGTAGAAAAATTAAGAAGCTTCCAGAAGCAATACAGAATCAGCTGTTTTGCAATTGCTAGAAAATTCACTAAACAATTACAGGAATAGAAAAGATTTTGCATATAAAAATACAAAGCTAGCAAAGGAAAATTAAACTACAAAAAAAGTAAAAATTTTGCACTCTCACCCAACAAAGCCATTAATATGGATTAGGAAAAGCAGTCGTTCCCGGGACCAACCCCTGGAGGTTGCACTTTACACTTCCCTCCAGTCCAAAAATCATCTGTTTATTTTCTTACGGTTGCTTAGCCAATTTTCTACTTTTCTTCAGCCTTGTTTATTCCATGGTCATCAATTTTGATGACGGGCCCATTATATGGCACTTTGTCAAATCTGCCTGGAAAGTCCATATGCATCATAACAATTGCATTTCCTTCATTGTTGCTGAGAAGGATCCCCGGAATAAAAGGGTTAACGGATGAGGAGTGTTTGATGGGCCTGGACCTGTACTTACTGGAGTTTAGGAAAGTGAGGTGGTGGTGGTGGAGGGGGAATCTCATTCAAACCTATTAAAAATTGAGAAGCCTAGACAGAGTGGACATGGAGAGAATGCTTCCAATAGTGGGAGAGTCTAGGGCAAAAGGGCACAGTCCGAGAATAGAAGAACATCCCTTTGAAACAGAGATAAGGAGGAATTTCTTTAGCCAGAGGGTGGTGAATCTGTGAAATTCATTGCAATAGATGGCTGTGGAGACCAAGTCATTGGGTATAGTTAAAGCGAAGGATGATGGATTTTTGATTAGAAAAACTGTCAGAAGTTATGAGGGGAGTGCAGGAGAATAGGGTTGATCATGGCGAATGATCGAATGGCAGAGCAGACTCGATAGGCTGAATGGCCTCATTCTGTTCCTATGTCTTATGGTCTTATTATCCTTTTTATTACTTCACCATTGAACTTCAGCTAGTTAGTCATGCACGATATGACTTTGACAAATCCATGCTAATCAATCCTCATTTGTCCAGGTATCTTCTAGTTCTGTTCCTGATCGTCTTTACTAAATTTATCCCAGTACCAAGGTGAAGCTGGGGGAAAAGCATCAACCTTTTCTGACATCATAATTATTCATATATTAATGAACTTCAAAATTAATAAAATCTTCCCAGTGTTTCAAGTTTTATGCTGAGCCATATGAAGGCTATTCCGACAAATTGACTGAGAGGTTATCTCACATTGGGAGACTCCTAGGGGAGGAGAGACTTGAGCAGGGAAGTCCAGAGTTTGGAGACTTGATGACTGAAGGTGTGGCCGCCAAAAGGAGGCTGAAAGAAAACGCCAGATGTTTATATGTGAAGATGATTATGTTGTAGAAGCTTACAGAAGTATACTTGTGGAAATAAAGTTCATTACTTTCAGTTCTCCTACTTTGTAAGGCCTCCAGTTGAAGTGGCGGTGGTTGTGATCCATCTGCCTTGAGGAACAGTAGGTGATGATGATGATCATCACAAGCCTGGGCAGAAGGTATGGAGATCCTGAGATGTCCAGTCGTCAAGATCCCCCTCTTGGCCTCACCAGTGCAGTCCAAAGGAAGACTTACGAAGCAATATGTTTGGCACCAGCTTGGCTACAGGAGCTGCCAGAAGGATGTTCAATGATGTCCGGCCACCTTAGGGACTCTGCTCCGGATTTGCTGTCTGGGTTTATTCCCGTAGCCTTCGTCTCTCCTGAGGTTGCCCAACAGTGGGGCTGTTTACCAATAGCTGGGGAAATCCAGGAGAAATAAATGGGTTGAATTTAATACATCCATATTAACGAATTCCTTCAGACTGGGACTACACTGCCACCCGTGTTTCATCTCGTCCATGTCTAGGATAGCAGACCAATGTATTAACTGCCAGGAGATACTCGAGAGTCTTTCTCTAACCTTGATGGATAGGAAAATCTAAAGTAATATAAATTTTAAAGTGTAACACAAGCTCACTCAGACTGCTTTGGTAATGCTTTTGTTGATATTAGTTCTACTAATAGGCACACAATTCTGAGCTAATTTGGATGGAAGCAAAAACTTGGAATTGCATGCCTGATTAATAGATGCAATCGGTGCAGGATGCTGGAGCAAGACAGTGCTTTGGGATCCAGAATGGTGGGTGTTGTGCACAAATATATTCCACACAGGAAGCATGACATCTGCTGTATTGTTTAGGACTCTTCTATTGGGTCAATGGAAAATGCTTCAAATTAATGTTCAAATGTTGTACACCAAGGTTGGGGACTGAAGTTTATTTCAGGTCTTTGTGCTAAATTGGCCGGTATCTGACCATCAAGACACTGTAAGTGACTATTCAGCTTCTTGGCTTCTTCTAGTTCTCAGCAACCACAGGAATCACTACCAAAACTGATGACATGGCTATCCTCTACTGTAAAGATGAAGCCACACTCAGGTTGGAGGAACAACACCTTATATTCCGTCTGGGTAGCCTCCAACCTGATGGCATGAACATTGACTTCTCTAACTTCCGCTAATGCCCCACCTCCTCCTTGTACCCCATCCATTATTTATTTTTATACACACATTCTTTCTCTCACTCTCCTTTTTTTCCCTCTGTCCCTCTGACTATACCCCTTGCCCATCCTCTGGGTCACCCCACCCCACCCCACCCCTCTTGCTTCTCCCTGGGCCTCCTGTCCCATGATCCTCTCATATCCCCTTTGCCAATCACCTGTCCAGCTCTTGGCTCCATCGCTCCCCCTCCTGTCTTCTCCTATCATTTTGGTTCTCCCCCTCCCCCTCCCCCTCCCACTTTCAAATCTCTTATTAACTCTTCTCTCAGTTAAGCCTGACAAAGGGTCTCGGTCTGAAACGTCGACTGTACCTCTTCCTAGAGATGCTGCCTGGCCTAATGCGTTCACCAGCAACTTTGATGTGTGTTGCTTGAACTTCCAGCATCTGCAGAATTTCTCTTGTTTGTGAGTTTTCAAGTTTCTTTACTGTTATAATAAGTGATTTGCTTTACTGGGCACTATCACCGTTTAATGGTAACTTATTCAGAATATATCCAATTTCCTGGTCACTGAGCTGTGATTTGTATTGTCTGTCCAGAATGTAATAATGTGCAATGAAAAAGGTAATTGTTCACAGTTCTGTTCACAAGTTATAATTTCTGATCACTGATAGTTATGGAAGTGTAGAGGGTATAATAAGAAAGTCATCAATATGATGGATAATAACCATGTTTATTAAAGAAGCAGCATTCAATTCAATTTGTTTATCTGCATTTTGATTCATTTAATAGGGGTGTTGTTTTGAGTATACATCCTCATGTTCTCAGCTCCGGAGTAATGATAGGCCTAAAGCAAATGCAGGAGATTATCAAGTAGAAGGTGATTGATAATCTTTTAATGTTACGCAACAAAGCCAGAGAACAGAGCAGAGGGGCAGTTTTATTAGTTCACAGTGTGCTGCCTGAAAGTCCGAAAATGTATTTCTAATTCGGCCAACTCACTACAAACTCACTTTCGCGAATTTTAGTTCGGAATGTTACTTGCTTACTTTTTATTGTTGGCACAGTTTGTTCTTTTTTTGCACAGTGGATGTTTGGCTGTCCTTTAATTGGTGCTGCTGGGTTTCTTTGTACTGTGGCTGCTTATAAGGAGACAAATTTCAAGTTTGTAAGTTGTATATACATTGATAATAAATGTACATAGAATTTTGAAATTCTATTGGCGTTTAACAATATTTGCTTAGCTTTGACCTGATTACAGGTGAAAAGTTTCATATTTTAAAGCAGATGTCCTTATTGTACTGTTGTGTGTGTGTGTGTGTGTGTGAGAGAGAGTGAGAGAGTGCTTGTGTGTGAGAGAGAGAGCGAGAGAGTGTGTATGCGTGAGTGAGTGAGTGTGTGTGTGTGTGTGCGCGCGTGCGCGTTCCAAGCTTTCAAGTCAACAATGTGAAAGTTGCACTCTGACTCAGGAGTCTGTCAGTAGGAAGAATCCTAAATGCAAACGGTGTGAGATTAACAAACACAAAATACTGGAGGAACTCAGCAGGCCAGGCAGCATTTATAGAAAAGAGTACAATTGATGTTTTGGGCCGAAACCCTTTGGCGGTACTGGAGAAAAATGGTGTGAGACTACCCTTGAGGTTCAGCTGACATCTTTTGTGCTTTGTGTTTTATAAATGTAGCCTTATAGAAAATGCTAAAGAAAACATTGGGACATTCAGAACATTCTGAAAATGTATTTTTAATGTATTTATTATAATAGTGTCCCTATTTGACACTACATTAGCTATTTGCACTGCCTTGTTAGCTTTGGGAAGTAATTTTGTCAACCCTGTAATGAAGCTACATTCGGCCCTTCGCATCCATGGGTTCAACTAACTGCGGATTGGGATTGGAAAAAAAGCCCGGATGTTCTCTCTCCAGCACTCGTTGTTTGAGCATTGTCCGCCCCGCGTCTCGTTCATTCGCTACTTGTGTTGTGAGCGAGAGGAAGGAGTTTAAGGCTAGTAAAGGATGGCTGGCTGGCTAGCTATGTGAAGTGCTACAGCCTCAAGAACTTAAAGAACACGGGAGAATCCGCATCGGCTGATGCCAAGGCAGCATCAGTGTTCCCAGAAGAGCTATGATGGTTGTGTCTGTACTGAACATGTACAGACTTTTTTTTCTTGTCATTATTCCCTACACAATACAGTATAACAACTATTTACAAAGCATTTACATTGTATTAGGTATTATAAGTAATCTAGAGATGATTTAAAGTATACGGGAGGATGTGCGTAGATTATATGCAAATACTACGCCATTTTATATATGGGACTTGCGCATCCGCGGAACTTGGTATCCGCTGGTGGTCCCAGAACCAAACCCCTGCGGATACGGAGGGCCGACTGTATTTGCTTTATCTCTGGGTAGTTTTGACTCATTGTGTTTATGTCAGCTTGTCATAAAATCCCATACCCTACTGACACTTTCTAATCATTTTTCCCCACATCGACTTCAACGAATAAATCTGAGCAAAGGTTTGCCGGAATGAGCTTGTTTTAAGTGCCTCTGACTGAAGGATAACTATTGGTCAGGGGAAGGTTTTTTTAGTTGAAAAAGAAACACCCTACATGGATTTTGAATCACTTGTGGCTAACTAAGGATGGTATCAAATTGAAAGCAAAGACTTACAATGTTGTGAGAAGCTAGCAATGGATAACATGGACAATAAAACAATGCAGCTCAGACAGAGGGCCTTCAACCCATGATGTCTGCACTGGCCAGGAAGCTGCGGTCTAGATCCCTTTGTTGTCTTCCAGTTCATGTACTAAATACATTTTCAATGAAAAATTACAATTAGGGCATGAGAGTAAGCTACTAAATAATATTAAAACAATGAGCTTCTATGGTATATTAAAAGAAAGGGAATATCTAAATTAAGTTTTGGTTCCTTAGAGGATGAAATTGTGGGATAAATAATGATATATATTGAAATAGCAGAACATCGAAACAATTGTTTTTGTATTGGTCTTTTTGACAGTAGTCTCTTAAAGTATCCCAATAACCCACCAAGGGGAGAACTTATGTTGTACACTTGGACACAAAAGGGTCTTCTAGGCGTGCCGAAGTTTAAAATAACGTCTTTATTTTCCTTTCTGGAAATACCGGAACACAGCGCATCGGCTTACCGTGCATGCAGTGGGGCCGTCTCCATCCACTCCATCACGTGCGCACTCCCTTGCCCCCCCAGGACCTCTCAGCTGCTCCAAGTGCCTGTATAAGCTTTGCCCCTTGTAACCATCAACCAACCCACTAAAATATTAACTGAGCATTAATCAAATTGTGAATGAACAACATAACAAACCAAAGCAATAAAAATAACATGAACATAATATTAGAAAATTAGGGGGGTATCCAGTGTCCATTAATGTGCTCCACATTACTATGGGTCCCACACTTATCACTACTGTAAAAGTGTCTGCAGCACTTATTGTTGTTCCTTTTTGTGCCCCGTGGCACTTTTGCCATTTCCTTCGCATTTGTCTCTTTTTTTTTAACAAGCCTGCTGAGCTGCTAGCCTAACCCTCAACCCAGCCCAGATGGAAAGCATGCAAGGGACCAGCTGGATTTGAACCCAGGACCTTTCACCTCAAAGTCCAGTGCTGATACCACTACACCACCAGCCAGCTATTTCCTTTATTACAAAACTTTAAATTGTGCTGGTGCTGAGGCATCCTAATGTTATGAAAGTCACAACAGAAATGCAGGAATCTTGTCTTTTTTTTCTGATACTTGCAGGCAGGCACAAGCATTTTATATGAAAACAGATAACCAGATAGTAATTTATTTCCCATAGCTACATACAGCAAAAATGAAAAAAAAAACAAAATAAAGCAGTTAAATGACATGAGTTAAGCTGCCTGTGACCATAACCGTTTGAAACAGGACCAAGTGTAGACAGGCCAAGGGACGATAGCTGTCCATTGTCTTATGGCATGTAAGTTCTTTACTGATAATAAAATGCAAAAATTTTAGCATTTCTTTTTGAAAGTTTGTGTTCTTTAATCAGGAGGCAACAAGCTTGTAGGAGCTACTGAGGTTAATACAGCACAGGAAAGTAGAATAAACAGCAGTAGATGTAGTCATTAAGTGCAGGTTACTTGGTGGCTCTGTCAGACGCACTGTCTAATTCAACATCCTTGCATTTCTCCAAGGTAGTATTTACTGTTTCAAACTGCAAAATAGTCACGGAAATAGAAAGGGACAAAGGGGAAATGGCATTAATTTTCACTTCGGTTTATTTTCCCACCCATTAACAATGGAGATGGTTGGGATAGCCACCTAAGAATACATTTCAGATGCAGTGCCTTGAAGCAACAACATTTTGATGTGGACCTCCCTTTGCTCCAAAATCACTGGCTGCTGCACTGCTTCCCTTAGCATGGTCCCTGAGACACGTTTCTTTCGGAAGACCTGCTCCCAGCACATTGGTGTGGCTGAATGCAATGCAGCAGTGACTGAAGCTGTTCTCAAGAGGCTTTGGAGAGCAGACGGGGCCCTGCCTCCAGGCCTCAGTGATGTAAGCTGTGAACGTGATCATTCTTACAAGCATTCTGCGCCACCTGGGAGCTATCAAAAAGAAAAGTGTTTCAGAAAATTGCTTCGATTTAAAAGACGATGCATTTTGAAACCAACTTACTTGAATAAAAAAAAAGCTACATTTACCTTTCCTCCAGCATCTAATAACTTGAATGGGATTGCCATATTTGGGCCAGGTCTACCTGGTTGCAGATTCAGGTGCAGATAGCCTTTCCCAGGAGACTGAAAGTGCATAGTATGCAATTGCCCACTGGTGCAGCATAGGGACAGAAGAGATTCCAAAAAACCGAGATTCCATCACCGTCTTAGCAGCCTAGGCACGGAATTGCTTTTAGGAAATTGATGGTGAGCCCCAGTATTGGACTGGATCAGGCCCAGGTGTAGTGCTTGATCTGAGGCCGACTCAGATTATGCTCTCATAAGGAAATGTGCCTTCACACTCCCCTTCTAGGGATACATTAACTTAGTCAGCTGCCAGTTGCCTGACAGTATTTGGTTACAGGGAGCAGAATAAACAGAGCAGTTTACCTTCCTACCATCTTAGCAGCACAGTGCAAGTTCAGTGCATAAGCAACAAAGAAATATCTAGGCATGCTTGAAACTTGTGTTAAAGTCGATAACCATTCAAATCGGTTAGTTTGGAGTTAAATGAACAATAAGCTATTTTTATCATGATTTATTGAGAAATATGCCAATTCATATAGCCTGATAAGACATGAAAATTTAATTGATCCAAAGCATGCTGTTTCCGTAAGTTATTTAATCATGTTAGCATAACATAATATCTAGCATGCCAACCGGTTATCTGATTAAGTGGTGTTCTGATCAGAAATCAAGACAAGAGCCTTCTTGTTTTTTTAACAGAAGTAAATTTAATACTCTTTTATAATCTATATGAACTATGAACAAATCTAGTTAAATTCAAAATGGCAGCTAGAAAGACATTTGGTAATTTACTTATTATATCATTGGAAAAATTATTCATTGATAATATTGTGACTTCTAATATTTTACCTTGTGTAATAAAATTAAACTATTTATTTAAATATTGATGTTTGCCATTTTCTTCTGGCTTCACAGCCAGGCTGCAAAATGAAACCATTTTAGGACATAACCTGAAAAGAGCTGTGCTATTTAAAGAGGAAGGGGCTGTCCAAACAGCTCAGTAGCACTGCAGATGTACAGCGTTAATAGCAGCAACAGCAAAATGTGAAGTAAAAAAGAAAACAGCGTAGAGAAGGCATCAGAGGCCCAAATTACTTCACCTGTCACCTACATTTCCAGTTTCTATTTTTAATCTATGTTATTGCAGCCACCATTTTTTTCCTGATATTTTTAATGCAACTCTTTTAAAGGAAGACTAGAACACCCCCCACCCCGACTCACTGCCCCCACAATTAGCAACAGAGAACTTCTTTAATGACGGCTTACTCTTAAATCATTTGCCAGGCAGGCATTTGCAAAGACGAACAAAACAAACTCAGTGCACGGTAACGCGAAGGGACCAGTTTATATTCCAGACTGGTGCAACGTGCCATTTGGGATCCCTGGCCACTTCATTCATTTAATATTTTTGAAACATTATTTTTTGTTTCATATTCGTATCTGTTTGTCTTATTTATCCTGTCTCTACTCTTCTTTAAACAGTACTCTCAAATGATGTGGGAGCCCAGGACACTCATGTGCAGATTTATTTTGTGGCTGGCCGCATTTCAGAGTACGTCTCTTTTCTGCCAATTGAGACTGGCTGTGTCGGCTCCAGTTCTTTGTGACATATAATTAGCAGTTGACTCAACAATTTTCCTCTCGGTCTTAACTCACTGGTTTGTTACCAGTTAAACAGCAAGGAGCAATGTTGAGAAATACTGATCTACAGTTACTGTACATCAGATGTAATTGAAGATGATACTGTTCATGATAAACAGAATATTTCAATTTAAAACGCAAATCACAACCCTAAGAACTCCTGAATCAGATCCTTTTTTTCAATGAATGAGGAATTTAGTTAATATTGGCTGTACTTTTGAGTCTTTTGGTCTTGTATCTCAATTATTTTAAGGTAGATGTACTGTAGATAGATTCTTGCTAAGCAAGGGGGTGAAAGATTACCCCAGGTGGATGGGGATGTGGAATTGAGGTTGGAGTCAGATCAGCCATGATCTTAAGTGGCCGCGTGTCTTATTCCTGCTTCTAATTTATCTGCTCGTGTGTTATCAAGCACCAAGAATAGGGTCAGGTGTCTTTGACTGCTATAGAATGGGCATAGTACCAGGCAGATCTAATATCCAGTAGCCCAAAGATACATGTTCTGTGTCGTTTTGAAATTTGGCAGGCTCTTTTGGAGTTGTCCCTGACAACTGATGAAAATAGTCTGTATATAATCTACATGGTCGGGCGGTGGGGGGGTCTGCTATCTGTTTGAGATGCTGGCACTGATATAGATGGGAGGCAATTGAGCTAGGTTTGGGGCCTCCTGGCTCAGCATCACTGTAAGGTCAGTGCGATTTAAGGATTGCCGCTGATTTTACTCACGGTATTTAAAATTGCATCCAACAAAAATAATTCCAGTGTTGCCACATTGTGTGTCGGAATGTGCTGACTGGCTCCAGAGAACCAGGCCCACAATTATTTAGCATGATAGACTGCTTTGAAATTTGAAGACAAGCTTCCGGTTGCATGTCATTTTAACTCTCCTTCCTGCCCCCACATTGACCTGGCTCTCCTCGGCATTCTCCATTGCCACAGAGAAGCCAACACAAATTGGAAGAACAACATCTTATGTTTCACTTGGTTGACAGCCAAATGGTATGAACATTTAATTCCCTAATTGCAGCTAATCTCACCCCTCCCACATGCACTTGTCAGTCTACTTATTTTTCTCCTCTTTTGTTCATCTTTCCGGTCGCCCAGCTAGTTTCATGTGCCCATCAACTGGTTCCACCTCTTGCCTCCTAGCCTCTCTCCCTCCCCTCCCTTGTACTCCTGTGTACTGGCAATCCCTCCTCTTCTCCCTCAGTCCTGTGTTTTGACTCAAAACATTAACATATACCTTTTGCCTTCACAATGATGCATGGCTCACTAATTTCTTCCAGTAGTCTTTTTTTAAGTAGCTTTGAAATTTGTTGCTGAGAGAAGTAAACAGCTGATAAATTAAATTTAAAAAGCAGCACCAAAAAGGTACCACCCTTGCTGTACTCACTGTACACCCATGATTGTGTAGCCAAGTTTCCATCGAACTCAATATATAAGTTTGCTGATGACACAACAATTGTAGGCCGTATCTCGGGTAATGATGAGTTTGAGTACAGAGAGGAAATTAAAAACCTGGTGGCATGCTGCGAAGACAATAACCTATCCCTCAACATCAGCAAGACGAAGGAATTGGTTGTTGACTTCAGAAGGAGTAGCGGACCGCATGACCCAATTTACATCGCTGGTGTGCAAGTGGAACAGGTCAAAAGCTTTAAGTTCCTCGGGGTCAATATCACAAATGACCTGACTTGGTCCAACCAAGCAGAGTCCACTGCCAAGAAGGCCCACCAGCGCCTTTACTTCCTGAGAAAACTAAAGAAATTTGGCCTGTCCCCTAAAACCCTCACTAATTTTTATAGATGCACTGTAGAAAGCATTCTTCTAGGATGCATCACAACCTGGTATGGAAGTTGTCCTGTCCAAGACCAAAAGAAGCTGCAGAAGATGGTGAACACGGTGCAGCACATTACACAAGCCAATCTCCCGTCCTTGGACTCACTTTACACCGCCCGCTGTCGGAGCAGTGCTGCCAGGATAATCAAGGACATGACCCACCCAGCCAACACACTTTTCGTCCCTCTTCCCTCCGGGAGATGGCTCAGGAGCTTGAAGACTCGTGTGGCCAGATTTGGGAACAGCTTCATTCCAACTGTGATAAGACAGCTGAACAGATCCTGACCCGGATCTGTGCCATACCCTCCAAATATCCGGACCTGCCTCTCGGTTTTTTTGCACTACCTTATTTTCCATTTCTCTATTTTCTATTTATGATTTATAATTTAAATTTTTAATATTTACTATCAATTTGTACTCCAGGGAGTGGGAAGCACAGAATCAAATATCACTGTGATGATTTTACGTTCTAGTATCAATTGTTTGGCGACAATAAAGTATAAAGTATATTCCCTCGTTTTCTTCCTGAACCACATGCAAGTTGGAACAGGGTCAATAAGATTAAGAATTTAAATGCATGGCTCAAGTATTGGTCTGGGAGAAGTGGGTTTGAATCCACAGGGCAATGGCACCAGTATTGGAGAAGGAGAGAGCATTCTGTTGGGCAGTCTCTAGCTGAACCATGCTGGGACTAGGGTCCAGGTGAATCACATCTAAGGCTGTAGATAGGGCTTGACACTAAATGGTAAGGAGGTGGATTCAACAGCTGGGGAAGGTACGGGTGAAGTAAAAGTGAAAGGGAGTACAGGAAAGATTGTTTGAAGTCCAGAACAAAAAAAAGACAGGAGGAAGGGATAAGAATTTAACTTCAGACAGCATGAAGACAAATTTGAGAAAAAGAGTGGCAAATACAGGACTGAAGGTATTTGAATGCATGCAGTATATGAAACAAGGTAGGTGAGCTTATAACACAGTGAGAAGTTGGTAGGCAGGACATTGTGAGCATTGCATTCCGGGGATTCACATCCTATCAAAAATGCAAGTAAGTGAGCAGAGGGGATGGAGTGGCTCTTTTGGTAGAGAAGTGAAATCAAATCCCGTGCAAGAAATGACACAGGATCGGAAGATGTAGAATCCTTGTGGATGGAATTTAGAAACTCCAAAGATAAAAAGACCCTGATGGAAGTTAAATATAAGCCTCTGCATAGTAGCAGTGATGAAGGATACAAATTATGACAGGGTTCAAAGATTTGATAACAAGATAAATGTTTCTGTTCGTGTTTTTAAATAACCCATCCCTCCTAATAAACTCACTTCGAATTTTTTGTTCTATAACTTCTGATCTACCTCTCACTTCCCAGGAGACATAAAAACTTTCAGAATGAAAGTTGTATTTTACTTAAGTAACCACGGATTTATTTTCCTATACTATATTGGCAGAAGCACCGAAGATGTGACTTTAAAAGAACACAAAGTTACCCACAGCACCTATCACCATCTCACTCAAACTCTGTCCCAGACAGCGTACAAATGCTTTCAATAGGTTTCAATAGGTACATTTAATGTCAGAGAAATGCATGCAATATACATCCTAAAATTCTTTTTCTTCGTAGTTAATGTCTAAATTAAGTATAATTGGTTCACTCTTTAGGGTTAATGCTCAAGAACATTATTATACTGAAAATGTGACTAATCCATGAACAAGTCAATACCAGAAAGGAGTCATAGACTAGCGAGCAATTTAGTAGCCAAGAGCAGTGTAGGTTGCAATTAAGGGGAATTCTGCTGTGCCAGTTTATGCCCAGCAGACAAGTTGAATGTGTATCCTGTAATAAACAACATTGCATGGGTCACTGGTTCTACAACAGCTAACACTGCAATCTGCCACAAATAAATCCAGCAGCAATCCACCAATATGTATTCCAGCCTGAAATACACAATGCAGCTGAGGCCTTTGAATTTGCTCACTTTAACACTTCCATGCCTTTTGATTTAACAGATATAGCAACATCCATGCAAACTCTTGCTGTTTCAGCATATTCTTCGTTTGTGAAAGTATTTATGAGTCTGATCGTTCCGAAGGTTGTTCCACCAACCAGCATTAGTGTAGATGGTACCTGAACAAGTATCTTATTACTGAGAGGGTTTATATCCTGAAAACTAGGGATGAAGTCAGCTATAATCACCTTGATTCTCTGCTCTTGGCTTAGCCTGGACCCCATTGTCGTGATGCTGTTTATTTACTCTGCATGGATTTGCACTAATTCTTCTGTTAGTCTATCATATTTAGTCTTACGGTGATAAACTAATGAAGGTGTTCATTTTGAATAGGTTTTCTGGTTACTAATGGGTTTCCATCATGTCTTTTTAAACAGGATGCTGCTTCTTGGAGCTCCTTTTAAATTGTTACGAGTCATGGAAGCTTCCTGAAGCCTCAGTGTTCAAACTGTTTTAATCATCAACTATTATTCTGCGGGATCCTGAACGTTGACTAAAGTAACTGATCTTTGCTGTCAGGTTGCTATTTCCTACTTCAATGTAATTCAGGCGGTATTTATTATAGACAAGTCAGACTGAATGTAACTACTGCTGTGCAGTGAAGGCTGGTGCAGGAAGCCAGCTCTCCGGTAGTGGCATTCCTTACTGCCCTTCTGCTTGGATAAGACATAGAGCGAAATAGCATGGAAGCAGACCCATCAGCCCATTGAGTCTGTGCTGGCCATCAACCATGTATTTACTGTACACTAATCCTCCATCCACAGTCATATCTAGAATGGTCCCTGGGCAGGGCAGTGTTATAGTCTGGCAGTAGTACTGTGCATTTTTATGTATGTTTTCACAGAAAATTTTACATCTTGGCTTCTAGAGTACAAGCCTTATTAGTCAATTGTGGAGAGGACTTATTTAGTGTTCCAGTGGTGTAGCTGTATATATTTAGAGCATGCATATTTCTACATGTAACCTCTTGGCTCAGCTCCAAAAATCTGTGGCTGGTGGAACTGCCTTGCTATACATCTCAACTGATTTTTGAAGTGACCATTTTCATTAGCCTACTCCATTTGGCTTGTGTGAATGCAGTTGGGGATTGCCGCTTCCAGTTTTCCTTTTAGAGTTTTCTTCTTCAAATATGCATTTGGCTGCTCATTTACTTTCACATTTGATGCTATCCTGCAGTATGTATTCTTTAGAAGGACTGTTTTTCCTCGGTCCTTTTCCACAGTACAGGTTCTGAAAGCTGCTATTTTGACGAAGCAAATTGTAAGCGTGGGATAGTTACTTCGGGTAATTCTGGATTTGGAGGAAGTTTAAGGTTTGATAAAAGGCAGAGAGTGTATTTGTGAATACACTTCAGCAACTTGGATAGTTAGTTATCTTTCTGTTATTGCACTGGTAGATATCTGGAGGCCAAATGGGATGGCGGTTACTTTAGGGAACCACTGAAGGTGATTACTGCCGCATTAGTAAAGCCCTGCCAGCTAGGTGTATCACCCTGGGACCAATGGATGGAAGGGAGAGGGAGAGGAGGTGTGAGGAATGGTGGTGGGGTAGGAGAAGAAAGTGGAAGGAGGGAGTGGTAAGGGTAAAGGAGGAAGAGAGATGAAAACGAGGAAATGACAAATGGGGAGGAGGGTAGTGGAGAAGAAAGACAGAGGAGAGGAGAGTGGGGGAGGGACTAGGGATAATAGGCTGCTGAGGAAAAATCACAAAGCCCCAAGAATGTGCTCATTAGTTGTGAAATAAAATATTGATGATTCTCAACATAGTTCAGTATTACTGGGTGTAGAATATCTCTTCACTCTTGGGTCCAAAGTAAACAAAGTGCATTTGGCAGGACTAATGACTGTCAGATATTGCTTCTGCCCCAAGCTCTACCAGCTCTGAATCACAACTGTATTCGAGATGAAAAACATGATTTAGGGCACTGATGAGAATTTTGAAAAGGCTCCTTTCCAACCTCTCAGGACAGGTTTGCAACTGACTCGCCTCTGACTGCACGTCCCATCCAGTGAGCCCAAACTTGAGGAAATGTTGGACTGGGCAATGGATGAAAATGAGCTGGATCCTGCTGTAATTTTTCAACACACAGCAATTCTTTAGCTGCAGGTTGTCAAATAAAATGAGGTTTTAATGAGTTAGGCCTTGACACCCATAGTGTTTCAATGAGTAATGCTTTTGTTTGAACTGTTGTGGCAGTATTAATGTTAAATAAAATTTATTGAAGTTTCAACCTTTTGTTTCATTGCCTGAGGAATAATCCAGTTTACCTTGAGGTGCATTTTCAGTCTATACTAGGGTGTCTGCAACCATAGTTCGTTAAAATTTCAATAGCAAATTAGGGTTTTATCAATAAAGTTGCAGTGTGTATCTGACTGATTTAGTTCGGTAGCTCATTATGCAAATGCATGAAGTATCCTTCACAGGTTCTTACTTTGATGTTGTAAGTTATACAAATAAGTATGCGCAGCAATTTAAAATATCAGTGGTAATAGCCAGTGGTGTTTTCATTGATCTGTTGGTGTCTGAAAAAAAAACCCAAAATAAGCAGCAGCAGCAGCCAAACGGCTGAGAAACCTGTGATTAAATGTCAGTGGAGCTTGCACAGAATAAATGATGAATGTGCACATCTCTTCTTACCTAACCCTGAGTTAGATGATATGCCAGATTGATCTGGTGTTGACTGATTTACTCCCTATTGATATGGTTATAGTATGCTGTGATCTGAACGGCAACTGTATGTAAATAGCCTTTATTTTTCAGTCGGGCAGACTCAAAGGTTCAAAGTGCATTTATAATCTAAGTATGAATGCAGTGTACGACCCTGAGACTCGTCTTGCCACAGACAACTGTGAAACAAAGAAAAGAAACGTGGAACCCATTCAAAGAAAGAAAAAGTCAATCCCCCCCCCCCCAACCTCTGCACGTGCAAATAAAACAAATCACGCAAAATGGCAACTAAAAAAAAACAAGTGAAAAACACAGAATATAAGACACAAAAATCGGAAGAGCCCAGGCATATTCAGTTTAGCTCAGTGTTTGTTACTTGCAGGCTGCCCCGATTTGAAATCACCCAGAATACCAACAAAAAAGGACGACCAGAAACCAGAAACACGTGATAACCATCTGATTTAATATTAAATTTTTAAGCTACTATACTTTCTCTTCACAAACAGCTCAGTGGCAATAAATTTACATTAGAACTCGGTAACCTCCAGTGTCTACTGAACCAACCGGCACTCAGTGGGAATGTTGACATATTAATGAGTTGGTTAGGTGAACACTGATGTGGCATGGGGAATATGATCCAGGGAAGGGGGGGTAATGCATTTTGAGGAACAAAGACATTTAAAGGAATAGATGAATCTTGCAATCCATGTGTGCAGATCCGTCAGGTAGCTGAACAGGAGTGGGGTCTCACCAGGTCAGGTCACTTTCCAACATGTCAGTTGCTAGGATGTTATTGGTGCCGTAGCTGGTGAGTTACAAAGTGTGGTCAGCACTCCCATTACCTGGTGATACAACGTCTCGGACTGACACTACTCGGACTGACACTACTCGGACTGACGCTACTCGGACTGACGCTACTCGGACTGATACCACTCTGACTGACACTACTCGGACTGACGCTACTCGGACTGACGCTACTCGGACTGATGCCACTCTTGCTGATACCACTCGGGCTGATACTACTCGGGCTGATACTACTTTGACTGACACTACTTTGACTGACACTACTCTGACTGACACTACTCTGACTGACACTACTCTGGCTGATACTGCTCGGGCTGATACCACTCGGTCTGACACTACTCGGACTTGCACTACTCGGACTTGCACTACTCGGACTGGCACTACTCGGATTGGCACTACTCGGACTGGCACTACTCGGACTGATGCGACTCGGGCTGATACTACTCGGGCTGATGCTACTCGGGCTGATACTACTCGGACTGATACGACTCTGGCTGATACTACTCAGACATACCACTTGGACTGAGACTACTCTGACTGAGACTACTCTGACTGAGACTACTCGGGCTGGCACTACTCGGACTGGCACTACTCGGACTGGCACTACTCGGGCTGATACTACTCGGACTGATACTACTCAGACATACGACTTGGACTGATACTACTCTGACTGATACTATGACTGTCACTACTCGGGCTGACACTACTCGGACTGACACTACTCGGACTGACACTACTCGGGCTGATAGTACTCTGACTGACACTACTCTGGCTGACACTACTCGGACTGACACTACTCAGGCTGACACTACTCAGGCTGACACTACTCGGACTGACACTACTCGGGCTGATAGGACTCTGGCTGAAACTGCTCGGACTAATACTACTCGGGCTGATACTACTCGGGCTGATACTACTCTGACTGACACTACTCTGACTGATACTACTCGGACTGATACTGCTCTGACTGATACCGCTCGGACTACTCGGGCTGACACTACTCAGGCTGGCACTACTCGGACTGGCACTACTCGGACTGGCACTACTAGGGCTGATACGACGGACTGATACGACTCGGGCTGATACGATTCTGGCTGATACTACTCAGACATACGACTTGGACTGACACTACTCTGACTGACACTACTCTGACTGACACTACTCTGACTGATAGTACTCGGGCTGACACTACTCGGGCTGACACTACTCGGGCTGATAGGACTCTGGCTGACAGTACTCAGACTGACACTACTCGGGCTGACACGACTCGGGCTGACACGACTCGGGCTGATACTACTCGGACTGACACTACTCAGACTGACACTACTCGGGCTGATAGGACTCTGGCTGACACTACTCGGACTGACACGACTCGGGCTGACACGACTCGGGCTGATACGACTCGGACTGATACTACTCAGACATACGACTCGGGCTGACACGACTCGGGCTGATACTACTCAGGCTGATACTAATTAGGCTGATTCCTCTCAGACTAATACTACGCGGGCTGATCTCTCTCTGGCTGTTTCCTCTGGGACTGATACTATTCAGACTGATCCCACTCGTTCTAGACGTAATGCGTTCAGATCCATTGGTCTGTTTGATTCAGTTTCAGGTTGACTTTGCCAGCCAAGCTATCACAGGGGTCTCTTGATTCTCAGGAACCAGACATCACTGATCTCATGGGAGTATTTGTAACCCTTGTCATATTTCAGGAAGTCACTGTACCACAGTGTGCCATGATGTATCTTTGCATTATGGTCTTTGACATGCTGATGTTCTAACCTCAGCTGTGCTAGTATGGGGATAACATCAGGCTAAGGACAAAGTCTAATTTCATAGCAGGTGTGGGTTTGCTCAAGGTGAAGGGCTCGAAGATTTGCTGGTTCCACCAGGAAGGAGGTGCAGAAGCGTGAAGGCACACACTCAGTGATTCAGGAACAGCTTCTTTCCCTCTGCCATCGATTTCTGAATGGACATTGAATCCATGAACACTACCTCACTACTTTTTTATTTCTATGTTTGCACTACTTATTTAATTTAACTATTTTATAAAATATATATTTTTTACTGTAATTCATCATTTTCTCTATTACTATGTATTGCATTTTACTGCTCCTGCAAAGTCATGACCTATGCCTGTGATATTAATTCTGATTCTGATTCTGATTTTAATTCTGAATGGGCTGTTGTACATTATGCCGTCGCATAGGTTAATGGCTCAGAAAATCAAATGGAATGTGCATGTTAGAGAGGGAGTACATCATGGGAATGTAGGGAAGTAAGGAGAGGGGAAAGGAAACTAAGAGGTTTGCCTGAGTAGGAGCCATCATGGGCCCTGTAGATTGAATGGCGTCATTAGAAATATAAGACTTCTCTGCTAAGTTTATAGCGGGTAAAGCAAAGGCTGAGGAGCGAGCTGACAACAGCTTACTTGAAAATGAAGACTCATAACCCATGAAATGTTCTGTGTTGATATCCAATGTACACTATGTGGGTGTTTGAAAGAATAATTATAGTTTACAAAAGAGCAATGGTAACTTTTGCAATCTTTGTATTTGATTAGGATGAGCAATGTGGTTAAAAATAAAACTGACTGGGGTGGATCTTGAGTTTGTGTGATTGTACAGAGCAGGTGATTATGAGCTGACAGGCTGCTTTACTTCCCTCGCTATTTTTAAAGTCAGGATATATGTAAAATGGGTTGTCATGGCATAGAGTGAAAATTACCCAAGTGCTTTTAGACAGAATAGTCCTAAAATAACAATAATTAATTTAAAAATATGAAACAATCTTATTCCCAGAAAAAAGGAATTAGCATATAAAATGAAGTATTTTAAGTAATCAAATTAATGGAATATATAAAGGCACTATTTAAGGTCCGATGGAATACTGTGCGGTTGCTCAAATGATTAAAGTTCCACTGACACTCACGAAGCTCAGTGTGATCCTGGATAAATTCCCAACTTAATTGGCTCCCTATCCTCCATCCCAAACATTGTTTCCTTCTGCTGGTGGGCCCACTGCTTCTGAAGTGTATGCCAACTACAAAGTGCAACTCCACAACTCTTTAAGGGCTTCCCCAACAGCAACTTCCAAACCTGCGACTTCCACTAAGAAAGTCGCGAGTGGGGATGCCAACACGTACAGGTTCCCTTCAAAGCACACACCGTCCTGACTTGGAAATATATTGCTGTTACTTTACAACAACTGTGTCAAAGGTCTGGATGTCTCCAGGCAGCTCTAGTTCAAAGGGCAAATGATAATTATGTACTAAAGGGTGGTTAGATGTAAATGGTGCATGAACAGAAAGAAAAACTTCCATTCATGATTGGAAAGAGTGACTGTCTAGATCAAATGGCAGATACTTTTATTGGTTTGAGTTATCTTTCTAATGTTTATGTGACCCATTGGTCACTTCTGACTGTTACACTTTAATGATGAGGTCAGTACATTGTTGTGAGTTCATTACTCCAATGCTTTATGAAGGCATAACCAGTAGAACTTCATTGGCATTTGTGGTTTTCTTCCTGTCAATAATCCTTCACTTGCAGTCAGTGTTCTCTCTGTCATATGTTGCCCCTTGTTGACCCATTACCCAGCCTTGGCTTATTTTTCATTCAAGGTGGGTATTTGAATGCACAGCAAATGACTGACCGAACTCCACAATTCTATTTCATCTTCCAATTGATCAGAATTAAATATTTTACACCTGAATATTTAGTTCCAAGGAAAAAAAATCAATGTGCGACCTAATTGTCTTTTTTTCTGAAGAGGTGTTTGTGTATTTAAGCATTCCAGTTTTGAGAATAATTGGGTGTCATTGATGGTATTTACGCTCCAGTGAAGATGCCATGTCCTCTGACGTCTTCCTGATGCATTTATCATGCCCTTAAATCTTTACGTTTTTGCTGCTGAGGGGCCTATTCTGGATTTCTGCCAGTGTTCTCTTTGTCCAGTTGTGTAGGGATTCATGATAGCAACACAGCTCTGATATTCTCTTTCAGTGTCCCATTCTCCCTGCACATTGCGGAGTCAGCCTCTGCCCTGCCCCTGAAGGAGTAGGCATTTCTGAATATTCACCCTCCTAATTTCGGTGAGTGAAAACTCAAGGTGGGGAAATAGTGCATGAGAAATCTCTAAAGCAGAAATGCAGATTTACATCTGTAGGGACTGAGTGGCTGATATGTTTAAGAATGAATGTTGCTTTTAAATCCAAAGCAAAAAGGGATTTGATTTCTAAGAGTGTACATATGATCTGACAGAACAATACAGTGTAATGGATAGGCTCCTAGCAAATACCCAGTGAGCAGAAATGAAGGAATGGAAATAAAGAGGCTGTTGTGAATCAGACTAGACTACAACCAGGTAGTTTCATTTTCATCTGAACTCCCTATATTCTGCTCAGATATTTAAATAATTAGATTTGGATGTGGAGGAATGTTGCACTTGCTATTTAAATTAGATGCCTGTTATGTATTTGATTTTGAATTGAGTGCTAGGTTTGAATTTGAGAAAGACTACCTTTTTAACAGAATCAGAATCAAAATCAGTATGAGGTTTAATGTCATGGCGTATGTCGTGGAAATTGCTGTTTTGCGGCCTCAGTACAGTGCAATACATAAGATATCTATACATTACAATAAGAAATATATGTGTAAACATATATATAAATTAAATTAGTTGTGTAAAAAGAGAGCAAAATAGTGAGAATTCTTGATGTAATTATTGGATATTTCTTTTATAAGGATAACTTGTGAGAATACTTACTGTGAGCCCAGTTCTCCTTGACCTGTCAGTTCTCAAATAGATACATTACTTTTGAGAGTCTGGACATTGGACTTTGACTCGGAGGAGGAATCAGTCCAATCCCTATTGTTCATCCAGAACTTTGCTATGAAAATGGTGGTCTTCACCACAGACCTTGTAGAAAACTGCCCACAACTGACTGGTTGCATCGGTCGTGATTTCTGAAGCTGACTGCTGTCAGTAAGAGTTCAAGCGAATCTCTTCTATCGGGCAAGTGTGATGTCGCATGTTATGAGCAGGCTCCCACACCGAAGACATCTCTTACAACAAACAGGAAAGTAAAGAAATGTTAGTTTTTAGACATTTTTAAATACGCTTCAGTTTGAAGGTAGGGGGTTGCACATTACTCTAGTTGAAGCCAAGTGTTAAAAAGTTTGATTTTTTAAAAAATAACTTGCATTATTTGAAGTAGTTACAATCTACATGCTTAAACTTAAGCTGATGGGGTTTTGCCAAATGCTAGTGATTTATTTGTATGTTATTTAAAAAGTCACTATGCTTCAGTAATAGAGCAGGTTTCCATTGTATTTCATGGTGAGCTTATGTAAACCTGGAGTTCTTTTCATTTAATTAATTTCTTCAGTCTAAGATAGTACAGGTGTGGATGAGCAGCAACAACCGCCTCTACATCTCTCGGCTTAGCTGTGCGCCCGCAGCCTCCAGGAGCTGCTGTCATTTTCATGGGCTATGCTGACACTTTCATCACTCCAGTCTCAAAATCCAGGTTAACATGTTTGCTGTGCACTTCCTACCACAAGTCATTGGGGGATAGTGACCACAAAATTGCTAAAAGGCCAATGGGAAAAAAACAGAGATGCACACAGTCCTGATTCATCCCCATCTAACACCCCAGAGCATCAGCTCATCACTTCCACATCAGTGTGATTGGCCAGTGCAAACTCGGAGGTAGACATAAATATAATTTTGGACTGAATGGTCAAAGGCTCGGTACAAAAGGTGACTAATGTTGATAATAAGCAGAAGGCCCAAATCACTAATTAACCACAGTATAGCATTTTCTCCTTTCCATATTATTACTATTTCCATCAGGAAAACCCTATTCATTATTTTATGAAGAAAACAGATATTGACTGGAACTTTATATTCTGATTGGACTTGTTTCGGATTTAGGAAATCATTTCTATGCACCACACAATATTTCTTGCTCATTTGCTATGTGTAAAATATTTATCAAATTCCATTGACACATGAAATGAATCTTTTTAAAGTTAAGCAGGTTGTGGGAATTATCAGAGGACAAAACCCTCTGATAAGGTCATGAACAACAGGAATTCTGCAGATGCTGGAAATTCAAGCAACACACATCAAAGTTGCTGGTGAATGCAGGATCCCTTACTCACTCTTCCTTCAGTTAGTCCTGACGAAGGGTCTCAGCCTGAAACGTCAACTGCACCTCTTCCTACAGATGCTGCCTGGCCTGCTGTGTTCACCAGCAACTTTGATGTGTGTTGGTTGATAAGGTCATGAAGTTATTCCACATCACCTTCCGCAGTGATAATCAGCCAAATCTTTCCTGTAGCCAAATCAGATTAAATGATTATTCTACCACAGTAAAGTCAAATATCATATGTTCCAGTTTTAATCTGCTTTATTTTGGTGAAAGCGACATATTTGCAAAGACAATTGGAGAGCATGTCAGACATTATAAAGTACAGTAGAAACTGTGCAGTAGACTGAAAAGTACAGTCAAAGTAAGGCTGCAGAAATACACAGGCCCAATTCCCAGTGTTCAGAATTACATATTTTATCCATCCTGTGTTCTGTGATATATTACCCTTGTGTAATTCCCTAGTCAGTAATAAATCTGAGGGCTGGCTGTGCATGTTAGTTATCTGTGGACCTGAAAACCGTGCTGTTTTGAAGTGAGCCAGGTAAATCTGTGGAGGTGTTGCATTACACACTTTGGTTCTGTGCATTTAATACAGAAAACCCTCAACAGCACGAGAACTTAGGTTTGCACTATGTTCAATAATAACTCCGAATTATTTAATAAATGCAAACAGTAAGTTTAAAGTAAAATAATCTATTGAGATACAGTAGCTTAATTTAGTCAAATCAGTGTTTTAAAGCTGCCAATTCAGAGAGCTGAATTTAGTGAGTGTTGTAGCATTGAAGCAGTAGAAGCTGTGTTATGTCTTAATGTTCAAAAAAGTTGGAGACAGTTTTATTCTTGAAATGTATATGTTATCTTCAGGTTTGCTGAGTGCAAATGCAGTCCTCGTAGAGATCAACCAGTTGTGGTGCCAACCAAAGAACAAACCCATGACACACAGTAGAACTTGCACTTGGCATGGCTTCAACTGCATTGGAGGGCAACAGCTTTCAACTACATACATTCAATTACCAAATATCTTCCACATAAATGATATACGTTACCAAGAGTTTATGTCACTATTCCGGACTAAAACGAAGTTATGTTGAAGTTGAATTGGCAAGGGGGTCTATTACTGAGAAGACTGAGCAGATTATTTGACTTCACTTGAATCGTTTGAATAGCACAGGAGATCTCAGGAGATGTGAACTGATTTTGAAAATGCACAATAGAGACACAAGAGACAGCAGATGTTGGAATCTGGAGCAAAAAAAAACAATCTGCTAGAAGAACTCAGCTGGCCAAGCAGCATCTGAGGCAGGGTTTTGACCCAAAACATTGTGAATTCCTTTTCTCCCATAGGTGCTGCTTGACCTGCTGAGTTCTTCAACAGATTCTTTGTTACAAGGTGCACACCTCCTCAGTAATTGAACAAAATTTCCCTTTATCCTGCCACTGGTCTCATGGCAGCTTTGAATCTTCAGGGAAAATTTTGACAAGGTGCATTGCTGGAACAATATGAGTGAAGGCTTGAACTAAGGGCAATATTTCACCACCTGAAATTTCATTAGAAGCTTGGGTGCTTCAGCTAAGTTGTGAGAGATGTTGCTGGTGGTTGACTGCAGTGCATTCCTGGAAAGATTTGGCTGACATCACAATTAACCGTCCATGTGAAATGGAGTGAGCACACACTGGCTATTTGAATCAGCACTGTTGATGATGGTCCTCTCGTCAATGATTTACACTGGGGTTCTCCCAAGGAGGCCATTTACCTGGCAAGCCCTTGATGTTGTATTTAATTTTCTGAAGTCTGTGGGTGGATGGAAGATTGTACCTTGAGCCAATCTTTGTCTTTCAGATGGTAAGCACATTGAGGCTAGGACAGTAACCTTGATGAATTCTGCAGATGTTGGAAATTCAAGCAACACACATCAAAGTTGCTGGTGAACGCAGCAGGCCAGGCAGCATCTCTAGGAAGAGGTACAGTCGACGTTTCAGTCCTGACGAAGGGTCTCGGCCCGAAACGTCGACTGTACCTCTTCCTAGAGATGCTGCCTGGCCTGCCACATTTACCAGCAACTTTGATGTGTGTTGCTAGGACAGTAACCTAGCAGTTTGTGGATTTGCACTAACTTTACAGTGGCAGTGATCTGGGTTCAATTCTCACGGCTGTCTGTAATGAGTTTGTATGTTTCCCCCTGTGACTGCATATTTTCTTCGGGTGCTCTGGTTTTCTTCCATGTTCCAAAATTGTACGGGTTAGGTTTAGTAAATTGTGGGCATGCTGTGTTGGCGCTGAAATCATAGTGACACTTGTGGGCTGCTCCCAGCACATACTTGGACTGTGTTGGTTGTTGATGCAAATGACACGTCACTGTATGTTTTGATATTTCGATGTACATGTGACGAATAAAGCTAATCTTTATCAGCCATGGGTGATAAACTCATGGAATGTTGAGCATGTGTTTTACATTTCAGGGACTCAGTGGAGGGTAAACAACCTAATATTGCCAGACAAGTTTGCTAATAATTCCTCCTGAGGTTTCCTGCAATTAAAATTATTTTGAAGTTGCTGGCCCTTTAAGATACAGTGGACTTATGATAATTTCTTATGGTCCTGTATAATTCTGAGTAGAAAGTCTAGATTTGAGTGCGGCTGAATCATAAAAGGGAGATTTGAATTTCATCCTATTCCTTCTCATTATCTTCGATGGACCTCTTGCATAGGTCAATAAATTCTATTTGTGACAAAGTTTATGCAGGCACCAAGGCAAAACATACAAGTAACAACATCAGCTTTCCAATTCACGTTCCTTGGTCCTCAGGTGAAAGTATTGCACAATGTATATTATCAATCAACATGTGGGAAGTTACAGAGACTGAAATATTTTAACTGTTCTGACTTCCCACTCTTCATTCAACCTAGCTTAACCTAACATTTTAGTTGCGGTTAGATAGCTGCTGGGAGGAAAAGACAAGAAAAGGATCAGAGCTGTTCCCTACTATAAATGTACTGTACAGCCTGTTTGAGCAATACAACCTCTCTGTATTTTCTACAAAACCACTGCTTTTCTGTTCAACTCTAATTTGCTCTGATTGCACGTTATCTTGCTAAGATGAAGCCTTAAAGACAGTGTTTTCTGTACCTCGTAACTCAAGTAGCAATTCGTTCTTTTCCATCAGTAATATTCCTTCTCTTTTTCGCTCTCTTCCCCAGCAAAGCATCTGAAGTACAGGCTCTGATATATTAAAATGGCAAAATACAGTGTCATTCAGGAGTACCCCCACTCAATAGAAGGAGCATGCATTTCACTTTCTCTAAGGTTCTCCATTCCAACTGCTGTTTGCTGGCTCCTACCAGAAACAGTATCTTTTACATATTCCATTTCAAGGCAGGACTGGGCTCAGCTGTGACATTGTTCCCTACGGTCGAAATGTTTTGTTGACATCGACTGTCTGAGCTCACCTCTGAAGTGAGGCCATTTGGGTGAGATACAGGGACGCTGGTAGCACTGGACCTTAACACCTTCACAATGAGTGGTTCCAGGACAATATCCTGTGCACCATCAATCTTCAGGGACTTGTGCTAATATTAGTTCTCATTTGATGACTGCATGTGCTATCATAACAATATGTGCTGTGCGCTGTGTGTGTGACAGTATGCACCGTGTTTTGTACCTTGGCCTCGGAGGAACGCTGTTTTGTTTAGCTGTGTATAAGTGTATGGTTGAATAACAATTAAGCTTCAAATTGAACTTGAACATGAGAGGCAGAAGTACGGAAGCCGGTGAAGTAACAACAGAAGTAGTCCTGCTGAACCTGGTCTTTCAAAAAATTAATATTAACCAGGATAAACCTACAAAGAAACCTCAGGGCGTTTTGTATTAATAAGAATCTGTGTTGGAGGCATATTTCATAATGCTAGCTATGCATTTTCTTCAAGAATAAGGATATTGTACCTTTGACCAATCACTTGCTTGTAGGTATATAATGGTCATTATTGGGGGTAATGCAGATGACAGCCTTGAGTAATAAAAATACCGCTGATGATTGGACAGCTTTATAATTATTGCCACTATTTATTTATTTATTGAGATACAGCACAGAGGAGACCCTTCTGGTCCCTCAAGCCGTGCTGCCCAATAATTCCCCCCCCCCAATTTAATCTGAACCTAATCATGCGTCATGGGACAATTTACCGATACATCTTTTGACTCTGGTATGGAACAGGAGCACCTGGAAGAAACCCATGCGGTCACGGGGAGAACGTACAAACTCCTCACAAGCAGTGGCAGGAATTGAACCTGGGTCGCCTGTACTGTAAAGCGTTGTGCTAACCACTCTGCTACCATGTCGCCTCACTTATGCAATCTCTTGTGGAAGCTTGAAATTAGTGTACTTGTTTCAATTAAGGACCACGGCTTAGGGTTCTTCCCCCGCGGCAGTGGGAGGGGTCGGGTGGCGGGGAGTATACCCCTCAACAATGGTGTGGTAAGGTGAACCAATGGAGTGCCACGTGGGTGGCCAAAAGTATGGATCTGTAGAGACCATAATGGAAACATGAGTCATTGAATGGTTTATTGTATATAATTTTATTTTTGAATAAAGTATATTTTGAAATAATTTTTTTTATGTAACTTACCAAATCAGCCTTACCAAACAATCATCTCCAGAAATGCACCCCCAATGGAACCAAAAATAAAAAGCATAATATCTGAATACTTTGCAGAAAATATCCTTCTTAATCAATCAATCTGCAAATGTTAAAAAGTCATAGGTCTTTTTCAAACAAAAGCATGACTCAAAATAAAGTTGGAAAGTGCACTTTTATGGAGCTTGGTTGATCCTCTGATATTTAAATGAATTCCCCTGATGTAATGAAAATTGAATTAAAGGATATTTGACATTAAAATGAAGGCAGGTAATGGTAGATTTACCGTACAAGTGCAAATATTCATAGATTCCCAATGTTCTCTCTGATAATGTGAGATGTCATATGAAACATCTTTTCAATGCAGCAACACAAGTTTGCTAATTGCACATAAAACAGTGAAGCTATATTTAATGCAAAATGAATGGCTTCTGAGTGCATATGTTAATATTAATTACATTATCATGCATTCTCTGCAAAACAACTAGCATTATACGGTAGGTCATTATACAGATTTCATAAGATTAGTGACTTACTTTACTAGCACAAAAGATGGCCAATTTATCAAATTGCTGTAAAGGTCATTCTCTTGTCTTATATGCCAAATGACTAGTTGGCACAGAAACTCACATAAACTATCCACTTTATGAAAAAGTGCTTAACTTATAAGGCAGCAACCTAGCAAAGGTTTCAGATGACATTGTAAGCTGTGAGAGTGAAATCCAAGCCATTGATCAATATCATCGAAAAGGCTGATTTTCTGTCTGTGAGTGCGTCCCTGCGTGCATCCTTTGTCAGTGACAAGTGAACCAGCAGAAGATGCTAACCTTTGGCTGACTTAGATTAAGCTCACACCGAGGGAAAACAAGGTCTTCAAAGTTCAAAGTAAATTTATTGTCAAAGTACGTACATGTCACCATATGCAATCCTGACATTCATTTTCTTGCGGGCGTTCACAGCAAATACAAGAAACAATAGAATCAATGAAAGACTGGTCCCAACGGGACAGACAAACAGCCAATGTGTAAAAGACAACAAACTGCAGAAACGCAAAAAAAAATAAGCAATGGATATCGAGAATATGAGGTGAAGAGTTCTTGAAAGTGAGTCCATAGGTTGTGGGAGCAGTTCAGTGATGGGGCGAGTGTGTTGAGTGAAGTTATCCCCTCTGGTTCAAAAGCCTGATGGTTGAGGGGTAATAGCTGGGCCTGAATCTGGTCATGTGGGTTCTGAGCCTCCTGTACCACCTTCTTGATGGCAGCAGTGAGAAGAGAACATGGCCTACATGGAAAGGATGCTGCTTCCCTGTAACAACGCTCTGTGTCGATGTGCTCAATGGTGGGAGGTTTTTTTACCCATGATGGATTGGGCCATGTCTGTGACTTTTTGTCGGCTTTTCCGTTCAAAGGAACACCTGTTTCCATTCCTGGCCATGATGCAACCAATCAAGATACTCTCCGTCACACGTCTTAGGATGTGAACAAGAGATTAGGGTGGTTCTTTCAGTTGGCTAGAGTCATTTCATAAATGTCTCTTAATTTGTGGGTGGTTATTTTTCACCAGAAGTTCCAATGAAACTTCCTTACCTTAAGACACCACTGTTGCATGAGACATAATGAAACATGTTGCAGGCATTGATTTTCTTTGCAATAGTCCGTCGTGTTTCCAAATCGATAAATAAGTATTATTACAGCAATGAAAACACACGACAGCAGAATCGGAATCAGAATCGGGTTTATTATCACTGACGTACGTCCTCACTGACAGTGGTCTTCTGACGTGGAAGTCAAGGATCCAGTTGCAGAGAGAGGTACAGAACATCGAACATAGAAATCTACAGCACAATACAGGCCCTTCGGCCCACAATATTATGCCGACCAGCAACCTACTCTGGAAACTGCCTAGAATTACCGTATCACATAGCTCTTAAAAGACCCTTTTGTATCCACCTCCACCACTGTCGCCGTTAGTGTAATGCACCCACCACCCTCTGTGTGAAAAACTTACCCCTGACATCCCCTCTGTACCTACTTCCAAGCACCTTCAAACGATGTCCCCTCATGTTAGCCATTTCAGCCCTGGGAAAAAAAGCCTCTGGCTGTCCACATGATCAATGCCTCTCATCATCTTATTCCCCTCTATCAGGTCACCCCTCATCCTCTGTCACTCTAAGGAGAAAAGGCCAAAAGTTCACTCAACCTATTCTCATAAGGCATGCTCTCCAATCCAGGCAACATCCTTGTAAATCTCTGCACTCTTTCTATAGTGTCCACGTCCTTCCTGTAGTGAAGAGGCCCAGAATTGATTTTCTTGTTGTAGCAGACTGGTATAAGTGTATGGCAGTGAGATTTCTGACTGCTGAATTACCCGGGTTAGCTGATATTGTACTGCCAGTTGACATTTGCTGGCTTGACGTCACTGTCGGCAGTGTCTTTCCAGAAATTTCAGTTTTGGTGGTGGGAATGGTACTGGGTGAGACAAAGGAAGTGCTGTGGCACGTCCCTGGGGCAGCTGCAGTTGGCTGGAATTTTCTAGTAATTGGTTGTACTTCCTTATGACAGGAAGATTGAACTCGCCAGATCCTCACCATGGCAACTCTGCTTACTCTGAAAGTGTGATGATACTGCGGAGCTCTGTTGCTAGGTTACGAGTATTGACAAATGGATCCAGTGATTTAAGTAAAAACAGAAAATGCTTTGGCCTGAAACATTAAACCTGTTTCTCTTTCTACAGATACTGACTGACCTGCTGAGTGTTACTAGCATTTTCTGTTTTTTTAAATTTCAGATTTCCTGCCTTTGCAGGTTTTATTTTTATGTACCATAAGGAACCACCACAAATTTACATTAGTGTGCTGCCACAGCAGAAATTCTGCTCTTGTGCTCTGAATGCTAAAATTATACTCTTTATCCACGAGGAAAGATGACAGCCACATGAGTATAAATAGAGAACATTATGAAGGAGTCATAACACCCAATCAGTACACAGTAGTCAAGCACTTTTGATTCTATGAGCTGACTGGCCTGATTTCTACATGGAGAGCACTGTTCCTTTCCCTTTGAACAAATGATTATGTGCAGTACTAGAGAATGATATTGTGCATTGTTTGCTTTTCTAGTTATGTAACTTGGTTAAAGCTTAACTATATTTCTTGATTGAAACCTTTTAAACATTCCAGCAATTATTTAGATTTCTAGCCAACACCGCAGCACGTTCCAGGAATAATCAGCCTAGACGTTTTTGGAATTTGTTCCTTTTAAATCAGCAAGTGCTCTGGAATGAAATCTGTAGGTTAGCTGTTGAAATTGATCTTGCTTATCAATAAATCTATGAAGCCGCAGAGTCCAGAAAAGGGGCCTTCAGTTCCCCGTGTCCATGACAACCTTTCTGTCCATCTCCCTATCTTTTTGATGCTGTGGACCAACACCATCAAGCAAGTGGTCCACGGACCCCAGGTTGGGAACTGCTGATCTGAGCAAGTCCCATTTGCTGCAAGAGGTCTGTATTCTCTGCCTGTCGAAATATTGCTTAAACAAGGTGATTGTATGTGATTCCATCACCTCCCCTGACAGTGAGTTATAGATCTCAACCACTCTCCTTGCAAACAAACTTCCTCCTCAAATCCCTCTTAAAACTCCTTCTGCTCACCTCAAACCTAAACCCTCTTGATTTACCAATTGGAAATCAAGAGGAAATCTGTGCTTCTTAAGAGTTTTATGTACCTCTGATACATCACCCCTCAATCTTCTTTGATCCAGGGAAAACGTCCAGCCTATCCAATCTTTACTCCTATACTTTAGAGTAACTCCTTTACTCTAGGTAACATCATAGTGAATAATCTCTGCACTCTCTCCAACAAAACCACACTCTTCCTGTTGTGTGGCAATCAGAATCACATCATTCAAGTATGGTCTAAATAGTCTCTTACACAGTTGCGACATGACATGAATTTATATTGGGTACAGTATGTCCTGACCGACGACCATCGCGCCATTGGCTTTCTTCATTACCCTATCTACCTGTGCTGCCACTTTCAGGGAGGTCTGGATGTGAATCCTCAGGATGCATCAATAATCCTTTGTAAACTTTCCATTTCCTATCTGTGTCCTACTCCTATTTGACTTTCAAAATGCATCGCCTCACACTTATCAGGACACTTATCGGTATTGTAATAAATTTGTCCCGGTGAGGAAGATAAAGAATGGTAGGGTGACGGAATCATGGGTGACAAGTGAGGTGGAAAATCTAGTCAGGTGGAAGAAGGCAGCATACATGAAGTTTAGGAAGCAAGGATCAGATGGGTCTATTGAGGAATATCGGGAAGCAAGAAAGGAGCTTGAGTAGGGCTGAGAAGAGCAAGAAGGGGGCATGAGAAGGCCTTGGCGAGTAGGGTAAAGGAAAACCCCAAGGCATTCTTCAATTATGTGAAGAAAAAAAGGATGACAGGAGTGAAGGTAGGACTGATTAGAGATAAAGGTGGGAAGATGTGCCTAGAGGCTGTGGAAGTGAGCGAGGTCCTCAATGAATACTTCTCTTCAGTATTCACCAATAAGAGGGAACTTGATGATGGTGAGGACAATATGAGTGAGGTTGATGTTCTGGAGCATGTTGATATTAAGGGAGAGGAGGTGTTGGAGTTGTTAAAATACATTAGGACGGATATGTCCCTGGGGCCTGACGGAATATTCCCCAGGCTGCTCCACGAGGCGAGGGAAGAGATTGCTGAGCCTTTAGCTAGGATCTTTATGTCCTCGTTGTCCACGGGAATGGTACCGGAGGATTGGAGGGAGGCAAATGTTGTCCCCTTGTTCAAAAAAGGTAGTAGGGATAGTCCGGGTAATTATAGACCAGTGAGCCTTACGTCTGTGGTGGGAAAGCTGTTGGAAAAGATTCTTAGAGAGAGGATCTATGGGCATTTAGAGAATCATGGTCTGATCAGGGACAGTCAGTATGGCTTTGTGAAGGGCAGATCGTGTCTAACAAGCCTGATAGAATTCTTTGAGGAGGTGACCAGGCATATAGTTGAGGGTAGTGCAGTGGATGTGATCTATATGGATTTTAGTAAGGCATTTGACAAGGTTCCACACGGTAGGCTTATTCAGAAAGTCAGAAGGCATGGGATCCAGGGAAGTTTGGCCAGGTGGATTCAGAATTGGCTTGCCTGCAGAAGGCAGAGGGTGATGGTGGAGGGAGTACATTCAGATTGGAGGGTTGTGACTAGTGGTGTCCCACAAGGATCTGTTCTGGGACCTCTACTTTTTGTGATTTTAATTAACGACCTGGATGTTGGGGTAGAAGGGTGGGTTGGCAAGTTTGCAGACGACACAAAGGTTGGTGGTGTTGTAGATAGTGTAGAGGATTGTCAAAGATTGCAGAGAGACATTGATAGGATGCAGAAGTAGGCTGAGAAGTGGCAGATGGAGTTCAACCCGGAGAAGTGTGAGGTGGTACACTTTGGAAGGACAAACTCCAAGGCAGAATTCAAAGTAAATGGCAGGATACTTGGTAGTGTGGAGGAGCTGAGGGATCTCGGGGTACATGTCCACAGATCCCTGAAAGTTGCCTCACAGGTGGATAGGGTAGTTAAGAAAGCTTATGGGGTGTTAGCTTTCATGAGTCGAGGGATAGAGTTTAAGAGTCGCGATGTAATGATGCAGCTCTATAAAACTCTGGTTAGGCCACACTTGGAGTACTGTGTCCAGTTCTGGTCGCCTCACTATAGGAAGGATGTGGAAGCATTGGAAAGGCTACAGAGGAGATTTTCCAGGATGCTGCCTGGTTTAGAGAGTATGCACTATGATCAGAAATTAAGGGAGCTAGGATTTTACTCTTTGGAGAGAAGGAGGATGAGAGGAGACATGATAGAGGTGTACAAGATATTAAGAGGAATAGATAGAGTGGATAGCCAGCGCCTCTTTCCCATGGCACCACTGCTCAATACAAGAGGACATGGCTTTAAGGTAAGGGGTGGGAAGTTCAAGGGGGATATTAGAGGAAGGTTTTTTACTGAGAGAGTGGTTGGTGCATGGAATGCACTGCCTGAGTCAGTGGTGGAGGCAGATACACTAGTGAAGTTTAAGAGACTACTGGACAGGTATATGGAGGAATTTAAGGTGGGGGCTTATATGGGAGGCAGGGTTTGAGGGTCGGCACAACATTGTGGGCCGAAGGGCCTGTACTGTGCTGTACTATTCTATGTTCTATAATCACAGTTGTTCAAACTTCTGAAAGAAATGTGCAAGACAGATGTCTGGAAGAACAGCTTCATAGAGAGTGTAATAAATAATTGGTATGGCCTTCTGGCAAGGCTAATGGAGAGAGTGCTATAGACTTATTTAGCACTTAATTAGATCTTCATAATTAGATCCTCCTCATCCCTAACCTCAAGGGGTCATCTGGCCTTCTCTCCAGTTTTGTGGGATCTGAGGTGGCTGAAGATTCTCATGTCAGATCTGCAGACCCTGCCGCAGGTCCAGCTGGCGCTGCTTGTTAGATGAGGGACTAAGTAGTTTGGCTCATTGTGTGTTCCTGCACGACTTGTAGATGCTGCAGAGATTCTAGGTGCTTGGCAACATCTAGAATAGTTATGGGATAAGCATTATCGTGAGTCAGTGAGGATGCCATCTTTTTTTTAAGGAGACTTTAATAATGTTCATGGAACATTCTTCCTATCCACTGGGAGCTGAATGCAGAAGGTGTAGTTCACATATTGCCATGGTTGTGTGCAATCAGAGCATGGATATTGGTGACGCTGGCCTGAGAGGAGATGCTAACATTACATTGCTTATCCTGCCAATAGATATGGCTGATTCTGCAATGATTTGGAGATTATTCCCCTGCTTATCCTGAAGATGAACCATTCTATCCAAAAACTTGTTAGAGTTGAGGGGCAGTATTGCAGCAACAAAGATGAGAAGAAGGGTAGAAGTGACGACACAGCCTAGTGGCAGATCTGCTGGTTGGAGTCAAGGCTTGCCTGTAATACGAAAGCAGATGAATTGATAATGAATTCTTGAGAACATCTAGCATTGACTGGGTGACTGAACCTCTCCTGAAACTCTATGGAGAAGAGTCATCTGTGGCATGAAGGACTATAGCTCCTGCCTTGTGGTATTGCTGGAAGTAGGGTTAAAGACTATTGACAGTTGTGAGAGGTTAGTGGGTCTGCGGCTGTGGGTTGGGCTGTGGAGATGTTGAGGATGGATGCATGCTTGGAGACTTGAGATGGGGCGGAATATTTAACGCTTGCTACGACTAGGGTGGGGGAAGAAGATTGTCATTGGAGAAGAGGTTGATGGGACTGGTGGTTGATGGTGGGGAATGCTGGGGATTGAGAGGGATGTACAGCAGCTGCTGGGACCAGAGAGGAGTGGGAGGATGAAAGGTGGTTGGCACGAATTGATGGAATGGGTGGAAAACGTAAGAGGAATTTGTTACTGGGATTGGGAATGACTGGATTGTCACAAAATAGCCCAGGATTGGGTTTAAGGCCACAATCAGGGGCAGAGGACATGACAGCTGGAAAATGTGGGGAGTGGGAAAAGCGGGGGTGAGTGATTACAGTAATGTGAATAGTGGGAGAGGAGAAGGGGTTGGGGCTCAGACAGATGACATGAAAGAAAATGGTGAATGAAGGACAGAGCTAAGGGAAGGGGAATTGTGATGGAGAGGACAATATGAGTGAGATTAGGGGAAGGGAAGGCTGAGTGAAGGAGATGTGCAGACAGGTTGAGGAAGCGGGAAGGCAAAGGAAATCATGGATTGGTTTGATAATGTTGATAAGGTATCATGGATTATTAATTCAGCACTATTGAGTTAAAATTGGCAAAATAATTTCCTTTATCTTCAGATTCAGGTTTCAGATTATTTACCACATGTACGTCGGAACATACAGTGAAATAAAGCATCTGCATTAACAACCAACACAACCTAATGGTGTGCTGGGGGCAGCCCACAAGTGTTGTCAATTTATTATGATCATAATGCTTGGCAGAACAGCACAGAACAAACAAGCAACAGAACAAGCCCATTCATGTGCATCCACAGCCCTCCAAAGGCAGGACAGGCCAACTTTGGCCTCTAGTGGGTTCATGGAACTGCAGACCTTGGCTGTTCTGGTCACCAAGAGCGCAATTGAATGTGATTAAATGTTATTGTAATTTATAGTATTTTTTTGTGTATTGCAATATACTGCTGCTGCAGTAATGGGTTTTCAGAAAGCATTTAATAAGGTGCCACATATGAGGCTGCTTAACAAGATAAAATCCATGGCGTTACAGGAAAGATACTGGCATGGATAGAGGAATGGCTGACAGGCAGGAGGCAGCGAGTGGGAATAAAGGGGGCTTTTTCTGGTTGGCTGCTGCTGACTAGTGGTGTTCCTCAGGGGTCAGTATTGGGACTGCTACTCTTCACATTGCTTGTCAATAATTTGGATAGTGGAATTGATGGCTTTGGGGTAAAGTTTGCGGATGATATGAAGGCAGGTGGAGGGATAGGTAGTGCTGAGGAAGCAATGTAATTGCAGCAGGACTTAGGTAGATTGGAAAAATGGGCAAAAAGTGGCAGATGGAACACAGTGCTGGGAAATGTATGATAGTGCATTCTGGTAATAGGAACAATAGTGCAGACTATTATCTAAATGGGGAGAAGGTTCAAACACCAGCGGTGCAGAGGGACTTAGGAATCCTTGTGCAAGGCTCCCAGAAGGTTAGTTTACAGGTTGAGTCTGAAGGCAAATGCAATGTTGGCATTTATTTCAAGGGGAATAGAACATAAAAGCAAGGAGGTAATGCTGAGCCTTTATAAGATACTAGTCAGGCTGCACTTGGAGTATTGTCAACAGTTTTTGGCCTTATATCTCAGAAAGGATGTGTTGTCATTAGAGAGAGTCCAGAAGAAGTTCATGAAGATGATTCTGGGAATAAAGGGGATAACTAACGAGGAGCATTTGGCAGCTTTGGATCTGTACTCACTGGAATCTAGAAGAATGTGTGGGGGGGGGGAGATCTTATTAAAACCTACTGAATGCTGAAAGGACTAGATAGGGTGGGTAGGGAGAGGATGTTTCTTAAGCTGGGGATAACCAGAACTAGAGGGCACAGCCTCAAAACTGAAGGGGGACCTTTTAGAACAGAGGTAAGGAGGAATTATTTTTAGCCAGAGAGTAGTGAATCTGTGGAATGCTCTGCCAGACTGCGGGGGAGGCCAACTCTATGGGTATATTTAAGGCGGTAGTTGATCGTTTCGTGATTCGTCAGGGCATCAAAGGATATGGCGAGAAGGCAGATGTATGGATTGAATGGGATCAGGATCAGCCATGATGGAATGACGGAGCAGGCTTGATGGGCTGAATGGCCTAATTCTACTCCTGTGTTGTATGGCCTAGTGGTTTTATGCAGAACAATACACTTCATGACATATACTAGTCATATTAAACCTGATTCTGATTCACCTTTGTCCTTCTTGTCATATAGTAGAGCAGATTCGATGGGCCAAATGGCCCAATTCTGCTCCTATGTCTTATGGTATCATGATATTAACTCCTTAGAAGTTGCTTTAACTGTGAACCTTTGCTATATCTGTGCACAGATCTCTAGTACATCCAGAATGTTTTTAGTGTTTCGCTGCATTTTTAGCTATTACCTATTTTTGGCATTTTGATTCACGGATCGGAATGAGTCGCCCCGTCTGGTATTACCCAGCAGGTCTGCAGGCCCAGGATCGGGAGCAAAGAATTAAAATCAGAACGCAAATCAGTGCGATTCTGTAGCACTGCGGGATGGCTGTCACTGTGCAGCCGGTGGGCTAGGTGCCTGAGGCATAATTGGTGGGAGGGCAGAGGGAAGTTGGTGCCGCGTATGTTTATTTTACCAAATGTTGTTAATGAAATTAATGTTCCACCTCACTGAAGCCGGCATACTATAGCAAGGCCCAGCTATGCCCAGTTGAGTGGTACAAGGCAGTTGTAACTGGAACAGCTGCTAACAGGATTTACCAATCAGGAACTGTGGTAAGGAGAATGGACAGAAATGTTTGACCTTCTTCCTACCCGAGTCTAGATTGGTATTTGTGTTGGTCTATTATTGTCACAGATACCAAGGAGAGTGAAAAGCTTGTCTTGCATACTGTTCATAGATCATTACACAATGCATTGAGGTAGAACAAGGTTAGTCAACAACTACTACTGCTACTATTATGTCGACTCAGGCCTAGGGGGCCGGCGTCGGGCACGATGACGGACTCTCCACTTCTCCCTCTCCCTCATCAGTGTGTTCAGTTCATCTACATTAGCTGCACTGCTGTCTTCTAGGAGCATGTTGACCATAGTCTTGGGAAGGCGCCTAGGGTTCATCCTCCCGTGCTTGGGCGCCCATATGATGACTAGGCTGGCAGGTAGTTCGGGGTGGCGTAGACAGTGCCCCACTAGCTGCAGTCTTCTCACCTCGATTTTAGTGGAGAGCATCGGTAGGTCGCCATAGAGCTCGGCGTTCTTCATGTGCTGTTGCCAACTCATGTCAAGAGCCATCCGGAGCATTCGTGCATAGCAACCATCTGGAGACTTTCGCATAATCTTGGTGAGTGTTGTCTTGTATCCGTACTACGTGAGAATGGACTCTGACTGCTATGTAGTCAACAACAACACAGAATAAAATGTAAAAGTTCCAGAGAAACTGCAGAGCAGGTAAATAATAAAGTGAAAGATTATAATGATGTACATTGTGAGGTCAAGAGTCCAACTTATTGTACAAGAGGCCCAGTCAAAGGTCTAATAACAGTGGGATAGAATCTGTCCTTGAGTTTGATGGTATGTGCTTTCATTTTTTCTGCACGATCGGAGAAGGGAGAAGAGAGCAAGCCCGGGGAGGGTGGGATCTTTGATTATGCTGGCTGCTTAACTGAGGCAGCAGGAGGTATAGACAGAGTCCATAGAGGGGTGTTTGGTTCCTGTTTGAGCTTTCTATGATGCATTAATAAAAATTGGTAAGGCTCGAAGCCGACATGTTGAATTTATTTAGGCTCCTGATCAAGTAGTGGCATTGGTGAGCTTTCTTGTCCATGACATCAATATGATAGGACCTGGTCGGGTAATGTTCACTCTTAGGAACTTGAAGCTCTCAATCCTCTCAACCCCAACTCCATTGAAGAAGACAGGAACTTGTGCCCTGTCCCACTTTCTGAAATCAATGAGCAGATCTTTTGAGGACGTTAAGGGTAAGGTTATTCTGTTACTAAGCTCTGTACCTCCTTCCTGTGCTCAGACATCATTATCTGAGATATGGCCCGCTTCAGAGATATCACCTGCAAACTTGGGGTTAAAGAAGAATCTGGCCATGCAGTGACATTGCCCCTCTCTGCTGCCTCTGACGATAGGCAGGAATTTGACAAAGTAGTGCAAGTGAATTTAGTGGGTTTAGTCACTAAATTTATGTCCTGTGTTACAGCAGTGATAGCACTTCTGAAGTAACTCATTGACTAGAACATGTTTTGTAGTACCCAAAGTTTGTGAAAGGCCCTTTAAAATGGCACGTGGCACGTGGCCAAGTGGTTAAGGCATTCGACTAGTGACCTGAAGGTTGTGAGTTCGAGCCCCAGCCGAGGTAGCGTGTTGTGTCCTTGAACAAGGCACTTAACCACACAGTGCTCTGCGACGACACTGGTGCCAAGCTGTATCGGCCCCTGCCCTTCCCTTGGACAACATCGGTGTCGTGGAGAGGGGAGACTTGCAGCATGGGAAACTGCTGGTCTTCCATACAACCTTGCCCAGGCCTGCGCCCTGGAGAGTGGAGACTGGAGAGTGATCCATGGGCTTGCAAGGCGAATGGATGGCTTAAAGTCATCATGTTACCAGCTTCCAGAAACTACTAGGGAAGAGGTTATGCTGTTGATGCTTCGTTAAAAGTGTTGCCTGAACTTGAGCAATTGTGGGATTTGATTGCTTCAATACACTGTACAGATGTTAGTAAAGGTCCTTTCTCAGTGGAAGAGACACCGCTACAATAAGATGGAGCAGACTGCTTTCTGTACAGGCAGGCCCACTTCCATGATTGGGAAATAATACTAAGTGCTATTTCATTCATGAGGTGAAAATATGTAATCCTGTCGGTATATTAGCCCTTTTCGTCAGGCCCATTGCTTTTTTTGAGCCTTTTACTGTGTGGTTTGTCAGAGATAAGACAGCACCCAGCAGAGTTGAGGATGGGGCCTGTCAGGCAGTGTATTGAAGGGTAACTGGCCTAGTGAGATACAGTTTCACATGGAGCATTTCCATTGTGCTTTTTTTCATTCATGAGAGCAATAAATAATTGGATTTTGTATTGATATACAGCAGGCAGAAAGGTCAGCAAGATTAAAGCATCAAATGTCAACACTTGATTTATATTGCGTGCCTTCTTTTTGTCTCTCGGATGGTTCCGTTGCCATAGGCCAGTATCACAGAGGTTGTGGGCCCTAGAATTCGAGAGACAGTGCAAATATGCTTGTGGTACTGACACCACTAAATCTCCAAGGGTCCTGAAAAAAATTAGACACTAGACACTAGAATACTACAGCACAGTACAGACCCTTCGGCCCTCGATGTTGTGCCGACCCATATATTCCGTAAAAAAAACCAAAAAGTACTAAACCCACACTACCCCGTAACCCTCTATTTTTCTTTCATCCATGTGCCTGTCCAAGAAGCCCTTAAATACCCCTAATGTTTTAGCCTCCACCACCATCCCTAGCAAGTCATTCCAGGCACCCACAACCCTCTGTGTAAAAAAACTTAACCCTGATGCCTCCCTTAAACTTCCCTCCCTTAACTTTGTACATATGCCTTCTGGTGTTTGCTATTCGTGCCCTGCAAAACAGGTACTGGCTATCCACAATATCTGTGCCTCACATAGACCTCTATCAAGTCCCTTCTTATACTTCTACGCTCCAAAGAGAAAAGTCCCAGCTCTGCTAACCTTGCCTCATAAGACTTGTTTTCCAATCCAGGCAACATCCTGGTAAATCTCCTCTGCACGCTGTCCATAGCTTCCACATCCTTCCTATAATGAAGTGACCAGAACTGAACACAATACTCTGTGGTCTCATCAGAGATTTGTAGAGTTGCAACATGACCTCTCTACTCTTGAACTCAATCCCCCTATTAATGAAGCCTAGCATCCCATAGGCCTTCTTAACTATCCCATCAACCTGTGCAGCGACCTTGAGGGATGTATGGATTTGAACCCCAAGGTCCCTCTGTTCATCCACACTCTTAAGTAACCAACCATTAACCCTGTACTCAGCCTTCTGGTTTGTCCTTCCAAAATGTATCACCTCACACTTATCCGGATTGAACTCCATCTGCCACTTTTCTGCCCAACTCTGCATCCTGTCTATATCCTCTTGTAACTTTCGACAACCTACAGCTCCATCCACAACAGCTCCAATCTTCATGTCATCTGCAAACTTACTCACCCATGCTTCCATTTCATCATCCAGGTCAATTATAAAAATCACAAAGAGCAGGGGTCCCAGGACAGATCCTTGCGACACTCCACTAGTCACCGACCTCCAGGTAGAATACATTCCTTCCACTACTACCCTCTGCTTTCTTCCTGTAAGCCAGTTTTTTTTATCCAAACAGCCAAAGTTTCACTGATCACATGCCTCATGACTTTCTGGTTGAGTCTCTCATGGGGAACCTTGTCAAATGCCTTGGTAAAATCCATGTGGACCACAGCTACCGCCTTACACTCATCAATTTCTTTTGTTACCTCTTCAAAAAACTCAATTAGGCTTGTGAGGCACGACCTTCCCTTCACAAAGCCATGTTGACTATCCTTGAGTAGACTGTACTTCTCCAAATGCTCGTAGATCCTATCCTTAAGAATCCTTTCCAATAGTTTGCAGACCACCGACGTAAGACGCACCAGTCTATAGTTCCCAGGATTCTCCCAATTTCCTTTTTTGAACATGGGAATTACATTTGCCATTCTCCAATGCTCTGGCACTCAGCCAAAGAGGATTCAAAGGTCATAGCTACTGCTCCAGCGATCTCTTCTCTCTCTTCCCACAGCAACCTGGGGTATATCACATCCGGCCCTAGGAACTTATCAATCTTGATGTTTTTAAGAAGATCCAACACTTCTTCTTCCTTAATCTCCACATTGTCCAGCACACAGGCCTGTTCTATTTCGGCCTCACCCTGATCAAGGTCCTTTTTACTTGTGAACTCTGAAGCAAAGTATTCATTTAGGACCTCCCCAACCTCCTCCGCCTCCAGGCACATGTTGCCTTCTTTATCCTTTAGCGGCCCCACCTTCATTCTTGTCATCCTTCTGTTCTTCACATATGCATAGAACGCCTTGGGGTTCTCTTTAATCCTACATGCCAAGGCCTTCTCATGCCCCTTCAAGCTCTCCTAAGCCCTTCCTTAAGCTCCTTCCTGGCTACCCTATATTTCTCATGAGCCCCTCCTGCTTCCTCTTTCTTATATCTAACATATGCTTCCTTCTTCCTCTTGACGAGTTGCCTCACTTGTTTAATCAGCCACAGTTCCCTTTTCCTACCATTTTTTCCTTGTCTCAGTAGGACAAACCCATCCTGAACCCAGCACAAGTTGTCCCTAAACTTCCTCCACAGTACTTCTGTGCTTTCACCCTTGAACTTCTGTTTCCAATTTACTGTCGCTAGTTCCTGCCTCAACCTTTCAGTTAGCCCTTCCCCAGTTAAGCACTTTCCCATTTTGTCTGTTTTTATCCTTTTCCATAGCTATGCTGAAGCTAAGGGAGTTGTGGTCACTCTCACCAAAATGCTCCCCTACCAAGAAGTCTGCTACCTGATCAGGTTCATTATGTCATGGTCCGGTCTGTGAAGTCTGTATTCCGGTTCACGGTCCAGTCCATAGTTCCTTATTCCAGGGTTTCTGGTTTTCCCCAGTTTCTGTTGTAGGCACATGATTCTCGTTTTGGGGCTGAGACATAAATACCTCTGCAAATGAGGGATTCCCTGCTGGACTGTTCTGTTCTTTTCCTTGTCTTTCCCCCTTTGCCTGACCCTCTGCCTGTATTGCTGAAGTTTTACCACTGGAGCAAGACTGGAGCCTTGTTAGGTCAAGATAAGGAACTGCCTTTTGTTGTGTGGAGTTGTCTCTCTGTGTCCACGCCTTTGCTAGGTAGGTCTAGCAGTTTGCTGCTACCTAGTGTTGGGAACTGTCTCTGTGTCCACGCCTTTACTGGGTGGGTCTGGCTGTTTGCTGCTACCTTGTGTTGGGATCTGTCTCTTTGTTCAGCATTCTGTGTATGAGTCCTGGCCCTATGTCCTGTTCCCAAGGAGGGGTCCTGGCCCTATGTCCTGTTCCCAAGGAGGGGTCCTGGCTCTGTGTGCCCTGGCTCCTGGTTCATAGTTCCTTGTCTGGTTTCCCTGTTTCTTGTCCATGTCCAAGCTCTAGTCTGTGTTCTTGTCCCTGCTCCTTGTCTATATCCTGTCTCGTCCCTACTCTAGTCAAGTCCTGTTCCTTGTACTTCAGTGTCTGCGTCTTGCATTTGGGTCTGCCATCAATGCCCCCTATTGTGACACATTACCCAGAACTAGATCCAGTATGGCCTCTCCTCTCGTCGGCCAGTCCACATACTGTGTCAGAAATCCTTCTTGAACACACCTGACAAATTCAGCCCCATCCCCCTTGCAGTCAGGAGGTGCCAGTCAGTATGAGGGAAGTTGAAATCACCCATAACTACAACCCTGTATTTCTTGCACCATTCTAAAATTTGCCTGCTTATCTGCTCCTCGGTGTCCCGAGGGCTAATTGGGAGTCTATAGACTACTCCCAGCACAGTGATTGATCCCTTCCTATTTCTGACTTCCACTCACACGACTCAGTGGACACTCCCTCTGCAGCGTCCTCTCTTTCTATAGCCATGATACTATCCCTGACCAGTAATGCTACTTCCCCGCCCCCCCCCCCCCTTTCTACCTCCCATCCTATTCCTTTTAAAACACCTAAATCCTGGCTGCATCAGCCAATCCTGCCCTTCCTCCAGTGAAGTTTCAGTAACGGCCACGACATCATAGTTCCACGTACTGATCCATGCTCTAAGTTCATTCCCTTTATTCCTAATACTCCTAGCGCTGAAATACACAGTTCTACCTCTCTAACTGGCTACATTTATGTTTTGTCTCCTGCCTGTCCTTCCTCACCAACTCAGAACACATAGCATCATGCCCTTGTCCTTCTACCCTAATCTCTGCACTCACATTCTGATTCCCACCCCTCTGCCAAACTAGTTTAAACCCTCCCCAGTAGCTCTAGCAAACCTGCCCTCCAGGATATTGGTCCCTTTCTAGTTCAGGTGCAGCCTGTCCTTTTTGTACAGGTCAGACCTTCCCCAGAAGAGATCCCAATGATTCAGAAATCTGAACCCCTGCCCCCTGCACCAAATGATGTCATTTGGAACTTTTCAGTGGTTGAGGGAGTTATCCACAATGCTGTATTCTGCCATAGCTGTGGCCCGAATAAATGACCAAAAATGGAGGGATTTTTAGGTCACTGAAGAATAATTTCTGATCACCACTTTAAAAACAGTGAAATAGATGAGGAAATGACCTAAATGATAGTGTAAATAAAGTTAGTTTATTTCCTGTGACCAGATCCTGGACATTTGTGGCCTCTGTTTTTGTTATTAAGTTGTCCAGTGGTCCTGGGAGAGATGTGTAAGCAGTAACTAGATGACAGTTGCTTAAGTAGGCCTAGCTTTGTGGCGTTTGCTACTTTTCTGATGTATTGTGGCCTTGTAAGGAAGAGCTAGAAGCTGTGCTCACTTGGGGATAGCCTGAAACTCTTGGAAGCTGGCCATGAAGACTGAGCCCTGGCCTAATTTCTGACCAGACTGATAAACATTCACTGAATTAAAAGTTGGGATGGTTGCTGATGTTTAAATCCTGTCAGAAGTACCAGATAATCCTGGCACTGCAGTCATGACAACTCAGAAATTTGTTTAGTTAAAGATTAGTTTCAATTGCACAAACGTCTGGCAATAAAGCCTTTGGTTAATGGAATTCACTATAATATTTAGGACAGCTGATTTTCCCCTGAGGAAGCACTCTGTATTTTTAGTGCTGACTTTTTTTTTCTTGGGTTAGCAGCAAAAAATTTCCCATGTGTCCATTTTCATATTTGTGGAATATTTAAATGATTGTGAACAATTATTGTGCTTGCATTGCAGACCTTATCTGTTTATTAATGTAGAGTTACAGCACAGTTACAGGCCTTACTCCCCAATGAACCCATGCCACACAATTACACCCATGAGACCAACTAACCGGTACATCTTTGGAATGTGGGAGGAAACTGCAGCACTGAGGATAAAAACCCAAGCAGTCAGGAGGAGAATGTACAAACTCCTTACAGACAATGGCAGGGAATTGAACCTGGGTCATTGGCACTGTAATAGTGCTGTGTTAACCACTATGATCCTGTGCCACCTGACTTGAGCACTTCATTTTTGCTGGAGAAGGGAGATTTCTTTCTCGACTGCTTTGACCAGCAAGTCTTTGTACAAATCTCCCTACCATATAGTTAAAATATTTGGGTGCAGAATTTGTAAAGCATGCTGCAACATTTAAGCATATTAGGAAAAGAAAGCTGTGAAGTGCAATCCTGTACTTATCACAAAAACCATAAAGCTTTTCCTGCTGGATTCTCTGTGGTCCAGCACGCAAAAGCCTGGAGACGCCTGTACGTATGTAAAGGCCAACAAGAGCTCCAAGACATTCCCCTGCCTTAGGTCCAACCATTGTTTGTTGTTCCTTCAGTGACCTTACTCCCATCATAAGGTCAGGACATGTAACTGTTATGTTTTATAACTCCAAAGCATAAAGCTAATCAAAAGAAAAACAAGGGATCTGAGATATTCACATGAGTGTGTTGTTTTTACTTTTTGTGAGGTGCGCATGCATGACATGATGGTGTGATGACGTATGCCATTCACATACTTTTACAAAAAAACAACAAAGAATGCTAACCAAACAATATATTTAAAATATTACTTAAATATTACTGAAATATTGAATATACTACTATCTTCCCTGCTTAGCCATAAACTCCAAATCAATATAGAATGCAATTCAACTCAAATATGTAACCTATTGCTCTCTTTTATATATACATACACACACACACACACACACACAAATACGCACTATTTTACCCTCTATGTTTGAGTTTTCCAATGCCATCGTTGAACACTTGCTGTGACATCATCTTGTATCTTTCTTAAACTCACTTACGGTTATTCTATTGATGTGAATTTGATGTGCAAATGATGAAGAGATCTCCAATTAAGCTGTAACTGTCTCAACTTATTAAGACCCCACCATGACTCAGATGGGCAAATTCATAGAGCTACGTCACCTGAAACGGGTCACTTCAGATAACTGCAGATGTATAAAGGCTGATTTATACTTGTGCATCAAATCAACGCCGTAGGTACGGCATAGCTGCGAACCCTACGCAAAGCCTATGCAGATCCCTACGCTGTAGCCTGACGCGCACCTCTCCCAAAATGTAACTATGTGTTGTGGCAATGCAGAACGCAACAACTATGATTGGCCCACTTGGTAGCATCGCATTTCCTCCTACGCTGCAATAGCTTCCCATTGGGTGACTGAAGGCCAGGGAAGGAACTCTGGCTGCAATGTTTTCCATAAAGCTTTACAGACCTCCGAAATTATGGAGGACATATTTCGCTTTTACGAAAAAAGACGCTTGCTTTAAACTTGTTTACCCCGAGAAAGACTACCCTGACCATGAAGCCTTGCGCGGGCTGGTGTGTGTGCATGCACGACGTGCCCGAATTGCAGAGCGACGCAGACACACCAACGCACAAGTATAAATGCTCACAACGCGTGTAGGCCACTTGTGTCGGTTACGGCGTCGAGTTGACGCAGAAGTATAAATCAGCCTTAAGTCTATTAACTACAAGTGGAAGTTTGCCAAGGCAACAGGGCAAACATCAGCAAGGAATACTATACTTTGCATAGTTAAAATTTGTTTATTTTTTAACAATGTGAGAGTGAGCCTTACTGACTACCCTTACAGGTAGTGGTGTTACCATCGCTGAATTCCACCACCATCAGTCAGCCTTAATTCTCGGCTATGAGGTCAGTCGGTCAGTAGCTGGAAATCTGTGGTAGGTGACTCCTACATCTACACAGAGTGATGGGACTCTTTTATTTTGGTGAATGATTGCAGTTCCAACAACATGCTAGGAAACTCACAACCTTGCTGAGCTGAGCAGCCTGTTTGTTTGGCAGCCTGTCAACTAACTGAGCCATTCACTCCAATATACGGAGGCTGCAGGACGTACTGTCCACCAAGTGCACTGCATCTGCTTACCTTGGGCTACATTGGACGTTCCTGAGAGGAGGAAAGCCAAAGATAACAGCTGATAGGAATTCCAGAGCCTGCAGGTGCCCCTCCAACTCACACATGGTCGTCAGTATATTGCTCTTCCTTCACCGTTATTGAGTCCACAGTATATCCTGGAATTCACTCCCAACGCTAATTTCACCAGAAACACTGCAACAGTCACCACCACTGTCTTCCGTACAGTTTAGTGCAGCCAATAATACCCGCTTTCAGGAGTAAGAGAGAGATGAGTAAAATCACGAGCAGTTTAATGTTGCACCAATGTCTTTTCATCTGTCGTTTTACTCTCCACATTAGTTAATTTTAGATCGTAAATTTATGCAAATTTTAAGTAAGCAATGTGAAATGCGCCTTGCTGATATTCATCCTGTTGCTTTGGCAAACTTTCCCTCAGAGTTAATAGACTCATACTTCAGCAATTTATTCTTACACAAGCTGTTTAAGGTGACTCGGCTCTATGAATATTTCCCATCTGAGTCTTAAATGTGCATTTGTTTTTGTCATTAATGACTTAGAAACAAAAATCACAGGAATCCATTGAAGCATGAAAGTGAAGTGGCTGTTTTATTCAAATAACAATCCAAAACACTGGGCAAATACTGTAAAGAATGATGTCTCAAATCCTGTAAATGGAGTTTGAGAGCAGAGGCTTCAGTTTAAAAAGAGTGATCAATGTTGATAGAAGCAATAATCTTCCACTTCAGAGATTGACATTGTTGACATTGAACAGAGTACAATATCAAGGACAAGGTTAATTATAAGACCATAACATACAGGAGCAGAATTAGGCCATTTGTTCCCATTGAGTCTGCTCTGCCATTCAGTCATGGCTGATCCTTTTTGTTCTCCTCAGCCCCAGTTCCCGGCCTTCTCCCCGTAACCTTTGATGCCATGTCGAATCTCTGCCTTAAACACACCCAACAACCTGGCCTCCACAGCTGCATGTGGTAACACATTCCACAAATTCACCACCCTTTGGCTGAAGAAATTTCTCCGCATCTCTGTTTTGAAAGGGCGCCTCTCTATCTTGAGGCTGTGCCCCCTCATCCTGGACTCTTTCACCATGGAAAATATCCTTTCCACACCTACTCTGCCTAGGCCTTCCAATGTTCAAAAGGTTTCAATGAGATCCCTTCTCATCCTTCTGAATTCCAGTAAGTACAGACCCAGAGCCATCAAACATTCCTCATATGATAACCCTTTTGTTTCTGGAATCATCCTTGTGAACCTTCTCTGGACCCTGTACAATGCCAGGCCCCAAAACTGTTCACAATACTCAAGGTGAGTCCTCACTAGTACCTTATAAAACCTTAACATCACATCCTTACTCTTGTATTCTAGACCTCTTGAAATGAATGCTTAACATGGCATTTGCCTTCCTCACCACTGACTTGATCATAATGTACAAAAGAGTGTCAGAATCTTGCAATAAAGCACCAATTTTACTTAAGAAGTTTAAAAAATCTGGCCTTACTAAAGCGTGAAATTCAGATCTTAAGTTTAGATTTTACAACTCATTCACTGATAACTTCTGGGAAAACTCATAATTTATTAGTGTTCCTACTTTGTTCATGTCATACAGTGATCTTGTCGCTGTGCTTCTGACAGTTTTCTGTGGCAGGCTGCAGTGGAAATCTAATTGTTGGATGTTTGCCTACAATCTGTGGAGCGAGCTCTGAAATATGTTTGAAAGGATCTGGGTCAACTTTGCTTGTAGATGTTCTGTATTACTTGGAGGTGGAGAAGAGAACATCTAGTGCTATTCACTAAACTGGACGCTGAAGGTTCATTTGGAGGCTCCCATTATCCAGTATCATGCTTTCATCCAGGGCAATCCAAAATAATTATCTCCTGTGTTCTGCCCCAAAGGCAGGTTGGAATTCACATGTCATCATTTAGAATCTGGAACTGTTTAAAAGGAAGGATTCACCTCAACTTTATCTGTGCTTGTTTAGGTTAAGGAATCTCATCTATCCTTTACAATAGGGTACACCCATTAGATGCTAAACCTCAGCTGAGCGTCCAGAGCTGTGCTTTACCCTCTGCTGGTGTTACTTGTTGGACTGGGCCCCAAGTCCAACACAATTACTTGAAGTGTCCATCGAACCCTTGCCTTGTTAGTCAAGAACCCTGGGTAGAGCAGATCCAGTTCCTGCCTCATTCCACACTAAATTCATAGTGTCAATGTAAAATCAATGGAATGGTCTATGCTAATGTATTCAAGGATGACTTACATCTACTTTTAGCTGCTGCCTTCAATGTTTTAACAAAACTAAGGTGGACAAAAGCTCAGCAGTGGATTGGGAGCACGTCCTTTCAGAACGAAATTTCCCCTCGTTCTAACCTCCACTTCTCAGAGCGTCTGAAGAAAGGTTCAAACTCTCCCCTTTCTCATTTTCAGGAAAGAATGTATATACAGTGGCATGCAAAAGTTGGGGCACCCCGGTCAAAATTTCTGTTACTGTGAATAGTTAAGTGAGTAGAAGATGAACTGATCTCCAAAAGTCATAAAGTTAAAGATGAAACATTATTTTCAACATTTTAAGCAAGATTAGTTTGTTATTTTTGTTTTGTACAATTTTAGAGTGAAAAAAAGGAAAGGAGCACCCGCAAGAGATTTGAACTCTCAGATAACTTTTACCAAGGTCTCAGACCTTAATTAGCTTGTTAGGGCTATGGCTTGTTCACAGTCATTGTTAGGAAAGGCCAGGTGATGCAAATTTCAAAGCTTTATAAATACCCTGACTCTTCAAACCTTGTCTCAACAATCAGCAGCCATGGGCTCCTCTAGCAGCTGCCTAGCACATTAAAAATTAAAATAAATGATGCCCACAAAGCAGGAGAAGGCTATAAGAAGATAGCAAAGCACTTTCAGATAGCCGTTCCCTAAGTTCGTAATGTAATTAAGAAATGGCAGTTAACAGGAATGGTGGAGGTCAAGTTGAGGTCTGGAAGACCAAGTAAACTTTCCAAGAGAACTGCTCATAGGATTGCTAGAAAGGCAAATCAAAACCCCTGTTTGACTGCAAAAGACCTTCAGGAAGATTTAGCAGACTCTGGAGTGGTGGTGTACTGATCTGCTGTGCAGCAACACCTGCACAAATATGACCTTCATGGAAGAGTCAGAAGAAGAAAACCTTTCCTGTGGCCTCACCACAGAATTCAGCGTCAGAAGTTTGCAAAGGAACGTTTAAACAAGCCTGATGCATTTTGGAAACAAGTCCTGTGGACTGATGAAGTTAAAATAGAAGTTCTTGGCCGCAATGAGCAAAGTTACGTTCGGAGAAGAAAGGGTGCAGAATTTCACGAAAAGAACAACACTCTAACTGTTAAGCATGGGGGTGGATCAATCATGCTTTGGGCTTGTGTTGCAGCCAGGGGCATGGGCAACATTTCACTGGTAGAGGGAAGAATGAATTCAATTAAATACCAGCAAATTCTGGAAGCAAATGTCACAAATGTAAAAAAGCTAAAGATGAAAACAGGATGGCTTTTACAACAGGATAATGACCCTAAACACACCTCAAAATTCACAATGGACTACCTCAAGAGGCACAAACTGTAGGTTTTGCCATGGCCCTCACAGTCCCCTGACCTAAACATTGAAAATCTGTAGATAGACCTCAAAAGCGCAGTGCATGCAAGGCGGCCCAAGAATCTTACAGAACTAGAAGCCTTTTGCAAGGAAGAATGGGCAAAAATCCCCCAAATAAGAATTGAAAGACTCTTTAGCTGGCTACAGAAAGTGTTTACAAGCTGTGATACTTGCCAAAGGGGGTGTTACTAAGTACTGAACATGCAGGGTGCCCAAACTTCTGCTTTGGGCTCTTTTCCTTTTTTGTTATTTTGAAACTGTAAAAGATGGAAATAAAAAAGTAATCTTGCTTAAAATATTAAAGAAATGTGTCATCTTTAACTTTATGCCTTTTAGAAATCAGGTCATCTTTTACTCACTTAGCTATTCACAGTAACAGAAATTTTGACCGGGGATGCCCAAACTTTTGCAAGTCACTGTACTAAATCAATGGCTTATGCTGATTACACTTTAAAATGTGAATAGATAGACCAGTCCATGCATTCCATTCTGCATACTTACATTCAAAGAACATAGAATATCGAACGGTACAGCACAAATAGGCCCTTCGGCCCACAATGTTTTGCTGAACCAATTTATTAGTAATCAAACGGCCAACTAAACTCAACTAAACTAATCTATTTTGCCTACACAATCTCTGTACCCTTCCATTTCCCTCACATTTGTGTGCCTATCTGAATGTCTCCTGAAAGTGTCCTGGTCCCGTCTGGCTATTACCTCCTTAATTGGGCCTTAATCCCCTCGTCTGATTTCCAGTCATTCCCAGTTCCACTAATTACAACACACCTGGTTCCCATTAACGAACATAGGATAAAACTGACAAACCATGCTTTGCCAGTTTGTTGGTTGACTCTAGTGTGAGTAAACCTTGTTTCTTGATTCCTTGGGACTGGCAGTTCTAAGCTCCTCATCATTTCCTGGATGCTCCACGTAAACCTTGTCTTCGTGTAAAGACTCTCCTGGATACCGGTTCCCCGTTCGTGGTGGTGCTAAACGCCTCACGACTCTGCCTCCGCGCCTGTGTCCTGCACTTGGGTTCGTCCTCAGCCTCGTCCTTGCAACAAAAAGTTCTTCGTGCATTTGCCACAACGACCACCCCAGGCAGCGCATTCTAAACGCCCACCACTTTTGGTGAAAAAACTTGCACTTCACACCTCCTTTGAAATTAACCCCTCTCACCTCACATGCATATCTTCTGGTATTAAGCCTGGGAAAAAAGATGCTGTCTGTCTACTCTACCTATACCTCTAACAATCTTATCAGCCTTGATCACATCTACACTCAGCCTCCGCCAAACCAGAGAAAACAATGTAAATTTGTCCAACCTCTCATTATAACATATGCTCTCTAATCCAGGCAGCATCCTGGTAAACCTATTCTGCACCCTCTACAAAGCCTCAACGTCCTTCCTATAATGGGGTGAGCAGAATTGTATGCACTACTCCAGATGCGGCCTGACTGGAGTTTTAAAAAGCTGCAACATAACTTCCTGGCTTTTGTTTGGCAGACAGGAAGCAAAGAGTGGGAATAAATGGGACCTTTTCAGAATGGCAGGCAGTGACTAGTGGGGTACCGCAAGGCTCAGTGCTGGGACCCCAGTTGTTTACAATATATAATAATGACTTAGACGAGGGAATTAAATGCAGTATCTCCAAGTTTGCGGATGACACGAAGCTGGGTGGCAGTGTTAGCTGTGAGGAGGATGCAGAGTGACTTGGATAGGTTAGGTGAGTGGGCAAATTCATGGCAGATGCAATTTAATGTGGATAAATGTAAGGTTATCCACTTTGGTGGCAAGAACAGGAAAACAGATTATTATCTGAATGGTGGCCGATTAGGAAAAGGGGAGGTGCAATGAGACTTGGGTGTCATTGTACACCAGTGATTGAAAGTGGGCATGCAGGTACAGCAGACGGTGAAAAAGGCGAATGGTATGCTGGCATTTATAGCAAGAGGATTCGAGTACAGGAGCAGGGAGGTATTACTGCAGTTGTACAAGGCCTTGGTGAGACCACACCTGGAGTATTGTGTGCAGTTTTGACCCCTTAATCTGAGGAAAGACATTCTTGCCATAGAGGGAGTACAAAGAAGGTTCACCAGATTGATTCCTGGGATGGCAGGACTTTCATATGATGAAAGACTGGATCGACTAGGCTTATATTCGCTGGAATTTAGAAGATTGAGGGGGATCTTATTGAAACGTATAAAACTCTAAAGGGATTGGACAGGCTAGATGCAGGAAGATTGTTCCCGATGTTGGGGAAGTCCAGAACGAGGGGTCACAGCTTAAGGATAAAGGGGAAGCCTTTTAGGACTGAGATGAGGAAAAACTTCTTCACACAGAGAGTGGTGAATCTGTGGAATTCTCTGCCACAGGAAACAGTTGAGGCCAGTTCATTGGCTATATTTAAGAGGGAGTTAGATATGGCCCTTGTGGCTAAAGGGATCGGGGGTATGGAGAGAAGGCTGGTACAGGGTTCTGAGTTGGATGATCAGCCATGATCATACTGAATGGTGTTGCAAGCTCAAAGGGCTGAATAGCCTACTCCTGCACCTATTTTCTATGTTTCTGTGTTTCTATGTTTTGAGCCCAGTGCCTTGACTAATAAAGGCAAGCATGCCATATGATTTCTTAACCACCCTGTCAAACTGCATAGCCACTTTCAGGGAGCTATGAATGTGAACCCCAGGTTATCTCAGCTCATCAATACTGTCAAGAGTCTTGCCCTTAACAATGTAAGGGTGTAATACTGTTCTTTTCATTTAACCCACCAAGGTGCAACATTTCACATTTGACCATGTTAAACTCCATCTACCATTTCTCTGCTCTTATCTGCAACTGATCTATATCCCGCTGTATTCTTTTCCTGTCTTCTCTGCTGTCTACACCAGCGCTTTTCATGATAAAAGACCCTTAGAATTCAATACAGCAGCTGACGACCATGTCAGAATGTAGGTGTAGAATATGTAAGCCTTGTATCTGCCACACCGTTCAGTTAGATTGTAGCTAATTAAGATTTCATCTCTTTTTGACCAACTTTCAACAAAATGGTTTCCAATTTGAAACTTCAAATCACCTTATATTTGCAGCAGTTTGACATTCCAATCTCCAGTTTGTGAAAAGTTCATACAAGAAAACTAAATGAAGCCTCACCAATCTTGGGGATGACTGTTAATATTTAAAATTTCATCTGTACTAGAAACTGGGACAAAAATGAATCGCATTTACACAATTAAACCAAACTGCAGTAGGTGATTCTGTGAAGACAAAATGCCGTTTTTTTTTGTAGTTGTGACAGATGAAGCCACAATCCATAAATGTAAGAGACCTCTTTGTCTTGCAGCATTCGGTCATGGGCAGAGAAGATGAAGGAGGACCTTGTGAAGTTGGTCCGCAGTTCCAGTGGAATTGATCAGCTGGAACAGGTAGGATGACGATGGCAGACTCTTACCCGTTTAGCTAGCTCAGCATGTTATTGGGTGCATCAGGAAGTGTGTTTCTGATCATATGGGGCTGCTTGCTATTCACCAAGAAATTGATGAATTTGTGTTTTCAAAGTTTTATCATGTATTTGAAGTCCTGGGACTTGAAAGGTGGGGGGGGAGGGGGATGGTGAAATTAAGCAGGGTAACACCTGTATCTATGGGCTCGAAAATGAAGTATATAGTAACACACGCTTGTTTCTTTCTGAAAGGCACATATTGCTTTGGGTTAGCACGCGTGCACTTAACATCTCCACAAGTGTGCAGAACAGGCACCAACCACACTGGTTGGCAGGCAACACTGATATGACTCTAGCGCAGTCATTTTGGACTTCCAGGTGGGGCCAACCTTTACTTTCTGTGTGTGAAGGCCATAAGACCAGAAGACATAGGAGCAGAATTAGGCCATTTGGCCCATCTTGTCTGCTCTGCCATTCCACCATTGCCTTAAATGCACTTAATGACTTGGCCTCCAAAGCCACCTATGGCAACACGTTCCACAGATTTACCACTAACTGGCCTTTTATATTCTTTGGAAATGAGTGCTAACATTGCATTTGCCTTCCTTACCATCGACTTAACCTGTAAGTTAACTTTAGAGAATCCTGCACGAGGACTCCAAAATGCCTTTGCTGTCTGATTTCTGAATTTTCTCCTTGTTTAGAAAATAGTCTACACGTTCTACCAAAATGCATGACCATACAATTCCCTACACTATATTCCATCTGCCACTTCCTTGTTCATTCACCTGATCTGCCTAACACAAGGAATAGGAAAACTGCAGATCAAATCAACGTATTGCACACAAAACGCTGGAGGAACCCAGCAAGCCAGGCAGCATTTATGGAAAAGAGTACAGTCGATGTTTTGGACCGAGACCCTTCACTAGTCCTGATGACTGTTCACTTTTTTCCATAGATGTTGCCTGGCCTGCTGAGTTCCTCCAGCATTTTGTGTGTATAACATAATCTGTCTAAGTCCTTCTGCAAACTCATTGCTTCCTCAGCTACTTGCTCCTCTACTTATTTTCATATCGCCCACAATCTTGGTCACAAAGCCATCAATTCCGTCATTGATGTATAATGTGAAAAGAAGCAGTCCCAACACTGACCCCTGCAGGACATGACTAGTCACCAGCATCCAACCAGAAAAGGCTCCCTTTATTCCTACTCTGCTTTCTGCCAGTCAGCCAAACTTCTATCCATGCTAGTATCTTTCCTGTAAGACCACGGGCTCCTTGCTTAGCAGCTTCATGTGCACCACTTTGTCAAAGGCCAAGTAAACAGCATCCAGTGACTACGCTGTCTGTTATTTTCTCAAAGAATTCCAACGGATTTGTCACACAAGATTTCCCCTTAAGGAAGCAATACAGATTTAGCCCTATTTTATCATGCTCCTCCAAGTACCCTGAAACCTTATCCTTAATAAATGACTCCACCATCTTATCAACCACTGAAGTCAGACTGACTGGCTTATAATTTCCTGTGACGTTTACGAGTTTCCAGTCATCCGGAACCGTTCCAGTACTTAGTGATTCTTGAAAGATCACCAGTAATGCCTCCACAATCTCTTCAGCTACCCCTTTCAGAACCATGGGGTGTAGTCCATCTGGTCCAGGTGACTTATCCACCTTCAGACCTTTCATCTTCCCAAGCACCTTCTCCTTAGTAATAGCAACTACACTCACTTCTGCCCCCGACACTCCCGAATTTCTGGCACACTGCTGTTGTCTTTCACAGTGAAGACTGATGCAAATTACTGATTAAGTTTGTCTGCCATTTTCGTGTCCCCTATCACTAACTCTCCAGCCTCATTTTTCAATGGTCCAATATCCACTCTCACTTCGCTTTTATTCTTTATATATATTTATATATGTGAAAAAACTTTTGGTATCCTCTTTTATATTACTGGCTAGCTTGCTTTCATATTTCACCTTTTCTCTCCTTGTTGCATTTTTAAATGCCTTCTGTTGGTGTTAAAAGCTTCTCAATTCCCTAACTTCCCACTCATTTTTGCTGTGTTATATGCCCACTCTTTCGCTTTATGTTAACTTTGATTTCCCTTGTTGCATCGCCTGCCTTTAGAATACGACTCCTTTGGGATGTGTCTATCCCATGCCTTCCAAGTTTCTCCCAGAAACTCCAGCCTTTGCTGTTCTGCCGTCATCCCTGCTAGTATCCCCTTCCAATCAACTTTGGCCTGCTCCTCTCCCATTCCTCTGTAATTCCCTTTACTCCACTGTAACACTGATTTTAGCTTCTCCCCTCAAACTGTGCATGTGTGTTCATGGGCATCAAGACCACGACCATCATTGATCATATAGATCATCTGTTGCTAAAGGCTCGTTGCTAGTTTACTTCTTTTGGAGTTTGCAATTTTGCTAACTCTGGAGGCAATAAGCTGAGATTACAAGAGAGCAGGCTGAGTTCAACTGCACCACTCAGACGTCGACATGGATGCTGTGCTCTGATGAATGCAGAAATAATAACATTCGCATTGTGTGCACCGTGTTTTGGTTCACCTTCAGCACCTACAATATAATACCCATTTATAACTTTCCCTACTGATGCTAGGATAAGAACTACTTCCATGCAAACAATTAACTTGACGAGTAGGCAACATAAAGTTGACATGGTGCCCGCAGTGCAGTTAATCACACATCTTGATTACCATATCCAGTTTTACCTCTCCAATCTCTTAAATTAATCCTTGTATGCCTGATCTGCAAATGCAGTTGGAATGCTGACACTCTTTGACGGATTTTAACTTACTGAATATTGAAAGGCGCAGATAGACAGGACGCGGAGAGGATGCTTCAAGTCGTGGGAGAGTCCAGAACCAGGGGGCACCACCTCAGAATTCAAGGACATCCCTTTAGGATAGGAATCAGGAGGAATTTCTTTAGCCAAAGGGTGGTGAATCTGTGGAATTAATTGCTAGAGATGGCTGTGGAGGCTAAGTCATTGGGTACATTTAAAGTGGAAATGGTTAAGTTTTTCGATTAGTAGAGGTGTCAGAGCTTAAGGGGAGGAGGCAGGAGAACGGGATAATAAATCAGCCATGATCGAATGACAGAGTAAACTGAATGGGTTGAATGGCCTGAAAGTGCTCCTATGTCTTATGGTCTTAAGGTTTAAGTAAGTAATTTGAAGTATGTACGTACAAAATAAGAAGAAATATGTGCCATTCTGCAAAGGTGCTTTCTGGATAGACCTCACAGTCCCTCACGTAGACATTATTGTATGTGACTCATTCAAATAAAGGTGTGAAAGCCTTCAAGTAACAATCATTGTTCACAACCATTAATATATTTTGTTACAATAGCAACAGTACATTTCCTGGTGATTTTAAATAATGATTGGCATCTTTTGCTGCTGGTATTGATGGATGAAGGATCACCTAAAGCACACATGTTTTATTCAGCCCGAGTCCTTTCTGTAACTTCATCTGCCTGAATGGCCAGCTGATCAATAGAGATATTCAAAGCATATGTACGCTGATCTCCATAAATAATGGCTCACAAACAGTGAAGTACAAACATCAGGTCAGTGGAACAACGATACAGTAAGTGGAGTGACTGCCAAACAAGTGCAGTCCTCACCTCCGGTGCCACGAGAGTGGAGCTCGTGTGTTCTCCCAGGGTGACCTGGCTTCCTCCTACAGATGAAAGGTGTGCAGGGTGGCAGGTTGATTGGTCACTGTAAATTACTTTCCCCATGTCGTGGTGAGTGGTCCAATCTGGGGGCAGCTGATGGGAACGTGGGTCAAATAGGCTAAGGGAAGGTGAGTAGAGGAATTTACTTCTGTGTGAGCAAGCGTAAATTTGACGTGTTGAAACAGTCTCCTATATGTCATGAGGAAGTATAGGTGGAAGTGTCTGAGGAAATATCCCCATTTAGCGTATGTGAAACAATGAAGAAATGTCTATCATGGGATATTACACTGATGGAATTGACTGTTTTGAGCTGCATACAAGCTCTAGGTATAAAACTTCACTGCTGCATGTGCTTTTCCGCACTTTTACATCAATGCAGCTTTATAAAGCCAAGGGGTGATTACACTGAGTGGTTTTCATAATTTCCTTGCAGATTTACCTAAAAAACAGACAGTATTACACTGTTGAAACAAACAACGCACGGCAGTTAGTGGAAAGTGCAGCCAGAGAAATAGAAAAACTGCTCAGCAACAAAGTGAAGGCTCTGAAGGTGAGTACAGGAGACTTCATTGCTGACTTCACAGTTTTTTATAAAAGCGCCATGACGTGTTTGCAATTGGTGGAGTGTTTTCCATAGTAACAACTTGGTACACAATTAGACCAAGGCATGAAAAGTAATGGGAAGAATATAAGCAGAAATGAAAGTTTCAAATATCATTTAGTGATGCATTTACAAAAGAATATTGTACAACTCTGAATGTTTTGTTTGACAACATACAATATATATGCATAAATATGTGGTGTATGCATCTGATTTAAAAACTAGAGAAAATATATCTGAACTCGAATGCTTCTAACATTCACAAACATTCAAGAGCTGTTAAAAATTAAATATACTCTGAATATTTTTTGAAACAATGAAATATATTTAAATTGATCGAATTAAATAAATATAATGACATTAACGTTCTGCCTTACACCAGTCCTTCTCCATTCAAATAGAGCAGGACAGTTCTCTGTTTCTACACTGGGTCGAGAGTGGTACAGAACACGTTCCGTTAACCTATTGTGACCATCTGCTCCCCAATGTTAAAGAACAGTAAAGAGGTTTGAAAGTCACTTGCCTTTTTTGTCTCAGAAATTTAGGTTTAAATTCATTTGGATCTCTGATTGGGATAATAGATATATATTTGGGTGGAAAGACTGTTATTCCCAAACACAATTAGTGATCTGATACCTGAGTTTTGATCAATCAGCACAAATAAAAAGCAACACAGTACATCTAAAGCAAGTTCACAGAATGCTGAAAATATGCCAATGCTCCGATTGAGGTTGAAGTTCAACTGCACCAGTGGACTCCATAGTTTAACCTTGGAGCATAATCAGGAAAGCAGAGACAGTTAGCTGTTTGGATGTTTGGAACTTGCAGTTTTATGCACAAGTCTTAAACTTCCATGGCACAATGGCAGTAAGACTGATCAACATCTCCACCCACGAACTCCACCACTACTTTATTATTTTCCGTCTGTCACCTTATGTAGAACTTAGATGACTTTATGGACATACAATCAATCTATGTATATAAGCTATCTTATGTATTTATATTTATTGTGTGTTTATTTATTATTATTATTGTGTTTTTTTTATCTTCCGTGATTTTTTTGGTGCTGCATCAGATCCGGGGTACCAATTATTTTATTCGCCTTATACTTCTGTACAGAAAATGATATTAAACGATCTTGAATCTGATTGCTGCTAGTTTTGCATAAATCAAGTGACTTTTGAGCTGTAGTTTCAGGCCATCAATAAAAATTGAAGCATGGATGTGAACCAGTGACATGAATTCACCGTATGTGTCCACCCTGAGGGAGCTTGTTATTTCCTTGACGTGGTTTCTGTATCGCTCAGAAAACTGATATTTTATGCGTAACCGGAATAGTGAAAGTCAGTTGTAATCAGTTATAAGTTCCATTTCACAGGTATTTTTACCTTTTATCTTTTATGGGCACTTTTAAAGTTGAATTCTGAAGAGCTCTTGTGTATTGAAATATCTTGTATTAAAACCCTTTGAGTCTTTAAATTTGATTTTGGGTGCAGAAATATTATTCTTGAGATACGGGTACAACTGATTTCGTAATATAATGACTGAATTTTATATTTGATTTTGGGTGCAGAAATATTATTCTTGAGATATGGGTACAACTGATTTAGTAATATAATGACTGAATTTTATTATACCAGTACACTGAAAGCAAACTGCACATTTGAAACATAATCACAGGCAATATATGGCAGCTTCTGTCTAGTGGGTGAACGGAGAAAATTAGCATTTGTGCAGTAGGCCCCTCGTCAGAGCTGCATCAGAATTATAACAAAGAGAAATGTCAATTTGCCCTTTATCTTTGCAGATATCGGTGAATGCACTCAGCACGTTCGTTGTAATCATGCATTCAGACATTCCTAACCTACAGGCAGGCAGAGGAGAACGAGGAGGCAGATGCATGTCAGAGCAGGCTTATCTGAACCTTGTGTGGATTACTCAGTTGTTGAGCTTGGAAAGTGAGATGGCAGGCTTCCATATTATCAGAGATTTGACTGACTACACAGAGCGTCAGTCCTGCATCACAAGCTCATAATGAATCAGCAAACCGTAAGGCTTAGCTTGTAGTCGCACAATAGTTGTTTACACAACCTGTTGATCCTCTTAATTGTTTGTAGGTGTCTATCTTAACAGGTGCTGGAACAAAATTGCTTTTGTTTGGATTGATATCAAAAAAAAAGGACAATGTCAAAAGGTGCTTAATTCTAGCTGTCAGTTGGCCGTAAAGAGATGACACGACATCTTAAGCATTCTTATGAAGTGATTATAGATTAGAATGGAAATACTCAGCAGGTTGAGCAACGAAGGACTGAAAGCAATAGAGGTTTCATCAGAGCAGGGCATTAAACTTAATGAGCGTTTTCTGTTTATATTTCAGACTGCTAGTAGGAGCAGGTACTTTGTTTCTGATTATGGATGGGTCAGGTGATAGGAGTGAGAAAATAAATAGTATAGGCAGGAATTTAAGCAGGAGTTTCCCATTAAACTTCAATGAAATTAAGGAAGCCAGAAAATACAGAGGACTTGTGCATTGCAAATAAAGATGACTTCATTTAAATGTAAGTCTACCAGGCACTGATCAGGTGTTGCTGGTGGTCCTGTGTTGCTCACATCAGTAAAGTGGACCTTTTAGACCACAGGGTAGATGAAGAAACTATTATTCATATCCCTAGGAGAAAGGAATGGAGAATAATGAAATAAGCCCACAATGTTTGGAGAAGAGAAGCTCATAGTGGGAGGGTGAAATAGGAGCAAAGTATTTTCGTATTTGCTTTGCTCACGACTAATTCTCTTAACCTGAAACATCTGAAAATCTGCAAATGCCCAAGGTTTTCCTGCCTGCTTAAAAGAGTCAGTTTCAGATGTGAATCATCTATTGGTTCAGTTCTCCTCTCCCTATTCAAGTAGCCTGCCCTGCTCTGAATAACACTTTTTTAGAAAGCCAAGATGATTCAAGATTAACGTGCAAAATTATAGAAAAGGGGATTGGAGGTAAAGTGGTGTCTGGATAGAGAACTGGTTGGTTGACAGAAATCAAAGAGTAAGTATTTTTGCGAGTGTCAGGTAGTGACGCGGGATATCACAGGGATCAGTGGTGGCCACCAGCTATTTAGGATATACACTTAGCGGCTACTGAGTGTGTATTTGCAGTCTTCTACTGCTGTAGCTCATCTGCTTCATAGTTCGACATGTTGTGCATTCAGAGATGCTCTTCAGCACACCACTGTTGTAATGTGAGGTTATCTGAGTTACTATTGCCTTCCTGTCAGCTTGAACTAATCTGGCCATTCTCCTCTGATTTATTAAAAAGATGTTTTTGTTTACAGAACTGCCGCTCACTGGGTTTTTATTTTGTCTTTTGCACCATTCTCTGTAAATTCTTAACTGCTGTGTGTGAAAATTCCAGGAGATCAGCAGTTTCTGAGATACTCAAACCTCCCTGTCTGGCACCAACAATCATTTCATGGTCAAAGTAATTTAAATCACATTTCCTCCTCATTCTGATGTCTGAGCCATTGAGTCTCCTGACCATGACTGCATGATTTAATGCATTGAGTTGCTGCCCCATATTTGGCTGATTGGATATTTGCATTAACGAGCCGGTGTACAGGTGTACCAAAAAAAAAGCAAGCAAGCCAGCAAGCCACTGAATCGATAGTGATGATTTGGAGGGAACTAAATACGATATGTTCAAATCTGCAGGTGACACAAAGCTGAGTGAGAAATCAGGAGGATGCAGAGCAGTTCTGGACGGTTTGGACAGGTTATGGAAGTGGGATCTGATGTAAGGAGAGAGATTTTTAATTAGACACAATATTCATTAGAGTTTAGAAGAATGAAAAGGGGATCTCACAGAACCCTACAAAATTGAAACATGGCTAAGCGGATTATATGCAGGATAAATATTCCCAGTGGAGTCCAGCATCAGGAATCATGGTCTAAAGATATGGAATAAACCAATTGGGACTGAGAGGAGGATAATTATTTTCTATATGAGAATGTGAACCTGTGAAATCTCTCCAGCAGAAAGTGGCAGAAGTCACGTCATTAAAGGTATTCAAGGATTTGGATATTTTTAAACACAAGAGTTTCTGCAGATGCTGGAAATCCGGAGTAACACACACAGAATACTGGAGGAACTCAACAGGTCTGGCAGCATCCATGGAGAGGATATAGAGCTGATGTTTCAGACCGAGACCATTCATCAGGACTTGGATAGTTTTCCAGGGCTACAGCAAGGGTTCCCAACCTGGGATTCACAGACCCTTTGCTTAATGGTATTGGTCCACGGGATTTAAAAAAAACATGGGGAACCCCTGGGCTAGAGGGATCTTGGAAAATACAGAAGTTGAAACAGAGCACAGAATTTAGATGGTCATCCATAATCATGCTAAATGGTAGATCATACTTGAAAGGCAAGTAGCCTAATTGTACTCCTATTCTTCTGCAGTTCTGGCTTCTACATTCACACCTAGCCTGTCCCAATCACATGTATTTCTTTTGTCCAAATCAATCTTCCTGCTGCCTTTTTGAAAACGTTTTAAATCTCCTTTTTCCAGTTCTGATGAAGAATCCTCAACCTGAAATGCTAACTTTTGTTGCCTTTCTCCAGATGCTACTTGACTTGCTGGGTGTTTCCAGCTACTGGTTTTGTTTGATTGTAAATGTATATACACTTAATGGTCACTTTATTAAGTACCCCCTGTAGCTAATAAAGTAGCCACTGAGCTTATGTTTGCTGTCTTCTGCTGCTGCAGCCCAACCATTGCAAGGTTTGACGCGTTGTGTCTTCAGGGATGTTCTCCTGTGCACCACTGTTGTAACGCGTGGTTATTTGAATTATTCTTGCCTTCCAGTCTGCTTGAATCAGTCTGGCCATTCTCTTCTCAACTCCCTCATTCACAAGGCATTTGCATCCATGGAACTGCTGCTCACTAAATGATTTTTGTTTCTTGCGTAAACACTTTGTGTGTGAAAATCCCAGGAGATCAGCAGTTTCTGAGATACTCCAACCATCTTGTCTGGCACCAACAATCATTCTACCGTCAAAGTCACTTAGATCACATTTCTTCCTCATTCTGATGTTTGGTCTGAACAACAACTGAACCTCTTGACCATGTCTGCATACTTTTATGCACTGAGTTGCTACCACGTGATTGGCTGATTAGATATTTGTCATTAACGAGCAGGTGTACCTAGTAAAAGTATTATTACTACAATGAGTATCGAAGGTCAAATGTCGGTAAACATTTGGAAGCTCTTAGTCTGTGTTGTCAAACTTTAGGACACTGTCAACATCATAGGAAAAATTAAGGGATTTTCAATCTTTTCAGCCAATCCAAAAAGAACTTGGACAACAGATTTCAAGACAGCTACTTCAGTGCGTTTAGCAGTTTGAAGAACAAAATTAGCCTTTAACCAGATAACTATTATTCTGAAATATCCACTTACCTCATCAACAAACTCACCTCCTGTTCTGCTTTCTCTAAGAATATGTGATGATTTTGCTTGTGCAGTCATTTATAGTTGTCCTGTTAAGCTAGGGTGGTTTGAAATTGCTCTTCTTTCATAGTGGGTGATCCAGAATAAATAAATGGCAATTTTGAATCAAGGAGGGGAAAATTTTCGATTGAGAGTAGAAGCACTTTCTACAGTCTCAATAGCTTCCCCACAAGAGTTAACCAGAGATAAGCTGTGATTGTGTTGTCTAGCCAGTGGGATATCTAATACATATCATAATAGTCAGCTGTCAAAAATATCTTAGTGGATACAGAGTCCTGTTGTGAAGTCATTCTATGCATTGCATTTCTTACTGCTCTGCAGTCACCTGTAATGCTATGACACCTGCTTTCCTGCTAAGGACTCTATCATTGGCATCTCGTATTTCCTGAGTAGGGGAAAGGAATGATCAGAACAACATTAGTTTAGTAAGTCTTTCAAGTTAATTCAAAATTCCAGTCTTTCTTTCTTAAGATGAGTTTTCTTTTCCTGTGTGGTCATGGTCTGATCTCCACTTAGCTCTTTCCTCACAGTGATCCAAAGCTGCCTGCTATTGTTGTGCTGGATGCAGTGCTGCATTTCCACCAGGGTTAGGCAGCTTCTTGCTTTTAGCACTTGAACCTAGACAGAAGAGATTTTCTTCTCTCAGTTGTCTATGAAAGCTATAAGTGAAACTAGCTTAGATGCACCCAGCCAGGATGGATGAGTAGAAATCCAATTCAAGGAACTGTCCAGAGCTCACTGCTAATTGATATGGATGAAGACCATATGGAGGCTGATGAAAATTGTCCATTAGCAGGCACTCTGTAAGCTTGTGTTGCTGAGAGAGTGTGGCTTTTCATGCAATTTGTACTACTTATGACATTAGTGGGCTTTGTGTAGGTGCTGAGTGCTTTTCACCCTCACTGAAAAAACAGATGTACTTGCCTTTCTAACCCCTTTTTCTTCCTTTAGGAGAATAAAGTCTTCTTTCCATGAACATATTCAGGATTCACTTTGTGCCATGAATGCTCAAACAACCTAAAGTGTTATATAAAAAATTTAATCAAAAAAGACTCTCTACTGGGCGCCATGGTAATGTAACCATTAGCGCGATGCTTGGGGCATTCCTGGGTTCGGAGTTTAAGTTCGGCACCATCAGTAAAGAATTTGGACGTTCTCCTCGTGAGCCGCATAGGTTTCCTCCACGTACTCTGGTTTCCTCCCACAGTCCAAAGATGCATTGGTTAATAGGTAAAGTGGTCATTGTGAATTGTTCTGTGATAGGCTAATTTTAAATAGGTGGGTTGCTGGACATTGCTGAAAGGCCTGTTCCATGCTATATCTCAAAATTAAAAAAAACTAAGTAACATTAAATGATCAAGTAAAAATATCTCTTAAAAAAGTGTGGACAGTGTGCTGATTTCTCAAATTTAATACAGATGTTCAATTCCAATTTGGAATATTTTTAAAATAAGAATTTTGGGCTGAAAAAGATCTTGATTGAAGAAACTGAAATAAGACAATGTGCTTCCAACATATTTTAATCTCTGCATCTTTAAACAGGAAACACGCTGCATAAATTTTGTAGAAAAATGGAATAGGTTGTGGTACTTCTGTTCATAAATTGACTTGCTTTCTGACTAAGCGTGTTAATGCTCTCCCCAGTTTACTTTCAGTCACTTCTCTTGACTTGCCTTCCATGGGATCTCAGAGAATTGTGGGTATGATTTTAAACTCTGATGCTGTTAGGTGCATTGGATGAGTACACAGTTATTACGCCTTTTGGGAACTGTTTCTTAGTCATCCACGACTGATGTGATGAGAGTCTCTAGGTTGTGACCTAATTGTGTTTTGTAAAAGTCAGCTTATGTCCGAAAGGCCTTAAATTCCATAACACTGAATTACTTGCTGTATGGCTGCTCAGTTCAGATTACAAAATTAGTGTGCTGGATAAAATTCACTGTTAGGCTGGGGTTAAAAACTGTATTTGGAACTTGACCTGAGGGAAAGTTGACTTTGCATCACATTTTACACTAATTTAACCGTCCTTGAGGTGCTCCTCAAGGCTGAAAAGTGCTTTTCTGGCATATATGATGAATAAACTCTTCCCGGGCATGCAGTCGGGTACAAGTATCAATTTTAGCCAACAGTTCGATGATAAACTCTGCCATCCTCATCAGGGATGATGCCTAGGCATGTCTAGTCTGATGGTATTTATAGCCCTGTTGTCTGCCCCTTCTGATTGGTTAGTCCTCATCCAATCCGGTTTCTGCTGTCTCACCTCCTGTACTCCTTGATGTGGGTTTCTACCGCGCGTCCCATCTGGCCGATATACACTGCTCTGCATTCACAGGGAGTCCTGTAAACCCCAGTTATCCTGAGTCCCAGGTCATCTTTAACCTGCATAAGCTTTCTTATGGGTTTGTGGATGGTATTAATCCAGTATTTCTTCAGGATCCTGGCAGACAGGCAGTAGTGATGGGTTCCTCCTTGTGGTTAGGTTTCCGGGTTATTCTGTTGGCCTTTTTAAGGGCCTGATTGATTGTCTTCACCTTGTAGCCATTCTGTAGGAATGCCTTGTGTAATCATTTTATTTCCTCTTGGAGACTGTCTGGGTCCGAAACACTTTTCACATAGTTAATCAAAGTAGAGAAAGCCGCTCTATGGAAGGCTTGATGATGGCTGTTATTGTTGAGGTATAAGTCTGTGTGAGTGTGTTTCCGATAGAGGCCTTGTCCAAGGCTACCGTCTGGTTTCCTTCGTATTAGAATGTCCAGAAACGGGAAGCAACCATTCTTCTCCATCTCCATCGTAAATCGAAAATTTGGATGTATGCTGTTCAGATGGTCGTGGAACACTTGAAGTGCTTGGAGTCCATGAGGCCACACTACGAGGGTGTCATCGATAAGAACATAAGAAATAGGAGCAGAAGTAGGCCATCTGGCCCATCGAGCCTGCCTCACCATTCAATAAGATCATGGCTGATGTGGCCATGGACTCATCTCCACCTAACTGCCTTTTCTCCATAACCCTTAATTCCCCCACTATGCAAAAATCTATCCAACCTTGTCTTAAATATATTTATTGAGGTAGTCTCCACTGCTTCATTGGGCAGAAAAAATTTCACAGATTCACCAGTCTCTGGGAAAAGCAGTTCCTCCTCATCTCTGTCCTAAATCCGCTTCCCCGAATCTTGAAGCTATGTCTCCTCATTCGATGTATCTGAAGAAGCATTTTGGGCGTAACGCTTTAACGCTAGCCTAATCACTGGAAATTTATAATGAGCAATTAACCTATCACCTGGTATGTCTTTGGACTGTGGGAGGAAACCCATGTGGTCACGGGGAGAATGTGCAAACTCCTTACAGACAGAGGAGGTAATTGAACCTGGGTAGCTGGTACTGTAAAGCGTTGTGCTAACCACTACACCACCATACAGTACCACCACTTTCAGATTCATTTGTTGTCATATATATCAGGGTGTGATGAAATTCCTTGCTTCTGTGAAGCTGACAGAGTAAAATGTATACACAGTCTGAGCAAATACAGCAATAATTAGAGCAATGAGTGCAATGAAACATCAGGATGCCAAGTATGGCCCTGAAAACAGGAACATGGAAGGAGATATGAAGGGGACAATTAGTTCAGAAGTGTGAATTGCTTCAGGAGTTCGGTGGTACTTGGTGTGAAGTTCACGGCATGGGGGCCTGGAAGCCCGGAGACCCATTTCTGCTCTCCGATTGAGGCACCGAGGGTGTGAGCGACTCCATTGCTTCCGTCTGATTGAGGCGAGGAGCCAGGGTGAAGCCGATGAGGACGAGAGTGGGAGGATGGGCTGGAGTTTGGCGCTGTCTACCTGCATTTGACTGGTCTTCGTCTTCCCTCTTGCTTGTGAGCTGCTGTCGGAGTCTTGCGATCCATGTTGCCGGGATGATTGACGATGCTCGTATCCTGTTTTGGGGTACTTTGAGGTTCATGTTGCACGTGTTCCCGGAATCTGGTTACTCCTTCTCTTTGCTGTTTTAGAGCGGTTTGATTGGGACAATCAATGTGGGCTGGGGTGCTTCAGCAAAGAATGGCCTGTGGCCTACACTGGTTAGTGGCGCGGATTGAACTAAACTGAATACTGTTTGACCCCTGGTTTGATGCTTGATATTCTATGTGTTGTTTGCTTGCTTTTTGCCATTTGCACAGTTCTTTTACTCACGCATTGGGTGTTTGATGTTTTCGTGGACAATCCATGGTGTTTCTTTTGTATTGTGGCTTCCTTGGGAGGACAAATCTCAGATTTATTATACTTTGATAATAAATCTACCTTGATTTTGATTGCAATGGGGAAGAAGCTGTTCATTCTAGTCACCTGGGCTTTCCAATTTGATACCTATTCAAGGGTCAGGATTTTGAGTCACTGCAATATATTTAGATTATGAGTCATCACAGTATATTTGCAGATGGTGTTCCTGTCTGAATCCTGGTCCTGTAGTGGTGGAAAGTGCATCAGCCATTGGTGTTGTATCACAGCAGTGGTGGTGCAATTGAACCCATGACAGTTAGGTTATGTCAGTGTGATTGTGCGTGAGATAGATGGTTTTGCTTTGGATTTACAAGAAGAAATTTGTTCCGGGTCAAAGTTAATCAATGTGTTCAGGCAGGTGACAGCTTGAAACAGCAGATGCTAAGAACTGAAAAGATGCACCATGAAGGAAGTGTCCAATAGATCTACAGAAATGGGAATTGTTGTGGTGGCCTGCTCCATTCAGTGTATTTCACAAGACAGCATTACTAATACCTGTGCTTTATATTATTCTTTAATATAAGTAAGATGGCACACAACATTCTTCCAAAGATAATTCATGCCAGAGCCCTTATAACAAACTCCAAGACATAGCACTCAAAGGGTTAAGCTCACCACATCAGACTCTGGTATAAAACTCATCTGACGTTTATGCCGTAGACTTAGATTTCAAAAGAAAAGGTTGACTGGTTATTGCTCTGGCAATTGCCATGGAATGCGTTTGTGTCTTTGCACTTTCTAAATGGAAATCCTACAACGACGCCCGTGGTGATTTTCTTTTTTTTTGGCTCTCTGAGCACATTGCTTGAGATTTAGAGGGCGGATGGTTCTAACAGCTGCTCCGTGGTGACTGAAAGGCTTTCTGATGGGTGACTGGCAATGATCTGGTGCGCAGATGTAAGAGCTTCTGTTATCCCTGCCACTGCTCGCAGCTACTGGCAAAGCAAGTGTAGTGCTCCCTGCCGCTGAGCATGCTGGCTGGCTGCTCCCTTTACACTGACATCAGCAGCATTAGTTAATGATGGAGGGTGAGGGCTGCCAGGTGTTTTGTTTGGTGTCTCTGCGAGCACTCGGCCTACTGAGGAGACGCACACGTGTGCTCAAAATTAATAAGCTGATTGGTCTGTAGAATTAATCTGTGGATCTTATTCTGCAGTGTGTGCCCGCTGTCAGTGCACTGAGGCTACGTCCACAGTACGCCGGATAATTTTGAAAACAAAGCCTTTTCTCTTCGTTTCGACTCTCTGTCCACACTAAAACGGCGTTTTCATCCCCCGAAAATGGAGATTTTCAGAAACGGTCTCCAGAGTGAATAAATCTGAAAACTCCTCATATCTGTTGCAGTGTGTACGGGGTAACCGGAGCTTTTTAAAGCCGCTGTCATGGCGTGCCGGAACAAATGGCGGCAGCGCGGCATTTCATTATTTTCTTCTTCTTCTTACTACTTTATTGTCGCCAAACAATTGACACTAGAGCGTACAATCATCACAGCGATATTTAATCCTCCGCTTCGCAGGACCTAACAATTTCAGAACAGATGGCAACGAAACTGAAGCCAGAAGAGTTAGAAATGTACTCACCAAATACTTTGACCCATAGCTTACTGAATAAATAAGTATACTCACTTTGCCCTGTTTTCTGTCCTTGCTGGTATGAAGGTGGTTTACCTATTTATGCAAGTACTTCTCTGACAATAGATGTGTAACAGCCTAATGTAACATTGTATGGAAATACAAGATAACACGGATGCAGACATGTTTTATACATTTAACAAGGTGCTTTATTAATGCAAGAGTTAGTCAGTTTTTCAATGTTCGTCGTCAGCCGGGTCATACTGTCCGTGAACTCCGTCAGTTACCTCCATACGCTGCAGTATTTGTTTTTTTTAGTTTTAAGTCCTCCTGCGCAAGAGCCAGGAGCAATTCCTTTTAAGTTTTTCTACTCTGTAACTGGACAAATGCACACTAAGTATACCGTTTCCTCTTCGCTTGTTTTCTGTGTGTCCTGCGCATGCCCAGTAGAGGAGATTAGCCCAAATATCTGTGTTAGTGTGGACAGAGATATTTTGAAAAACGCTTAGTGTGCATGCCTGTCATTTTTACTCGAAGCAGGCATTTTCAAAATGATCCAGCGTAGTGTGGACGTAGCCTGAGAGTTCACAGTCATGCAGAGGAGCCCCCTTCATGCACTTTAATGATTACATATACAATGGATTCCCATTAATTGGGCCATCAGTTAATTGGGGCAGCTGCTTACTTGGTTCAACTCTTAAAGGACAAAGAACTAATTTAGAATATAGCCAGGATTCCCTTTGTTTATTTGGGACACTATTCCACTTAATTGGGACAGGAGACTTGCTGAGCGGTTTTGAACGAGCATCAGTCACATGCACATCATGTGGCCGTTGGACACTACACTATGCTTTGAGCAAACAGTTTTTAAATAGTGCCTTGTGTTTGTGTTCAAAAAGCAGAGATTTTTGTCACTGATATTTGGTCTTAAAAGAGCTGTAAGACAATCCAGAACTGTTTTGCTTACTGCAGTTCCGAGCATTCAGGCTTGGAGGTGCCAGAAACAGCCGGGAGTGAAAATGAAAAGATTGCACTACTTGAAGTTAGGAACTACGAAGAATGTGAAGCTATCAGCATTTCTTTATCTATTGAGATACAGCATGGAGTAGACCCTTCTGGTCCTTCGAGCCGTGCTGTCTAACACTCCCCCAATTTAATCCTTGCTTAATCATGGGACAAAGTACAATGACCAATTAACCTACCAACCAGTACGTCTTTGGACTGTGGGAGGAAATCAGAGCACCTGGAGGAAACCCACGCAGTCATGGGGAGAACGTACAAACTCCTTACGGGTAGTGGTGGGAATTGAACCCGGGTCACCTGTACTGTAAAGTGTTGTGCGAACCAGGGTGTGATTGCTGTCACACGCAAACAACTACTTGGAGCCACAGGTGAAAGCTGAATGTCTGATGGGGACCAAAGGTAGGTGAGCTGCCCCAGAATGGACACAACAACCTCCTTCACTAGAGGTGCTACCCCTCCTTTGACACCCCGTACACCCTCCATCGATAACTATGAGGGACTGATGCAGAGTTTTATAGTACTGTAGTAGTATTGGTGGTATTCTAATTTGTTCTGTATTTCATTTAAATACATAATTTGTTACTGAGCTTACAAACAGTGTTTGTTACAAACAGTAGTTTGTCTTTTTTCTGTCTTTAACTACTTCCATGAACCTTCAGCTAATTGGGGCAGACGATTAATTGGGCCAAAATGTACTGGTCCTGATGTGCCCCAGTTAGCTAGAATCCACTGTATTTTTGTATCAGAATTAAGGCATGTTGGAATGGCAGAAACAGAGTTTCTGAATATTTCTAATAAAGATTTAGATTCTTGATAATAAAGGCAATGAAGGGTTGCTGCTGTGGAGTGAAGATTACAATTATATCTGCTAATAGGTATGAAAGGCAATGCGTTCCTGAGGGGTTCCTAATTTGTATGCATGTATTTCCTCAATTCATCTATGGGTGAAACATTTGGAATTATATTTTAAGCAACACAAGTGTAGAAATCAGACTTTTTTACATTATCAGAATCAGGTTTATTATCACCGATATGTGATGTGAAATTTGTTAACTTAGCAGCAGCAGTTTAATGCAATATATGATATAGAAGAAAAAAAACCCCAAAAATAAATAGCAATAATAATAATAAGTAAATCAATTACAATATACATATATTGAATAGACTAAAAATCATGCAAAAAACAGAAATAATATATATTAAAAAAGTGAGGTAGTGTCCAAGGGTTCAATGTCCACTTAGGAATCAGATTGCAGAAGGGAAGAAGCTGTTCCTGAATCACTGAGTGTGTGCCTTCAGGCTTCTGTACCTCCTTCCTGATGGTAACAGTGAGAAAAGGGCATGCCCTGGGTGCTGGAGGTCAAGAATAAGTTTAAATTTGTGTATGACGCAAAATTAGGAGGAGATGTTGGAAACTAAAAAGGTTATCTTTGTTAGCTAGCATAGAACATAGAACATTCCAGCACAGTTCAGGCCCTTTGGCCCACAATTTTATACTGGATTTTTAACCTACTCTAAGATCAGTCCAACCTCCACGCTTACAGAGTCCTCCATTTTTATAGAACATAGAACAAGGACGTGGGCTGAGGAGTGGCAAATAGATTTCGACAGAGGTAAGAGTGAGATGATACATTTTGGAAAATCAAACCAATGTAAGCCTTATACAAGAATGGTAGGACACCAGGGAGTGTAAAGGAACAGAGGATCCTGTTAGTTCATTACAAGTGTCATCACAAGTAGACATGGTAGAGAAAAAGGCATTTAGAACACTGACCTTTGTAAGTCAAAGCATTGAGTAGAGGAATTAGAACATATTGCAGTTGTAAAAGTCATTGACAAAGAATCACTTTCAGTACTGTGTACAGTTTTGGTCACCCTGTTATAGGAAGGATCTGGTTAAACTGCAGGGAGTGCAGAAAACATTTACAATGATTGTCCCAAGACTAGAGGGCCTAAATTATAGGGAGAGATTGACCAGGCTATTGAAATGTTCAAAATTATGAGAGACATATCACAGGCAATTACATTTCATAGTGACTAAGGAAGTTTGCGTGAATACATTTTGGGTGTTTGTACATTTGTGATTTTAGGCCCTATAAATATAATTTGTGTACACTAATAGCTCCAAAGTTAAGGTCAATGGTATTTCTGAGTTCTCCATTTTGTGCATCATTGGAATTATAATTACATTTCTGAACCCATAATTATTGCCGCAATGCATATTTTGAAGGTCCTTTTGTAAGGTTATGATTATTTGTGATACCCTGTTGCATATGGAAGAGGGGAAATTTAAGTCACATTTGAATAAAATGCATGCAATGACACGATAAAGAGGTGCTTCAGAGGGCAGGATACTCGTCTCAACATGAATGCTGATATAGAGGATTTAAAAAGGTAGTTTTGATAGTGGAATGAAGGAAATCAGACGATCTACTCAACTACCACAGCAGTTCCCTCTGGTCAACCCTGCATCAGTGTTAATCGTACTGGTAGAATAATTGAAAATAAAGAATAAGACCAGAAGACTAAGACGTAACAGCAGAGTTAGACCATCTGGTCCATCGAGTCTGCTCCTCCATTCAATCATGCTGATTTATTTTCTCTCTCAACCCCTTTCTCCTCCTGGCTTCTCCATGTAACCTTTGACATCTTTACTAATCAAGAATCCTATCAATTTGTGCTTTTAATATACCCAATGGCTTGGCCTCTATGCCATTTGTGGTAATGAATACCACAGATTCAGGAGCTTCTAGCTAAAGAAAATCTTCCTCATCTCTGTGATAAAAGGATGTATTCTGAGACTGTGTTCTCTGGTCCTAGACTCTCCCACCATTGGAATCATCCTCTCCACTTCCACTCTATCTGGGTCTTTCAATGTTTGATCGGTTTCAATGAAATTCCACCCTCATTCTTCTTAACTCCAGCTAGTACAGGCCCAGAGCCATCAAAATGTTTCTCATTCATTAACCCGTTCATCCTCGTGATCGTTCTTGTGAACTTCCTCTGAACTCTCTTCAATGACTGCGCATCCTTTCTTATATGAATCTGATGGTCTGGGGTCTAAAGCTCCTGTAGTTCAAAATACTCTTGCATTTGTAGGTATTTCTAGATTTGCCGTGATAGTTTGGTTCAAATTATTAAATACCTGAACTGGGTGAATGTGATCCTTGCAGCGTCCATGTGGTGAATTATGAATAGATTGCTGTTATTGAAAAGATAAGCATTTGTAATTATATGAACCTATAATTTACCTCTGGTTGGATTTCTTTTGGATTTCATGGCACTGAGTTTATTTAATGCCATAGGTATATGTGGCATCTATTTTGAATCACAATTGGAAATAAAGAGTATGACCAGCTTTTTCTTTGAGTTGGATTGTATCATCATAATACGGTTGTAACATGAATGGCATGCTGGATGTCAACAGTTCCGTTTTCAGCACAAGGACGCTTAAATATGGGCCAAAGTAAGGCAGTGCAGCAAAAATGACTTGCGTCATCAGCTTTGTTGGCCTTATGTAAAATCCTTGTGATTCAACTAATGGACTTAGATTGATTGTCAGTAAAAGGCAAAGCTATGTTTGCGGTAAAAATGTTACTGTTATTGGCTGACTTGAGGAAATTATGTCCTTTCTAAATGCCTCTGTACTAAATTAGCATATCCAAAATGAAGCTAAATAGTGTTAATAGTCAGACATGTTGGATCCTTAACTTCCTTTGGTTCTCATGAAAGCTTAGTGACCTCTCGGGGGTTTTGGCATTTGAACAGTAGCCTATCAGAGATCAAGGTTCATTACAGAGGCAAATAAATATAAGGCAGGGGCAAGTGGAACAGCCTTTGTTGGAGTGAACATTGTTACAGTGGAGATTTGAGGCTTTAGCTCTTCAAGGCTTCAGCGAGGCTTGAGTGAGAGAAGGTGAAAAGCTGAAGGTAGATTTTTTTCCAGATTATTTGTTGTTTCCTTCTTTATAATTGCATAGTTAGAGCAGTGGGGATGCCCCGCAGGATAGTTGAATGCTCATCATGTGGGATGTGAGAAGGCAGGGAGCCAGTGGCCCTCATGACTTCACCTGCAAGAGGTTCATCCAGTTTCAGCTTCTAACACTCTGTGTTAAGGAGTTGGAGCTGGAATTGGATGAATTCCGGATCAGTTGGGAGGTTGAGGGGGTGATAGACAGGACATGCAGAGAGGTAGTTCTTCTGAAGGCGCAAGACACAGGAAACTGGGTGACAGTCAGGAGAGGGAAGGCCTGTGACTACCCCCCTCATCAACAATCATACCACTTTGGATTCTGCTGCATGGGATGACCAAGCAGAGGGAGGTCACCACACTCAGGTCGCTGATATTGAGTCTGGATCTGTGGCTCAGAAGGGATGGGGGGAGAAGAGGGGAGCTGTGGTGATAGCGGATTAGTTAGGGGAACAGGAAGAAGATCTGTGGATGAAGACAAGATTCCCAGATGGTATGTTGCCTACCGGGTCTGAGATGTCTTGGATCGAGTCCTCAGCATTCTTAAGTGGGAGGATGAGCAGCCAGAGGTCATGGTCCACATAGGTACCAATGACAGTTAGGAAGGTGGATGAGGTTTTGCAAAGTAAGTTCAGGGAGTTAGGCGCTAAGTTAAAGGTCCGGACCTCCAAGGTTGTGATTTCAGGATTGCTACCCATACCACGTACTAGTGAGGCCAGAAACTGATCATACAGTTTAATATGTGGCTAAGGAGTTGGTGTAGGAGGGAGGGCATGAGATTTTTGGATTATTGGGTTCTCTTCCAGGGAAGGTGGGGCCTGTACAGAAAAGATATTTTGCACCTAAACTGGAGGACGTATATCCACAGGAGAGTTTAAACTAGAGTTGCAGGGGAATGGGAACCTGAGTGCAAGAACAGTTAGTGGAATGGCTCTGGAGAGAGATGTTGTTAAGATCTCAGACAAAGTCATGAATCAAAAGTTTGAAGGCAAGTGACAGAAGTTTGTGTAAGGGAATACTTTACATCTAATGATCACAATGCCATTAGTTTCAAGCTAATTATGGAAAAGGACAGATCTGGTCCTCGGTTAAATTATAAATTGGAGAAAGGCCAATCTTGATGGTATGAGAAAGGATTTGGCAAGTATGGATTGGAGCAGGTTGTCTTCTAACAAAGGTGTACTTGGTAAGTGGGAGGCCTTCAAAAGTGAAATTTTGAGTATAATTATGTTCCTGTCAGAATAAAAGGCAAGGATAACAAGTTTTAGAGAACCTTGGTTTTCGAGAGATATTGACACCCTGGTTAAGAAAAAGAAACAGGTGCATAGTGGGTAGAGGCAGGCAGGAACAAATGAGGTACTTGAAGGATGTAAGAAATGCAAGAGACACTTAAGAAGAAAGCCAGGATGGCTAAAAGAAGACATGAGTTTTCTCTAGTAGAAAAGGTGAAGGAGAATCCTAAAGGCTTCTAAAGATATATAACGAGCAAAAAGATAGCAAGGGGAAAAATTGGTCCCCTGGAGCTGAATGTGATGGGGGAAATCTTAAATGGGCTTTTTTCATCTGTTTTTACTTGGGAGATGGACACAGAGTCAAGAGATGTGAGGCAATGCAACAGCACGGTCATGAGCCCTATACAGATTACAGAGGAGGAGGTGTTTACTGTTTTGAGGCAGATTAGAGTGGGTAAATCTCCAGGGCCTGACAGGTTGTTCCCTCGAACCCTGTGGGAGGCTAGGGCAGAAATTGCAGTGACCATGGCAGAGCTATTGCAAACATCCTCAGCCAAGGGTGAGACACTGGAGGATTGGAGGATAGCTTATGTTGTTTCGTTGTTTAAGAAAGGCTGTAAGAATAAGCCAGGAAATCATAGGCCAATGGGCCTGACATCAGTTATTGGAAGTTATTTTAAGGGACCAGAAATATAAGTATTTGAATAGACATTGTTCTGACCTAATTTGGAGTATTATGCCCAGTTTTGCTCACCTACCTGCAGGAAAGGTATGATAAGATTGAAAGAGTGCAGAGAAAACTTACAAGGATGTTGCCTGGACTTGAGGACCTGAGCTATAGAGAAATGTTGAATGGGTTCGGACTTTGGAAATAACTTGAAAAATGTGTAGCTCAGGTGGTTGACGGTCAGGTTGGGTTGAGTTTTCGTCTGATCTTGGCAATCCATTTGCAAACGTTTCGTCAGCATACGAGGAGACATCATCAGTGTGTTGTTCGCTTGTGTGTCTTCTGAATGCTTGGATTTTGCAAATGGATTGCTGAGATCAGGGAACAGCTCAAACCAATCAGGTTAGGATGTTATTCCCTTGAATGTAGATGATCCAGGGGAAATTTGATGGAGGTGTACAAATTTATGAGGGGTGTAGTCAGGGTAAATGTAAACAGGCTTCTTCCACTGAGGTTGGGTGAGACTAGACGAGAGATCTTGGGTTAAGGGTGAAAGGTGAAATGTTTAGTGGGAACTTCTTTACTCAGAAGGTGGTGGGAATGTGGAATGAGCTTCCAGTGCTAATGGGAGATGCGAGTTCGATTTCATCATCTAAGGGATATTGCGACAGGTACATGGAGGGGAGGGGTATGAAGGACTGTGGGCTGGGTGCAGGTCATTGGGCCAAAGGGCCTGTTTCTGTATTGTAGTGTTCTTTCTCTCGATGACTACATCTGGATCATTGTCCTATTTTAAATTGGTTCTTCTATTTTTCGAGATGGACGATGAATGCTGGTCTTGCTACCAATTTCTAGATCCTGAAAATGAGCTAGAATTGTCAGCAATTATAGAATAATACAGTTAATTTTATTTATTTTTAACAATGGACTCAGATATTTAACTAATATCACCAATGTGGTACTCCATTGCCTTTTAATTTTGTTGACAATTTGCACACATTTATCAATATTTCAGAATCAGAATCAGATTTAATATCTCTGGCATTCTGGCATATGTTGCAGTACAATGCAATATATAATAATAGAGAAAATGTGAATTACAGTATATATACACTCGTGTGTGTGTGTATAATATATATATATATATATATATATATATATATATAGTTAAATTAAATAACTAGTGCAAAAACAGAAATAACTAAGTAGTGAGGTAGTGTACATGGGTTCAATGTCCATTCAGAAATTGGATGGCAGAGGGGAAGAAGCTGTTCTTAAATCACTGAGTGTGTGCCTTCAGGCTTCTGTACCTCCTTCCTAATGGTAGCAATGAGAACAAGGCATGACCTGGGATATGAGAGTCCTTAATGATGGATGCTGTCTTTCTGTGGCATCTCTCCTTGGAGGTGTTTTGGATACCCTGCAGGCTCGTGCCCATGATGGAGCTGACTAAGTTTACAAACCCCTGCAGTTTATTTTGCCTCTGTGCAGTAGCCACCCTGCCCCCTCCCAGATAGCAGATGGTGATGCTGATGCAGCCAGTTAGAATGCTCTCCACGGTACATCCGTAGAAATTTGTGAGTGTCTTTGATGACATAACAAATCTCCTCAAACTCCTAATGAAGTATAGCCACTGACATGCCTTCTTTGTGTAGCTGCATTGATATGTCGGGACCAGGTTAGATCCTCAGAGATATTGACATCCAGGAACTTGAAATTGCTCACTTTTTCTACTTCTGATCACTCTGAGGACTGGCGTGGGCTCTCTCTTCTTACACTTTCTGAAGTCCACAGTCAGTTTTTTGATCTTACTGATTGATGAATACAAGGTTGTTGCTGTGACACCACTCATCTAGCTGATATATCTTGCTCCTGTGCGCCCTCTCGTCACCATCTGAAGTTCAGCCAACAATTGTTGCATCACCAGCAAATTTAGAGATGGCTTTTGAGCTGTGCCTAGCCACACAGCCATGGGTGTAGAGAGAGTAGAGTGGTGGGCTAAGCACATCCTGTTGATTATCAGGAAAGGTGGAGAGGTTATTTCTGACCTGCACAGACTGTGGATCCAGTTGCAGAGAGAGGTGCAGAGGCCCAGGTTCAGGAGCTTTTTGATCAGAACTCTGAGAATGATCATGTTAAGCACTGAACTGTAGTCAAGAAACAGCATCCTGACATACGTACGTTGGCACTTCTTATCTGCGGGTTCCGCATGCGCGGATTCAACCAACTGCGGATCAGGAAAACCCGGAAGTTTTCTCTCCAGCACTGGTTTGAGCACGTACAGACTTTTTTTTTCTTGTCTTTATTCCCTAAACAATACAGTATAACAATTGGTTACATAGCATTTACATTGTATTAGGTATTATAAGTAATCTAGAGATGATTTAAAGTACAGGCAGTCTCTAAGTTGGATTTGTACGTAAGTCGGAACAGGTACATACGGTATTATTTAGCATCAGTTAGTCAAACGTTTGTCTTAGTATATAGTATATATTTTACCTTTCTATGCATATAAAACACTTAAGAAATGTACGTATTTCAATAATTAAACCACTGCATTGCTTAGTAATAATTGTAGCTTTCATTGGGGCAGGGCCTTTCACATGCTCCATTATTCTCACTTTATCCTTTAAAATTGTTCCAATCGTTGACCGACTGTAGCCTAACGCTTTTCCAATGACCGATGGCGTTTCACCTCTTTCCGATCGGTTTATTATTTCCACTTTATTCTCAATCGTGATCGTTTTCCATCAGTGGAACAGAAACACTGTGGATTGAGAAGCAGTGAGCTCCCCTGGGTCCTAAAGTCCACCACACTGAGACATGATAAATGAGGGACTTGAGCATCCGCGTTTTTTGGTATCTGCGGGGGGGTTCCCGGAACCAGTCCCCCGCGGAAAAGGAGGGCCGACTGTATTTGTATTGTCCAGGTGATCACGGCCTTGTGAAGAGCCAATAAGATTGCATGTGTCATAGACTGTTTGTGGCAATGGGCAAATCGCAGTGGGTCCAGGTCCTTGCTGAGACAGTAGTTAACTCTAGCCATAACAAACCTCTCAAAGCACTTCATCACTGTAGATATGAGTGCCACTGGGCGATTGTTATTAATGCAGCTCACCCTGCTCTTCTTGGGTATTAGTATAATTGTTGACCTTTCAAAGCAGGTGAGAACTTCCGACTGTAGCAATGAAAGATTGAAAATCTTTTGTGAACACGCCTGCCAGTTGGTTGGCATGGATTTTCAGAGCCCTGCTAGGTACTTCGTCGGGGCCTGTTGCCTTACGAGGATTCACCCTCTTGAAAGACACTTTGATGTTGGCCTCTGCGACAGAGATCACTGGGTCACCAGAAGCTGCAGGGATCCTCATAGCTGTAGTTTTACTCTCCCTTTCTTTCTTTCTTTTTAAATCTTTTTATTAATTTTTCAAAATTACAAACTCAATAACAAAGTTGGTACAAAGAGATTGGAAAAATGTTCATCAGCATATATAAAATGAATTTTAAGTAACATAGATATAAAAGACTTCCAAACTCATAATGGGATTAAACATTAAAAAAGAAATAAAAAGAAAAAAAAATATGTAAACAAAAAAAAACCCCAAAAGAAAAAAAAGAAAAAAACCCCAAGAAAAGAAAACAGATTCTCCCTTTCAAAGTGTGCATATAAAGCGTTGAGCGCGTCTGGGAGTGAAGTATTGCTGCCACTCAAAATGTTAGGTTTCGCTTTGTAGGAAGTAATGGCCTGAAAACCTTGCCAGAGTTGACATGCATCCAATTCCGCCTCCAATCTCATTTGGAATTTTTCCTTTGCTCTTGACAAGTTGTACTTGGTTTTCTTGTACAGACCTGGGTTGCCAGATTTGAATGCCATAGATCTGGCCCTTAGCAGACTGAACCCCCTGCTTCATCCAAGGCTTTTGATTTGGGTATGCACAGCATGTTCTCATAGGCACACCCTCATCCATACAGGTTTTAATGAAGTTAGTGACAACTGTGGCGTGCTCATTCAGACTCAAAGATGAATCCCTGAATACAGTCCAGTCCACCAATCTTCTTGTCCATATCTTCTTGGTCCTCATCACCAGTGCTGCAGTCTTCAGTCTCTGCCTATGCTCAGGGAGTAGATATACAGCCAGGTGACCAGACTTTCTAAAGTGAGGGTGTGGGATAGTACAGTAAGCACTCTTGATATGTTGGTGTAACATCACAAGCATTTTTGGTCTTTTGTGAAATTTGTTGCAGATACAAGGCAAGGCATTGCATTCATTACTGTGATGGGAAAAGGCCTTTCCTTCTTATGGAAATTCATGCTGTGCTGCTACAGTTACCCCTATGCCAAATGGAGTCAGTAGTAATCCCTTAGTTCTGCCTGCAGCCAGAAGATTAAGGCATGACAATTCACAGACTAGGAAGGTATTTCAAATGCAATTTGATAGCTAAAAGTATTTGGGACAAACCAATAACAATCTTTTGTGATATTGAATAAGTGAATGTTCCAGACATCAGTCAATTCCTTAAATGGTGTAGCCAGTAAAAGTCAATGGGTTCACCAAGAATGAATTTTGTAAATGTTTACTGATTCATTAATTAGTTTAAACATCAAATATGGTCTCTTCAGATTTGTCAGTTTTAACTCTGATGAATTTGACCTTTGTTTAAGTGGAAAATCTTGATTGAACTTTATTAAATTGAATGACATTTATTTGAAAATAGTTGTTACAGCGCTAATTTTGAGGCTGTGTCTCACCTGCGTGAAAAATACAAATAAGTATTTTTCAAAAATAAGTATAAAAATTATAACCATGATTTTTTTCAGGTATGGATTTCATGAAGTATTGATCCAGTCAGAGACAACACATTGTTCATTGATGTTGTTTGAGTGACAGCTGTATAAACGAATTTCTGGTTTCCATATTTGTCCGCACATTTTAACGCAACAATACACAGTTGGTTCCAAGGTGGCTTTGAGCTCACCGGGATTGCAAGTTCTTGAACAAGGTCTTGACTTGTGTGAGAATTTGAAATGTAGTAACTAAACCAAGTAAGTGTAATATAAATATTAGTGGAGATAATTTCATTGTAAATGACTGCAGTTTTACAGATCTATGACAAAAATTAATCGATTCTTGCTGAGAGTTCATTTTCTCAGGTTTTCAAAGCTCAAAAATTGCATGCTTCCTTCAGTAATCTTGGCTCAGCATGATGCAAGTCAGAGGAAGCCAGTTATCTCAATGCTATTGATTCATCAACTGTCTATTGCTACTGATGACATCCCTGCAAGTAAACAGTTTTACAGTATAAGCCGCTTTGATAATGTCAGGTGTGCCTAATGTAAGTTGGATCTAGGGGCACTCATCCCAAACCTGGATAGTGTGGGAGTCATCCTGGAAGCAGTATGTGGGATACTCTCAGGCCTACAAAAGAGAACTTTAAAATTCAATGCCTGTATGGTTCCCTAACCCAGCATATCTGCGATCTTTTGCAGAGCCTAGTTGATGCTTGTCTCTTTGAATTCAGTGGAATGAACATCAGATGGGTTTCCCCCAGGCTGGAAGATCCATTCCTTTTGGCAGTGGGGTTGAAAATGAACATCACTGCTATCACGTCCTTTCTCTCTACTTAACCCCTCTACCTCACACCTTTCCCCTCTCCTCTGCCTGGCCATTGCACTTCCTTCCCTCCCCCAAGACCCTCTCTCCTTCCCTTCCATCTATTGTACTCCATTATCAAGTATAGAAAGTTCACAGGAAGACTTAACAAACTGCCTAGGTACAGTATGACTTGTTGCCTTTGGGATATGAATTCCACATTAGGCACAATCTAGAGGCTGGAGAAACTCGAACTGTAACATCCTTATTGGTTAAACTAATCTTGCCGCTCCATCAAGCACAGATCTAAATCATGTACCTACACTGAAGCTTTTCCCTTATTAATCTTCATAGGATGTCATCCACCGAGATGCAGCACAGACCGTCATAGGACGTCATTCCTGCCTGTGGCCATCAAACTTTACAACTCCTCCCTTGGAGGGTCAGACACCCTGAGCCAATAGGCTGGTCCTGGACTTATTTCATAATTTCCTGGCATAATTTACATATTACTATTTAACTATTTATGGTTCTATTTCTATTTATTATTTATGGTGCAACTGTAACGAAAACCAATTTCCCCCGGGATCAATAAAGTATGACTATAACTATGACTATGTGTTAAAAACCCTGAGTATATGATGGAAATTGAGACATCATTGCTACCCAGTCATCTGTACTTGAAAATACTAGAACCAACCTGTAAGTCTGCATTTAATGAAGCAAACTCTTTTCAATATAAATCAGTAAAAAAGCTACATAAATCATTCTGAAATTATTTTGACACTCTAAACTGACATTTGGTTATCTCAGCTCCCAAATTCTTCTCCTGATTTTAAGCCACTAGTCACTTCCCCAAGCTTGTTGATCGATTTTAAATTTATGAAACTGAGCTGTGTAATCAGGCGCTTCCACTAAAGTAATTTATGTAATCTTGAAAGGAATCTAAATCTACTTTCTGTGTACCATCTATAACTGACAGTGCAGAGGTGAATCTGATTCCTTCCTTTCCTCAGTGCTGTTCTCTCCGAGTGTCCAGGGCAGCTCTCTTGGCCATTTTCCTTGCATGTGTAATTGGAAGAATGAACTTCGGGAAATTATTTAATGGTTGACCAGTGTGATGTTGGCATTGAATCTGTCTCCATTTCTCCTTGTTATCGCTGAGTAATTGGCCAGCATTCTGAGACCTAAGGATACTAATTGAGTCCTGATGATGGGTCTCAGCCCAGAATGTCGACTGTCTATTCCTCCCCATAGGTGCTGAACGACCTGCTGAGTTTCTCCAACATTTCGTGTGTGTTGCTCTGGATTTCCCGCATCTGCTGAACCTCATGTATGAATGAATTATCATTAGAATAAAATGCTGACTTCTCGTCAATTTCCAAAAGGAAATCAGGTCCATTTGATCTTCTGTTGTATTTCATAAATACAAGAGGTTCTGCTTTCTGCAGACGGAGTGAAGGGTCCCACAATCTACCGATGTAGAGATGGCCACACAGGGAGCACCAGGCACAGTATCACCCCGCCAGACTTGCAGGTGAAGTGTTGCCTCACCTGGAAGGACTGTTTGGCGCCCTAGATGGTGGTGAGAGAGGAGGCGTAGGGACAGGTGTAGTACTTGTCCCACGTGCAGGGATAACTGCCAGGTGGGAGATCAGTGGGGAGAGATGAACAGAATGAACAGACAAAGCAGTTATGAAGAATGTGATCCCTGTGGAAATTAGAGTGCGATTGGGGGAGGGAGGGGGGAAAGATGTGCTTAGTGGTAACACCTCACTGAAGATGTTGTACCTCTATGTAATATGAGTAGTATTCTGTATACTTAAATGAAAATGTAAAAAATTTTGATGCTTTTAGCATGTGTATATTGCATTGCAATATAATCTGCCTCAGGCTAATTGGAAAGGAAAATTCAACCCACTCAGTGCACCAAATTATGGATCTTGCAGTATGAAGCTGGTCTTGTGGCAAAGGGTGTGGGAGAGGGGATGTTTGGAAGGAAAGCTTTGCCCATATTTCATTGGTAGAACACAGAGCAGACTGCAATTAATAGTTTTGTTAATAATTAAGGCAGTTTGGCTGTGGTTTGCAAACAACATTCATATGCAGAGCTTCAAGTCAGTATTGGCTCATTTACTAAAGTATGCAAGAGGATTGCTTTTAGACTCAACATCTGCAAATCATGGGTCCTCTGCTAGAGGCTTCCGTTGTTCAAGACTGTCCTCTAACAACAAGGTTTGTGCCAAACCCTGGAAAACGTAGGTACTGCTCCCATCCACTTCTTGGTGGTGGCAGATAGAGCAAGTGAAACTCACTACTGCCATCAATGGCCAGGATAGCCCTTGGAGAACTAAAAAGAATGGTACTTGAAAATTAAGATCTCAGACCTGGCAAGGTCTACCACTATAGTAATTCCTTCCCTTTCGTTTGTTTAGCCTAGAGCAGGCACGTCAAGACTCTGGAAAGAAACCACTAGCATGTTTGCCAAATCCTCCAAATCCACAGGAAGGGTTACCAAATTAATGCTACATTCTTCTCCCAGGTAGCTTCCTCAGCACTGAGGCCTTAATTACATTTGGCTGGCTCTATTTGGTAAATTATGTCTCTTACCAGCCCACACCAAATTCCCAAAGCAGAAAAATTATTCTAAACTGTAAGGTGGGCAGAGATTACCTGGTGCATAGAGCATAAGATTCTAAGACCATAAGACATAAGAGCAGATTTAGGCCATTCATCCCATCGAGTGTGCTTTGCCATTCCATCATGGCTGATTTATTTTCCCTCTCAACCCCATTCTCCTGCCTTCTCCACATATCCTTTGACACTCCTTCTAACCTATCAATTTCTGCTTTGGATATACCCAGCGGCTGAGGTTCCACAGGTGTCCATGACAATGAATTCCTCAGATTTACCACCCTTTGGCTAAAGAAATTCCTCCTTATCTCTGTTCTAAGGTGGTGTCCTTCTATTCTGAGGTTGTGCCCTCTGGTCCTGGACTTTTCCACTATAGTCTTTCTTGGCCTTTAAGTATTCAATAGGTTTCACTGAGGTCACCCCATTCTTCTAAACTCCAGCGAGTACAGGCTCAGAGCCAATCAAGCACTCTTAATATGTTAAACCCTTTGATTCCTGGGTTCAGACTTGTGGACCACTGCTGGACCTTCTTCGAAGCCAGCATAGATAAGTGGCCCATAACTCCTCACAATACTCCAAGTGCGGTCTGACCAAGCCTTATAGGGCCTCCTTGAAAAATTGTAACATTCCACCAAAACACACAATCATGCAGCGTGAGTGGTGGGCAGAGTGCATCTCACCACAAGATGTCCATGGGCTTGCCCTGTTTGGCACCTCCTTTGGAAATAATTCAAGTTCCCACACTGGCCTCACCAATCATCTCAAAGTCCGGAGAACAGGAGTGGAAAGTGGAAAGCAAGATCCTGAGGGAATGCCCAAGAAAACGTGATTGACCGAAGGGGAAAATATATCACACAATTGAGAATTGTAGGATGTAGACGGGTCTCCAGACTTAAACCTGACTTGCATACGTTTCTGCTTTTGTAGTGCCGTCGACATGTCCTTGCCTGAACTACCTTGAGATCACTGCGTAACTGCACTGCATTTTGCTCCAAGCTTTGAATCACCACATCATTTCCAAAAAATCCATTAAGTAAGCAGAAATGTTGGCCAAGTTACAAAACTAGCTTCTTGAGCTGTGGTGCATCCTTTTAATGGTACTTACTGTAATCAAGGTAACAGGACAACCAGCAACAGTATACATAGTAATATAGGCACATGTACAATACAGAGGTCATAATGACTCCTCTGGTGGGGAGCTGTCTTTATCTTTTGATGGTTTATTTTCTCTATCCATCAAATGAAGAGAAAAGTAAAGCACAATGTGATTTTAGAAAAGACACAACTTGGAGTTAACGTTAACAGAACTGTGAACGATTAAGTAAGAGATGCATGGGGTAATATTAAACAGATGATTACTTTATCATAAAGGAATCTACTGTCAAAATAATGGTCAACACTAATGGCGTTCCCAGTTATTTATACATAGATTGCAACTTCAGGAAGAAGGTGCACGGTACTGAAATTAAAGTTAAGTGCAGAAAATAACTTCACCCTGTTATGCTAACATTGAAACAGTGCGGCATTCCTGTCTATGTGAGAGATTTAAACTAAACTTGGCACTGGGAGACAGGGCTTGTCAATGGCACGTCAAAAGTCGCTGTCATTTTTAAAGGTATCATAAATCTTAATAACTACCAAACAAACTCTCTGGCATCAAAATTAATTTTTGCATGCCTGGAGTCTCATTTATGCAAAATTTTATTTGTTGTTCAAGATTTAAAACAACCTTTCTCTCTTTCTGGCTTTAACATTTACTGGCTATTAACATGTTTTATAACGCTTGCAGTTTATGATTGAAGGTGACGCAGTGAGAGAACAATAATGACTGAAAGAACAAAACAGCTTGAAAAGAATAACTATTGAGCTGAATCATAATGGATCTATTGAGGGAAAATTATGTTATCTAATCTGCTGGCGTTCTTTGAAAAGGGATATATTGTGTTTACATTTTCAGAAGGCTTTTGTGGAATACCACGCTGGAGATTGATCAACAAAATTAGACCATGTATACTTGGGAACACTGTACTAATGGGAATAGAATACAGGTTTTGGACAGGAAGAATAGAGTGAGAATAAATCGTTTTTCTCAGTTTGGCACGCTGTAACTGATGAGATTTTTTTCAGATTGATCATAAATGTCATATTTCTAGGTTTGCTGACATCACTAAACTAGGTGGATTGTGAGAATGGAGGACGATATTTTGAGTGATATCAAGCTGAGTGAGTGGGTGAAAACAATGCAGATGGAATATAATAAGGAAAAAAATATGAAGTAAACATACCAGAAATGCAGACTAGTTGTTAAATGGTGAGAGCTTTGATGGTGTTGATGTTCAAAGGAACCCAGGTTTGTTCTATACAAGTCAGTGAAGGCTAGCGTGAATAGAGGAGAAAGGAAGTTGTATTGCAATTATATAGGGCCATGGTGAGACCACATCATGTGTGTTGTGTACAATTTCTGTTTCCTTGAAAGAAGCAGCTTCCTAGGAAAGAAGATTAACATTGAGATAGTGGGAGCTGGTTCTAGAGATGTTGGGTTTGCCATATGAGGAGCAATTGAGTGCACTTGAGCTGAATGGAAGAATTAGAAGAGATTTCAGTATAAAATACAACATTCTTATACGGCTTAAGGGCACGATGTTTAATGACACTTTCTTCTTACTGATAAGTGTGTTGAAAGGACTAGATAGGGTGGATATGGAGAGGATGTTTCCTTTGGTGGTGGTATCCAAAACTAGAGGGCACAGCCTCAAAATGGAGGAGCAACCTTTTCGAACGGAGATAAGAGGATTTTTTTTTTTAGCCAGATAGTAGTGAATCTGTGGAATGCTCTGCAGAGACTGTGGTGGAGGCCAAGTCCATGGGTATATTTAAGGCGGAAGTTGACCGTTTCCTAATTGGTCAGGGCATTAAAGGATATGGTGAGAAGGCAGGTGTATGGGGTTGAGTGAGATCCGGGATCAGCCATGATGGTATGGCAGAGCAGACTCGATGGGCTGAATGGCCTCATTCTGCTCCTATGTCATATGGTCTAAGTATAAGTTTAGGGTGCACAATTTGAGAACACGGGATTTGTTTATGACTGACATGAGAAAATGTCTTTACTAAATTCCCTCCCTTGAATTTTGGTGGATAGCGGTGAAATATTTTCATTCAAGGCAGAGGTTAGTAGATTTCAAAGTATTCAGGGGATGAAGGTTCAGAGTAATAATGCTGGAAGATCAACTATGTTCAGGATGAATGCCAGGAAAGACCCGGTAGTATACACTTGTTACCATTTCTCATGTATTTACGATTTAAGGAATAGCAGAGCAGGCTTGAGGAAAGTTGTTAACTGCTCCTGCCTTTAGTGTTTATTTCTTTATTTGCATAGCGTAAAGAGACATCCTGGTATGAAGTGATGTGAAGAGTTAAATGAGGTAAACATATGGTTACTTTGTCATAAAGGGCTAGAATCTACTGTCAACTTGTGAGAAGTTAAAAATGGCTAGATGTTTCAGATTCATACCATATACACTTCTGTATTCAGTGTTATTGGTTCCATCTGAAAATGGATGCCAAGCACCTTGCAAGTAGCATCTTTTCTGCCCATTGTCCTGTCACATACTCATAATTTACAAAGGATGCTTTGCATAATTTGAACTGTGTATTTTGCCCTGTTCACAAATAAAGATAGTGATTTGTTTCATATTCAGCAAAGGGTAGTGTAAGGTTTACAACATCATTTGTTTGGGATATCAGTTACATGCCCCGGGAACATTACATTACACATTTGAAACAATTTAAAATTTTCACCTGTTCCATACATCTGTTTCCTTTTCCCAGTTCCTGCTGTTAGTCTATGAACAGCTCTGACTTGGGAGCCAGATCTGTGCCAACCTATCTGGTTTCATTTAAGCAATTCAGCTTGTTCCAGTTTGGTCTGTTGGTGACGAGATGTGCTGCCCCACTTGGCTAGTCTGAGTGAGGGGTACCTTGCTGTTCCAAAACTGAATTTGTCAAAGAGTGGAGGTGAGTCTGATACTTGGCGAGATGGGAAGCCATGTCATTTTGCCCAGTTATTGCAGCATCTAAGGGTACCCCACCAAACATCCACAAGAACTTGATTTGATGACCTCTGGAAGCTAGTTTTCTACTTTTCAGAGTGCAATGAAAAATAGAAACTATCATTATTTGCAAATTTGGGATGCTGTTCAGAATTGAAATGCTCCAGGCCTCAAACTCCAGACTCACCAACTTGCATTCGTAGAGGTCGTCAGACTTCATGCTTCCTTTTCGCATAGACATTCAATCACAGGTCCCGTCGATCTGGGGAAGACAAAGAAGCACTCTACAGCAGGCCTGGCTTTCAGAGCTGTGCGCACGGCAGAGCGTAAGTACACCACAGCACTTTTGAACATCGCAGTGCCACCTGCCTCAACAATAGATCAGAGGGAGTCAGAGAAGTGACTGGGGTGCATTCCACCCTGCTTGGCTTCAGATAATTCGAAAAGTTATCATCAAGGCTGGTAGGGTGGTCTCAGTTGAAAGGAGATTGCAGGTATCCTGAGATCTCTGACCAAACTTCCAGTACTTCAATAGAAGACCCTACAGGGAGAGTGTGTACGTTCCACACGGTATAAACGGAAACTCTGCAGGTTTTCATTCGTGGCGGATTTCTGAATCAAGCACAAGATATGACACAGGATCTCACCAAAATAGCATTATGCAAACTATCTGCAGCCTTTCCGTCCTAACTGCTGTGTTTATTCAAGTAGGGCATGCTCCTTTATCTTCCAGTCATGGGAAAATTACTACATTTCCAGGAACTCTAATCACTACTGACATGACTGAAGATGAAGCACTGATGGTCAATTCCCTGTGAACTTTGGACATGATTTTGGTGCACATCCTGAGAATTAAAATGTAGCTGAAATAATACCCTGTTCAACTAAAATTAGCTTGCACAGTTCTAAGCTCTTCTTGTCTTGACACCCCTTCCTTGTATCTTGAAGAATTTTATAACTCCAGTGCAGTTCTATGGGACTTGGAGGCTCTCTAGTGACTTGTCCTTAGGACGATTCCTGAAGAATGGGTTGACCGACTGACTGATCAAGTGTGATAAGCCTGACCATGAGCTCACTTTACAGCCAGAGGAGCTGGCTGAAGAACAGGCAGGAGCAGAAGCTCACTTGAACCTCTCCACCCTCTTCCTGGGATAATGGAGCCAATTCTTCAACTCACTTGTAAACATAGAACGCGAGGAGTACAACACAGTACAGGCCCTTTCAGACCATGGTGTTGTGCCTTTTAACCTCCTCTTTAACCCTTCCCTCCTACATAGCCCTACATTTTTCTTTCATCCATCTGTCTATATAAGAGTCTCTTAAATGTCCTTAATGTATCTGCCTCTATCAGCACTCCTGGCAGAGTGTTTCATGTACCCACCACTCTCTGGGTAAAGAAAAACTACCTCTGACATTCATACTCCCTATACTTTCCTCCAGTCTCCTTAAAAGTATGTCCCTTGTATTAGCCATTGCCCCCCTGGGGAAAAGGCACTGGCTGTCCTCTCTATCTTTGCCTCTGATCATCTTATGTACCGCTATCAAGTCACCTCTTATCTGCTTTTGCTCCAGAGAGAAAAGCTCTAACTCATAGTGTTCGGAGTCTGGCATGGAATTTTTTTTTTCTGCCCTTAATAGATCACTTCCAGGTTGGGAAATATATTAACCTGCTGAGCCACTGGAGAAAACTAGGTCGTCATATTTAATGAAGAAGTGAGTAACAGTTTGTGAAATAGTAGCAGTGCAGATGACGCACGAGTTCTAGTTCATTAATTTCTTTATCGTTCCATCAGTTTTATTAACGTAACTATGTTGCTTTGTTGCATCAATGCCTGCTTTTATTTGTGTGGCACATATTCTGGTTTCTACTGACTGTGATTACAGTGCATTCACTGAAATGGGGTGTGAGCTCTGCTCCCATATGGCTGAGACATTTGCACGTACCGAAAATGGACACATATACACACACACATACTATATACTACTATAAAGAAAGCATTAAAGCATTGAAATTAATTTCAAACTATTCTTTGCCAAATCAAGTTTTGCAAAGCAGACTTTGAAGCGAACCTATCACCAGTACAGCTGGATAAATGGTTGGCTATTCTTTAGAAATAAAAGGTTTGTGATAAACTAGCCTGGGAAGATGACACTTGAAATCAACAAAAGTGCAACAACCTACACACAGCCTTATCAAAGTATCCCGCCAGCTCCTATTGTCTAATAATAGAATGGCAAACTGTGCCAGCTTTCATCAGTTATTTATTCATTTAAGTAAGTGAAAGCAACGCTGACTTTGTTCTCTTGAATTATTAATGCTGTTTGTTGTAAGACAAGTTGTAGGAAACGGGGTTGTTTTTCAGAGTCTCTTGCTGTCTTACTCAGCTTTGGGCTGGGTGCAGTGTATGTGACAATTTGTGGCGGAAAGGGAGATCAGAGAGCTGAGGCTCCTTGAACTGAGTTTGTACAGTGAAAAGTCCGGAATGAGAGACACCATATTTGCTCAGTTACGTAAACACTGTGTCGTGATTGATAATTTAGTCATTGTGTAAAGATTGATACAAAGAGGAGCAGTTTCCTAATTGAGACAAAGATTCAGAATTTCCTTATGGCTAGTGCAATTGCACTGGCACATGGATAGGGTATTATTTCAGCTACATTTTAATTCTCAAGATGTGCACCAAAATCATGTCCAAAGTTCACAGGGAATTGGCCATCAGTGTATCATCTTCAGTCATGTCAGTAGCGATTAGAGTTGCTGGAAATGTAGTAATTTTCCCATGACTGGAAGATAAAGGAGAATGCCCTACTTGAATAAACACAGCAGTTAGGATGGAAAGGCTGCAGATAGTTTGCATAATGCTATTTTGGTGAGATCCTGTGTCATATCTTGTGCTTGATTCAGAAATCCGCCACTAATGAAAACCTGCAGAGTTTCCGTTTATACCGCGTGGAATGTACACACTCTCCCTGTAGGATCTTCTGTTGAAGTACTGGAAGTTTGGTCAGAGATCTCAGGATACCTGCAATCTCCTTTCATTCGAGACCACCCTACCAGCCTTGATGATAACTTTTCGAATTACCTGAAGCCAAGGAGGATGGAATGCACCCCAGTCACTTCTCTGATTCCCTCTGATCTATTGTTGAGGCAGGTGGCACTGCGATGTTCAAAAGTGCTGTGGCGTACTTACGCTCTGCCGTGCGCACAGCTCTGAAAGCCAGGCCTGCTGTAGAGTGTTTATTTAGGCCGAAACTCCATTGCTGGGGATCTCAATCTTGGAGTCAAATCTTCACAAAAACGATAAGCACAAGAGATTTTACAGTTGCTTGAAATTTTGAACAGCACACACAAAATGCTGGAGGAACTCATCAAGTTGGGCAGCATGTATGGAGGGAAACAGTCAATATTCTGGGCGAAGATGCCTCATTAGGGCTGGAAAGCGAATGGGTAAAGGTCAGAATATGGTGGAGAGGAGGGAAGGAGTACAAGCTGGCAGGTGAGGGGGAAGGTGTGTGGATAGAATAAGAACCCGGAAGGGAAAGGTGAAAGGGGTAAAGGGCCGAAGAAGGAATCTGATAGTAGAGGACAGTGGACCGTGGATTAAAAGGAAGGAAGAGGGGAACCTGAAGGAGAGTGAGAAGAAGAAAGGGGGTGAGAAGGTAACCGGTATGGGGAATGGAAAATGAGAGGAGGTGGGAGGGGGCAGAGATTACCGTAAGTTTGAGAGATCGATGATTGTGCCATCAAGTTGGACAAAACCTGCCATCAACTTCCACAAATATGAATTGATTCTCTTCAATGACATGAGTGAGTCACATCAAATTGAACAAGAACATGAGAAATAGAAGGAGGACTAGGATGAAAGGTAATTAACTCACAGGACAATTAAAAGACATTTTGAAAGCACAAGTATGCAATGTCATCTGTTCACGTTAGGTATCCTGCTGATTGCAGCTATAACAGGTTTATCAAGTATGCCTTCTCTTTCCTGATCTTCTGTGACTGATGTCAGGTTAACTTTTCACAAGTCCAACTTTCTCATTCACTTATTTCTTAAATTGTATGGTTACATTTGCTCCCTTCCAATCTATGGGAACTGTTGTAGAACCTGCAAAACTTATGAAAGTGACAACAGTGAATTCACTATTCTTCAAGCAAGCCACTTCTCCCTTCTGGTCAAGGTGGCACCAAGCTATGGTCTCCATCAAGGTCGTGGCTCAGACTTAATTGTTTTTTAAAGTCGTAGGGATGATTTTGGGGACAGAGAGGAGAGTTAGGGGTCAGGTTGATGTTTAGGGGCAAGGATGGGGGGAGTTGGAGGTCAGCTTAGAGTTTAGGAACGGGGATGTGGAGGAATTAGAGATACATCTGGGGTCTAGGCCACCGTGGTTGAAGGCCAGTGATGTGCATGCATGATGAAGGATACTTGCAGTCTAGGTTTCCACTCCACGCTCATAGCCTAGGCTAGCAAGTGCTGTGGATGAGGGCCAGGAAGGATAAGGGCTAGTGGCCTACTAGATCAGTGAATTCCCCAGATCGTTAGGACCCGGGATTGAATGTCCATGCGTAAAGGAGGCATGAACTCGGCCTTTTCTTCTTGAAGCAACGATGAGAGTTGACCTGATAGAGGTGTATAAGGTAATGAGAGGCATTGATCATGTGGATAGTCAGAGGCTTTTTCCCAGGGCTGAAATGGTTGCCACAACAGGATACAGGCTTAAGGTGCTGGGGAGTAGGTACAGAGGAGATGTCAGCAGTAAGTTTTTTACGCAGGGAGTGGTGAATGCGTGGAATGGGCTGCCGGCAACGGTGGTGGAGGCGGATACAATAGGGTCTCTTAAGAGACTTTTGGATAGGTACATGGAGCTTAGAAAAATAGAGGGCTATAGGTAAGCCTAGTAATTTCTAAGGTAGGGACATGTTCGGTATAACTTTGTGGGCCGAAAGGCCTGTAGTATGCTGTAGGTTTTCTATGAAGTCTGATGACCCCTAGGAATGCAAGTTGGTGAGTCTGAAGTTTGAGGCCTGGAGTTTGGGGTCCTGACATCGGCTGGTCTGAAAGTTGATTGGAAGTCCGGAAGCTGAAGTCTGATGGCCAAAGCCCTAGGTCTATGACTCTGGGAGCCCACTTGAAAAATCTGAGGCCTGTTGTCTGCAAGTTCATGAGACTTCTGGAGGTTAGATGCCTGGAGACCTGTCTTGGGGTTGGAAGACTGTAATTTGCATTTTCTTTTTCCCTTATATATTTTCTGCTGTCTGGAAGTAGTCCACCTTAAACTTACCTTAATTTTACCTCCCTATTGATGTTTTTTATAGTGTTTCTTGATAATCTTCTGTTACATCATACTTTCCCTTTCCTTGCCAATGCTTAAAACATTCTCAATCCTTAAACTTACAACTTTTTTTAACAAAATTATATTCCTTTTTTTATTTTTAACATTCTTGATAGCCATGGCTGTTTTTTTTGCCCCGAGAGGGTGCATGTTATCATTATGATCTCTGAGGATCTAACCTGGCCCCAACACATTGATGTAGTCATAAAGAAGGCAAGACAGCGGCTATACTTTATTAGATAGAGTTTGAAGAGATTTGGCGTGTCAACAAATACACTCAAAAACTTCTATAGTTGTACCATGGAGAGCATTCTGACAGGCTGCATCACTGTCTGGTATGGAGGGGCTACTGTACAGGACTGAAAGAAGCTGCAGAAGGTTGTAAATCTAGTCAGCTCCATCTTGGGCACTAGCCTACAAAGTACCCAGGACATCTTTAGGGAGCGGTGTCTCAGAAAGGCAATGTCCATTATTAAGGACCTCCAGCACCCAGGGCATGCCCTTTTTTCACTGTTACCATTAGGTAGGAGATACAGAAGCCTGAAGGCACACACTCAGTGATTCAGGAACAGCTTCTTCCCCTCTGCCATCTGATTCCTAAATGGACATTGAATCTTTGGACACTACCTCACCTTTTTTAATATACAGAATTTCTGTTTTTGCACATTTTTAAAATAATCTATTCAATATACGTAATTGATTTACTTGTTTATTGTTTTATTTTATTTATTATTATTATTTTTCCTCTCTGCTAGATTATGTATTGCATTGAACTGCTGCTAAGTTAACAAATGTCACGTCACATGCTGGTGATAATAAACCTGATTCTGATGTGCTATTGAATACTTCTGCTTCTGTGAGATTGATGGTTAAGATCTGTCACTTGCTGGTTCAATTTTTTAAGTTAAAAAAAATCCTACTGCTGTTGGATAGTCAGAGTTAAATTGCTCTTGAGCTCTTGGCAAAGTCGATCACAGATCTTGTAAATTTGATCTAGTGAGCTTTTGCTGCACTCATTTTGAAACGAGGAGCTGAACAATTTGTAGTATTCCTGGCATAGTCAAACCAAATGCTCTACCATGACAGTAAGACTTGCACAACCTGAGGGGGAAAAAACACTTAGCAGGTTAAGCAGCATCTGAAGAAAGAGACAGGCACATTTCTGTCTGTGATCCTGCATTTGAACTTGAAAAGATAGAATTATAACCTAATAGAGAATGTAGGGATGAGATATTTAGAACAAAAGGAATATTTGTGATAGGGCAAGTCAGTAAGACATGTACCGACTGACACTTTCTGCTTTTGGTCAGTATAACGAATGTGATGTTGCCGTGAGACTGTAAGGTAAGAAGGAAACAGAGCCAACATGACACGAAAACAACAGTTGAAAAACAGTAGAAGAACCCTGCAGGTCAGGCAGCATCTGTGGGAAAACAGTTAGCATTTCAGATCACCCAGTGTCTTGACCTCCACAGAGCAGTTAAGGAAACAAAATGACACACAGGAGTGATTTTTAGAGCAGTAATCTCAGTTTGGTAATACAGTATAGAAATGGTGCTAATAAGTTGAATGATATGATATGAATAAATAAATATCGCATATGCAGTTTATATCAGCTAGTCCAAGCCATTTTAATATTTTTTAGATCTAGATTTGGAAACCTCAATTTCATGGCAATGCAGGATATGTTTCTTCAGAGAACAATCCCTCCCTTGGTACTCGTATGCCATCAGCTGGGAACTTTACCCAGCTGTTGCAAATATCAAGAGGTTGCCATGTCTTTTATACTTTACATCCATTATTTCAATGGTGTAAAATTGTGGACTGCACATTCAGTGTTTCCCAGTAAGCTTATCTATCAACCATGACTCCCTTACAAAATCAGCCCTTCAATTTCTTTTATCCAAGTGCCTATCTTTCTTAAATGTACTTAATATATACAGTATCTCTTCATCACCACCCCAGAAGCATGTACTATGCACCCACCACAGTCTGTGTAAAAATAAATAAATAAACAAACAAACAAATAAATAAATAAATAAAAAATCCACTACCTCTGACATCCATCCATACTTTACTCTAATCACCCTAAAACAATACCCCCTCATATTAGTCATTTCTGCCCTGGGTGAAGTTTCTGGATGTCTGTCTATTTTCATCTTATACACTTCAATCAAGTCATCTCTCATTCTCCATCACTCCGAAAGGAGAATCCCTAGCTCACTCAATCCATTCTCATAAGACATGCTCTCTAATCCAGGCATCACCCTGATGAATTTCCTCTGCACCTTCTCTAAAGTTTCCACATTCTTCCTACAGTGAGGCAACCAGAACTGAATACAATACTTCAAGTGTGGTCTAACCAGAGTTTTAAAGAGCTTCAACAGGAGTATAGGAAACTAGAATCAAACAGAGACCTTGAGGATTATAAGGAAGCCAGTAAAGAACACAAAGGAATTTGGAAAGCATGGATGGGCCATGAAAAGTCCTTGGAAAGTAGGGTTAAAGACTTTCTATGCATACATTAAGAGCAAGAGGATAACTGGGGAGATGGTAGCACCACTGAAGGATAGAAGGGGGAAAATATGCTTGGATAAGGTCCTTAATGAGAACTGTACATCAGTATTTACAAGGAGGAGGATGTGGTGGATAGGGAGATCCATGCCAATTAATATTGATATGCTAGAGCATTTCGAGGTAGGTGAGGACATCGTGTTGGGTCTCTTAAAGAGCATTAAGGTGAAGAAGTCCCCAGGGCCTGATGGGATATATCCCAGGTTATTGAGAGAGGTAAGTGAAGAGATTGCTGGGGCCTTGACCAATAGCATCATGTCCTCTCTAGTCACAGGCGAGTTCCTGGTGGACTGGAGAGTAGAAAATGTTCCATTTTTCAAGAGGGGAACCAGGGATAACCCTGGAAATTATAGACTGGTGAGCCTCACACTAGTGGTAGGGAAGTTATTGGAAACAATTCTTAGGGATAAGATTTATGAGCATTTGGAAGACCGTGGTCTAATTAGGGAGAGCCAGCATGATTTTGTGTTGGACAAGTCATGTGTTACTAACTTGATTGAGTTTTCTGACAAGGTGACAAGGGTAATTGATGAAGGTACAGCTGTGATCTTGTCTGCATGGATTTTAGCAAGGCATTTGACAAAGTCCCTCTAGGAAGGTTCATTGAGTAGATAAAGATGCATGGGATCTGTGGGGAATTGGCCGTTTGGACTCAGAACTGGCTTGCCCATAAAAGACAGAGGGTGGTGGTCAAACTCTTATTCTAGCTGGGTTTGTAGTGTTCCACAGGGATCTATACTGGGATCTCTGTTATTTGTGATGTATATACCTGTAAATATAAAAGGGTGGGTTAGTAAGTATGCAGATGATATGATATGAAGGTTGGTGGTTTTGTGGATAGTATAGATGACTGGCAAAGGATACAGTGGGATATAGATCGGTTGCAGATATGGGCAGAGAAATGACAGATGGAGTTTAACCCAGACAAATGTGAAGTGTTACACCTTGGTAGGAGGAATGCAGAGAAAGTGTCCTGTTAAGGGCAACAGTGTTGATCAACCAGGGGGATGTTGAGGTCCAAGTTCATAGCTCCGTACACAGGTTGACAGGGTGGTTAAGAAGACATATGGCATACTTGCTTTTATTAGTTGAAACACTGGGCTCAAAAGTCAGAATGTTATTTTGCATATTATAAAACTGTAGGCCATATCTGGAGTATTTCACATATTGCACACAATTCTGCTTATCCCATTATAGAAAGGATGTCAAGACTTTGGAGAGGGTGCAGAACAGGTTTACCTGGATTAGAAGGCATGTACTACAATGAGAGGTGGGACAAACTTGGGTTGTTTTCTCTGGAGCAGTGGCAGCTGAGGGGAGATCTGATAGAGATTTATAAGATTATGGGAGGCAAGGATGGGCAATATCTTTTTTCCAGTGTTGAAATATCTAATTCCAGAGAGAAGGTATTTAAAGTAAGAGTGGGTCACTTCAAAGGAGATATGAGGGGCAAGTTTTTTTTTTAAACAGAGCGTGGTGGGTGTCTGGAATGTGATAGGCACATAAATGTGGGGAAAATGGAAGGATATGGGCATTGCGTAGGCAGAAGAGACGAGCTTAGTTGGCCATTTGATTACTAATTTATTTGGTTGGCACAACATTGTGGGCCGAAAGGCTGTTGCTATACTGTACTGTCTGTGCTCTAGTAAAGTCCTCCCTTACCTCCTGCAACTCCAGGCACTTGTTTGCTTTCTTGTCTCACGTACTTCATGTAGCTGTAGAACGCCTTCGAGTTTTTCCTTAATCCTGCTCGCCAAATCCGCCTCATGTCCCATTCTACCTCTCCTAAGTCTTTTTCTGATTTTGTGTCCCCTTGTTCTCTGGTCTTGGGTTCCTCAGCAAGGTGATGCATCTTCCCTGCATCTTGTTTGTCAAGTCCTGTAAGAATATACTCAGTCTCTTATATAACAAACACATCCACTCAAGAAACTTTGCTGATGTGAACCTTTGCTGGATTCCTAAAGCATGTATATCCTTCCTGTCAACTGTACTCCAGATGCAGTCTCACCAAAGCCTCTGATTCTAGAATATCTTCAGGCCTGTATTCTCTGTTAATAGTATTACATACCATTGTCTTCCTAATTGCCTGCTGCATCTGCACATTGACTTGTGTACAGGGATGTCTCTATCCCTGTGAAAAGTTAATACTAGTCTCTGTTCATTCTATGGGTATTGTTTCACCCTAAAACTGGCCTTCCACTTTGTTGCCCCCACCCTCACACTTTCTCTGTTTCTTAGGGCAACTTAATTGCTTTCTTTCTGGGTGCTGATGAGGGTCTTTCTCCTGAGTATTGACTGGCTTTGACTTCTACTGATGGACACAATTTGATTGGCTGAGTTCATACAGCATTTCCGTTTTAGGTTCTGATTCCAGCATTTACAGGTTTATTTAAGTTCAAGTCTCTTTTCTGAGTAGCTTTACAACCTCTTTATCTCAAAATACATTTTGTATATATTCTATGATAATATTTTATTGTAGCAAATTTAATTTGTCAAGTCTATGAGTATGTTACAATCCTCTATAATTATTGGATTACCACTGTTACATGCATCTCCTATTTCCTGATCTATACCATGTCCAGTATTATATCTACTATTTACTGGCCTGTAAGTAATATCTACTAATGCTTTCTGTCCTTTACTTTTACCTAGTTTGACTCAAATTGATTCTAATTCTACTTCATGATGAGCTGAGCCAAGTTTTTTTTTATTACCACTGCATTTAACCCTTCCTATCTTAATAGTCCCAGCCGGTTTCCTTTTCCGTTCATTCTGCTGTTCCAAAATATTAAATATCTGGAAGCTTAGCTCTCAGCTTTGGTTACTCTGCAACCATGTTTTCCTAATGGAAATTAGATTATATTGATTTGTCTCCAAGTTATTTGTGGCGTAAGCTCATATACTCTGAAAGCATTAAGATTTAGTGTTATTAATACTGCCATCCTATCATTTTCCATTCTTTGATCCCATTCTGATGCCTATTTATTTTGCTTATTTGCTTGCTTCTGTTCTAGCTTCTGTTTTCTGTCTCTCTCCTTCCCGAACTCTCCTTACCATTCCCATTCCCTGGCCAAGCTGGTTTACCTCTCTCCAAAGGCACCAGGAAATGCCCCAATCTGGTAGAATTTAACCTGTCTGATCTCTGCAAGTCCCACTGCTACAAAAGCACTCCCAGGAAAATAACATCTTCCCTCCTGCACCATATCTCTAGCTATGATGCATTTAGTTAATTTGCCTATTCACTTACTTGTTTTTCTGCCATTACTGTCTGTAGAATCCCACTTATGAATTTATTTCCTGCTTCTCTAATCTAATCTTTGCATGATCTCATTTTTTTCCTACTGATGCCATTGTTGCCAGTGTGGAAGACGACCTCTGCTTTTCCACTCTCAGGTTTCAGACATGCTCTGCAGGTTCTCGGATAGATCCATACCGAGGCGCCATATTGGCTCCAAAGAGGCAGTTGCCTCTCCGCCTAATTATTCAATGCCCTATCGTCAGTGCTCTTTCACTGTTCTTCCCCTCCAGCCTCCCTCCTGCACTTGTGGTGCCACGACCTTGGCTCTCACTGCACTCCGTGAGGAACCATCAAACCTGAATGGCACCCAAAAGGGAAAATCGGTTCCTGAGTGAGATTCCTACACTATACATCTGCCTCCTCTGGACTGCCTGGGTGGAGTGGGGGGTGGGGAACGTTATCCATTATCTTTCTATCTGAGTATTCTTATCCTGTGTTGTGCTTGCCACCCTAAAGGCGCTTTCCATAAAGTTCTTGCGCTCTCGGATGTACTACAGTGACCCCAGTCCTTGCCCCGGCTCAAAAATCCAACACTCAAGCTGCTGCGGCTGGATTTCATCTTTTTTATTCCCCTCATTACTTCAACCTTGAGCGTTTGTGTAGCAATTACATGACAGCTCACAGGATTAACATGCTTTGATTTGAAATGCTGTTGCTGCTTTATTCACATTAAAAGAACTGAGATTCAAAATGTCCTTGATACAAAAATGTGACATTATTATCTGAATTAATGAATCCTTAATTATTCAGCCAATTAATCTATCCTTGAGATGTTTTTACAGCACTGTGGTTATAAAGGTTTTTAAACATCTATTGTATGCAGTATATTATTCAGATTATGTAAAACAGAATGCAAATCCATTTCTCCTTAGTTTGAAAATGATAATTGTGAAATATGAGAGCCCAATTTCATAAACTATAATTAAAAATATTGTAGTGTTGCTAATTATGATTCTGCTATAAAGCTAGCTCTATCAGGATTCTAATGGTAAAACAAAAAGTGCAGGGAAAATTTGGTAGTGAGGCAGCATCCATGGAGGGAGAGGCATCATAAATATTTCAAGTTAATCACTTTTCATCTGAACCAGGAAAACTTCGAAACTAACCATGTTTTATGTTGCAGAGAATGGGGAGGGATGAGTGAACAAAGGGCAGAGGTGATACAAGTAGTGTTAGTATTGGTTGAAGGAGGGTTGTTGGCATGGACAAACTGGGGCAAATGGCCTGTTTCCACAACTGATCTCTCAGAAGGAGATGCACATGGAAGGAGATGAATGGGAAGAGAAAAATAATACAGGGGCTGTGAGATACAAAGCACTATGTTTGCTGGAAATCTGAAATAAAAGAGGATGCTGGAAATACTCTGCAGACTAGTCAGCATCTGTGGTGAGAGAGAGTTGTCATCATTGACAGTTGATCTTTCATCTGAAATAGCTGATTGTGACACAAATGGGAAAGGCAAATAATCTGAAATTCCTGAATTTAATGTACAGCCTTCAGAGCTGTAATGTCGTAGTTGGAGGATGGGAGGCTGTTCCTCGAGCTTTTGTTGAGTATCATTGGAACAGTGTAAGAGAGCAAACACAGAGAGGCCAGAACTGGAGTGGAATGGAGGAGAATGGCTGCCATTGCAAACTGAATGAAGATGCAGCCAGTACAATGTGATAAATTGGAATAAGTACAAGTGATTTATTGCTTCACCTGGAAGAAATGTTCTGTTCCTCGGATGTTGTGAAGGGAAGAGGTAGAAGTGCATTGGTTGTATGTCTTAAGAGCTGCAAGATGTGTTGGTGGAAGTGGAAGAGAAAACCAGGGGGTTGCAGATGGACAAAATGCTGAAAGGGTGGGAGGGTAAGGTATGTTTAGTGGTGGAATCTCTTTGAAATTGTGGGAAATAGTAGGGAATGTAAATTTGATGTGGGAGATGAGGAGAAGGGGAATCCTATCCTGGCTCAGTAGGGGAAGAGAGAAGTGTGGGGAATGAAACACATGCATTTGTGAACTCTATCAGCTATTCTGAAGGGGAATCCGTGACAAAAGAATGAAATAGTCAAACTGAAAACACTGGTGTAGAAAGTGGCAATGTCACAATAGTTACGACTGAGCTTGAGAAACATGCTCAGTTTATCCCTTGGTCTTTCTCTGGACTGTCATATGTACTCAGTGGCTACTTTACAGAGTACCTCCTGTATGATGTGGTCTTCTGCTGCTATAGCCCATTCACTTCTGGGTTTGAAGGGTTGTGCATTTGGAGATACTCTTTTGTACATCAGTGTTGTAACACAGTTATTTTAGTTACTATCACCTTCCTGTCAGCTTCAACTAGACTGACCATTTTCCTCTGACCTCTCTGACAAGGCGCTTTTTGTTTATCCCACCATTCTCTTGAGACTGTTGTGCATGAAAATCCCAGGAGATCAGCAGTTTCTGAGATATTCAAACAACCCCATCAGGCACCGACAATCATTCCACTGTCATTGTCAATCAGATCACATATCTTCCCCATTCTGATGTTTGGTCTGAAAAACAACTGAACCTCTTGACCATGTCTGCATGCTTTTATGCATTGAGTTGCTGCCACACAACTGGCCGAATAGATATTTGCATTAACGAAAAAGTGTACAGGTGTACCTAATAAAGTGGCCACTGTGTGTATAATAGTCACCAATATGCATTATAATCACACAGACTTCGACAAGGTCTTCATCACTACCCATTCTCCTCCTTGTTCTTTCTCTATACTGCTCTCCCAGTCTCTCCAGCTTTGTCTTACCTGTTCTGATGACATTATTTTTAGTTTAGTTTTTTTTTTGCTGTTCTCTTTCTTCTCCTTATGTTCCCAGTTTCTCCAAAGTGATTTGGCTGATGGACAATCTTTCATCACACTCTCTCGACTGGTACTACAGGCCTTTGTGCCATTTCATCTACCTCAGACATGGTTGTTTTCTCCAAACCCTTCCTTCTCTGTGAGTTAAAACCTTTTCTGAAGTTTGATGGAAGATCACTGATCTGAAGCGTAGGCGCTGTTTCTCTTTTCACCCATGTGGCCTGATCTGCTGAATATTGTCTGCTTTCGTTACAGTTTTCCAGGGCTGAAACAGCTCTTTTTCAATTGGAATTTCATTTTTCTGTTTCTTAGCACATTCCATTTCATCCTGTCAGCAGAATCTAGTATGCTGTAGTATGCACTATGCATATCATCAAAGGCATCTCCTGATCACCTACTGTCAACTTAATAGAACATTAGCATAAACTCTGTTTATATTCTGCATCTGCAGTTCCCCCTAAAGTTACTTCGGAGACTGAAAGAAAATCTATGACCCTCCATTCACCAGTGCAAAGAAATTCATTCCCAGCACTGGTTTGCTCGTGTCAACCTTTGCTAACCCTTTGACTCCTGTTGCCCATCAGAAGGAGGAAGTTTCAGTTGGCTATAAGATGATGCTATAAACAAAAACACAAAGAGCGCTGAAAACGTCTAGCAGGCCATGCGACATCTGTGGGGAGAGAAGCAGAGCTGACACAGCAGATCAAGGACTCTTCATGAGAGTTGGAAAAGTGAGAGGTGTGTTTTAAATGCAGAGCCTAAGAAGGTAGAGGGAATAGGGATAAAGGGTGCAGACTAAAGTTGTCAAGAAGAAAATCTTAGAGACAGAAATAAACACACAATAAAATTGAAAGGAATTTCACCTGCAGAGAGTGAGAGAAAAAACAGGCTAGGGTGCCTGAAATGGATGAGTTCACTGTTGAGTCTTGAGGACGGCAATGAGTTTAAACAGAAGGACACAGTCTCAAATTAGAGGGGCATCCTTTTAGAACGGAGAGTGGTGAATCGGTGGAATTCATTGCCGCAGGTGGTTAAGGAGGCCGTCATTGGATATATTTAAGGCACAGGTTGATAGATCCTTGATTAGACAGAACATGAAAGGATAGAGGCAGGCAATTGGGGCTGAGAATGAAAATGGATCAACCATGATGAAATGGCAAAGCAGACTCGATGGTCAAAATGTCTTAATTCTATTCCTATATCTTAATGGTCCTTTGGTCTTATAAAATGCTTATGTCAGATATTATTGAAGTAGCATAAGAAATGAAAGACAGATGTCAGAGTAATATTGGGATGGACAATTGAAGTGATAGACGAATGGAAGCTCTGGGTCAGTTTTTGGACTGAAAGGAGTACTGAATGTCAAATGCCCTGCTAGAGAAAGTACACATGCAAATGAATTACTGCTTCACCTCAATGGAGTACTTGGGTCCCAGAAAGTGGGATGAGGTTAAAGTGCAAGTGTTATGTCTCCTGCATGGTGCCTTGAGAAGGTAGGGAGGGGGTGAAGAGCTGGTGGAGACTGAAGAATGGATTAGGGAGCTGGAGAAGAAGTGCTCTCTTCAGAATAGCTGAATTTGTTGAAAGTTGGAAAAATATAGTGGTTAATGCTTTGAATATGATGATTACAGAGGTGGAAATTCAGGACATGTGCAACCCTATTCTCATTCTGGCTAGGGGAAAGCAGGTGGGAGCAAAATTTCAGGAAACATAGGAAGGCATAAATGTGGATAATTTCATGATGGAGGTAGCAAATCTAAGAGAGTGGAATGAAGCCCTCACAGGAAACAGGGTGGAAGAGGGTGCAGTCAACTAGCTGTGGATTGTATTGGGAAATATCACCAACCTATCCCTTGAGATGGAGGCAGAGATATCAAGTAAGGGAAGAGTTGGACACGGGTGATGTCAAAAAGAGAACAGAGGGGATATTAGCATTGCAAATATTGACATTGTTGAGTGCAGTAAAGTCCACCACCACAATGATCATCAATGTAAAGGAGAAAATAGTGGGCCTGAATGGGACTGAACTAACAATTTTTCTACATACCCAGCAAGTTTCAAGCATAGCTTGGGCACATAGCGTGAGCTTTGACCTGAAAGAAAGGAGCGGAGGGCATTGGCTGCTCTTCTGACCCTGCTGAGAAAAGTGGGGTCAGCTTTTCAAGTCATCTATCCATTTGGTGGAGACAATAATTTGTTGAAAGTAATCAGATTTATTTTCATTGTACTATAACGGTATGTGCAATGAGATACTGATTTTTAAAAATTAGAATCTAATCAACTAGCATATTCAGGTCATGTCCTTATGCAACTACAAAACCATTGGAATGGAAGTGAAAGTGCTTTACAAATTATATATATCAGCTTTACAAGAAGCTTAGTCCACCGATGTGTATGTACATTTGTGGAGATTTGAGGAGTTGAGGAAAAACTTTTTCACCCAGAGAGTGGTGGATATATGGAATGCTCTGCCCCAGAAGGCTGTGGAGGCCAAGTCTCTGGATGCTTTTGAGAAAGAGATGGACAGAGCTCTTAAAGATAGCGGAATCAAAGGTTATGAGGATAAGGGAGGAACTGGATACTGATTGTGGATGATCAGTCATGATCACAGTGAATGACGGTGCTGGCTCGAAGGGCTGAATGGCCTACTCCTGCACCTATTGTCTATTGTCTATCTGGGTGGGCTATAGGAGCTGGTGCAGATGGAACAGCTTTCTTGGCAGAGCTCGATGGGCTGAACGGCTTCCGTTCATACTGCATCATTCTCTGATACAAATCTAAGTCAGTAGACGTGGTGTTGCTTTCCTTGCTGGGTCATAAGTTTGCTGCATTATTAAAAACTGAATTATTTATAAAGCTCCATTAAAGCTGGTGACAGAAAGATTAGCCAAAGGCAGCCTATGTGCCAGAATGGACTGAGTTATATTTTCTTTGACTTGGAGTAATGTTCCAAATGATCAGTAGCACAGAAATTAATTGAATTGCGGAGAACATTTTGTACAGCAGTCATATGCAAATTTGATTTTTATATAACACCCATGAAGAAATGAGATGTCCTGCAGTGTGAATGATAAATGGACAGCTGGACTGAGTTAGAGCGCAAAATGTGCATCAGACAGTATTTAAAGATTTCATTATATCGCAATGTAATAATTAAATTGAATCATGCAGTTTGGCTAAGAGGTAGGTTTCAGAAAGCCCTATCCTGCTTATGTTTTTAATACTTTGGCAAAAATTTTAATTTTCCTGAAATTTAGTTTTTAAGGCTAGTTATGTTGTACAGGATCATCTGTTGGAACTCTTGTCCTCTGATTCGCTAACAATTCAGCCACAGGAAACAGTGGTTGATAGAAACCTTTGAGAGTCTGTATTGAATGTTGTGGCAGAGGGCCAACTCCTAAATTTTTCTCTTCCTTTTGCTTAGCTTTGTCCTGAATTTTACAATTTTCATTGACTGATAAATCCAATTGTTGTAAAATGAAAAAAAAATAAACTTATTATTGAATTATCAGGCCAATGTCGAAGTTTGGGCTGACATGGACAGATTTGCAAAAGGTAAATCTGAAGGTCAGCTGCAAGAAGAGGTATGTCTTAACCATCGCCAGATGGTGCATTATCCAATTTAGAATTCAGACTCCTTGTCATTACCGTCAATCTTCAGTCTGAATAGTTAAGAAGGTACTTAAGCTGATGCCTTTTACTGAGATTTCTAGAGCCATATAGAGGAGCATTGGGGTTCCATTGCATTGTAATTCTTCTTTGTTATGTCATTTTATTCACAAGCTGCAATAATTTCCTGCCACAGTACATTTTACAAACTATGTCTAGTGATAATAAAATGTTTTGTGTTCATGTCACTAATAACTTGAAGTATTCTATATGACTCTACAGGACTATGATATGTGGGTTTATGGTTGATTACACCATTTGAATCATCTGTACTACTTCCTAGTTTTGCTAATGAAAAGTTAAAATTTGAAAAGTTAAAAAGTTAAAAAAAAGTTAACTTTGCTAATGCAGTGAATGTGACTTATATATTTATTTATTTATTGAGATGTACAGCACAGAATAGGTCCTCCTGGCTCTTTGAGCCATGCCGCCCAGCAATCCCCCACTTTAATTCAAGCCTAATCACAGGACAATTTACAATGACTGATTAACCTTCCAACTGGTGCAGCTTTGGACTGTGGGAGGAAACCAGATCACCAGGAGGAAACCCACATGGTCACGGGGAGAAGGTACAACCTCCTTACAGGCAGTGGCGGTTTTAGATCTAGGCTGCAGCTTGTTTCGGAACCTGATTACAACTCATTCACCTTTGGCCCAAAAGGCTACTGTCAAAATGCAGGTAATATTGCCAAAGGGCTTATATCTTGCCTGCTGGCTGTGGCTAAGTGCAATGTTTTGATATTTAGCATAATGATCAGAGGCGCCTCAATGATAGGAAGCTGCAGAGGCCATGTATATATCCTTTGTAAAACGCAAACACGAGGAAATCTGCAGATGCTGGAATTTCAAGCAACACACACAAAAGTTGCTGGTGAATGCAGCAGGCCAGGCAGCATCTTTAGGAAGAGGTACAGTTGATGTTTCGGGCCGAGGCCCTTCGTCAGGACTAACTGAAGGAAGAGCTAGTAAGAGATCTGAAAGTGGGAGTGGGAGGAGGAGATCTGAAATGATAGGAGAAGATAGGAGGGGGAGGGATGGAGCCAAGAGCTGGACAGGTGATTGGCAAAAGGGATATGAGAGGATCATGGGACAGGAGGCCTAGGGAGAAAGAAAAGGGAGAGGGGGGAAGCCCAGAGGATGGGCAAGGGGTATAGTGAGAGGGACAGAGGGAGAAAAAGGAGAGAGAGAAAAAGAATGTGTGTGTATATAAATAAATAACAGATGGGGTACAAGGGGGAGGTGAGGCATTAGCGGAAGTTTGAGAAGTCAATGTTCATGCCATCAGGTTGGAGGCTACCGGGATGGAATATAAGGTGTTGTTCCTCCAACCTGAGTGTGGCTTCATCTTTACAGTAGAAAAGGCAGTGGATAACGTTGACTGTACCTCTTCCTAGAGATGCTGCCTGGCCTGCTGCGTTCACCAGCAACTTTTATGTGTGTTGCTTACAATATCCATTGTGGCTGTTTGGAAGGGTAGGTGATGTACAAGATTCATCACTGCCAGAGACATAGTGAGGAAATATGTATGAATCAGGAATAATTTGTGCTCTACCATTGTGTGGACTATTTCCCTGCATAAGAATTCTTCTATATTTTCATAACACCCAACTCCCACTCCAAAATAAATCCACTAGTTATACTCTTCATGACAAATTAATACTGTTGGTGAGTTAACTGACTATTACTCACAATCATCATCTATTGCTGCTTCCCACATAAATTAGCCTGGGTGGCGAATATGATCTGAAGTGACCCCAGAACGACCCTGCAAATTAATACAAGTGTTCTTAATTCAAGTGTAGAGCATTCACACTCCAATGCAACACTCCCACTTTTATAAACAAGAGCTATTTCTCGTCCTTTGATGCAGCGAAACAACTAATTTAAATTTATTGCAGCTGTTCCTTATTGCTTCCAAATTATTTCACCCAGTCATTTCATTTTCATGAAGTGTTAATGAAGTAATTTGTACCTTTTTATAGCCTGGCATTCGATAATGAGGGGCTGGTTCTCCAAGACAAGTGAAATCAGAAGAGAACAAAGGATCCTGAGTGAGATGTCAAGGAAACAATTTGATTGAGATATTTGGATGATTTCATGTACAGGATCCTCAAAATAGATCACTGCATCATTACATTTATCACTCTTAGAAACCATAATTATGTAGTTTATTCATTTTATTTCCCACATTAGTGGCAATACTGATGACCAGTGCAGTTGCGTGCAATATAGAGTTACTGGTGCTGGAAGGTTAGGTATCAGGATGCCGTCGTTGCGGGCTTGTTAATAATTAGATTCCTTTAATAAAATCCCAGTATATCTCCCCCTCTCATTTTGAATTACCTATCAGCTGCCGGCCCTCACTCCGCCCTTCCGCCATCATTTTATACCTGTATAAATATTGTAGCTACAGGTGACTGACGCCGGCTGTCTGCTCTCTTCATGTTATTGTTTGCGATGACTGGGGTGGGACTTAAAGCCAATAAATTAATTTTGAAATTTAATTTAGCTGCTAAAGCAAACAGCTTATTTTGGTGTCATAAGATCCCCACAGCTAGGAGTGCAGCAATGCATTTTAAATGAAAGTCAAAAATCAGTAGATGCCGGAAATTTGAAACAAAAAAAGAAAGTGTTGGAGACATGAGAGACTGCAATTTTTGCAATCTGGAGTGAAAAGTAAACTGCTGAAAGAACTCAATAGGTTAAGTATCATCTGAGGCAGCAAAGGGCCGGATGCCATTTCTGGTGGAGAGGGAAGAGAACTGGTATATAGAAGTGTTAATGAAGTAATCTGCATAGAGGTGAGGGGGATAGGTGAAACAGGGACTGATAGGTAGGCAGGAGCAGAGAAGTGGGAGATGATGGGTGGATGGTGTTCGGTGGGAATGAGAGAGATAGATTTCGTAGGTGGATAGGGAAGGATGATGAGCAGATGGAGCTGAGTGGGAGAGCAGGTATTGGAGGAGTATGTTATTTTAGATTGTGTTTGTCCTCACTGTGGTATTAGGTAAGGCTGAGCACAGGCAGGTCAGTGTGGGAAGGGGAGGTAAATAACATAAAGCCAAAGCTCTAGATGACCGTTTCAGACAAAGCACAAGTGTTCGACAAAACAGCCGCCTCGTCTACACTTGGTTTTGCCAAAGCAGAGGGGGCCGCATAATAGGCAAGTTAAGAAGAGTTCTCTGTAAATCTGTGCTTCATCTGGAAGGGGTGTTTAGGTTCTTGAACAATGATGAGGGGGGAGATTTATGGACAAGTATTGTACCACCTCAGGTTGTAGGCATAAGTCAATTACAAAACCTCACATACTGTTTCCTGCAAGGATGGCACCTCCATCTCTCAGTTTCTCTGTCTCTGTCTCATCTATTCTCAAGGTGAGGTTTTCCAGGACCTTTATCGTGTCTCCTACCTCAAGAAGCATGTCTTTCCGTCTGCCCTAGCTGCTGGAGCCCTCGCGTACATCTCCTCCACGCCTAGATGTCTGTTCTCACATTACCTCCCTCCACTCCACCAAGCAGTACAGAGTTAGTTTCCATGGCTGTTACCTTTCACCCTACAAACCCCTGCATCCAATGTCCTTCCACTGACTCCAATAGGTCCCCATGATCAGTCATATCTTCCCATCTCTTCCCCATTTCTCCTTCTACATTCCATAGTGGCCAATCTCTCCGAGACTCCTTGATCCACTTCTTCCCCCTACCCTTCTCCATCCCTGACACTTTACCCTGCAGCTGTAAGAGGTGCACCATGTCCCATCCTTTGCCAGCAGTTGGGACGTACACAGCTCCTCCAGGTAAGGTAATGATACAGTGACCCCTCCATCCCCACCCATTAGTTCTTTATGCTTGCACTCCACTACATCGTAAAGATCAGACTTACCTGAAGTGACTATTTAGCAGAATACCTGTGCTCTGTAGGAACGAGTCATCCTGAGCACCTGGTTCCATATTATTTCAGTTTCCCTTCCATTCCCACACTGACCCGTTTGTCCCTTTCTCCCCCACTGCCATGCTGAGGCCAAAAGCATCTCCCTCTCACTTCTACATCGGTTATCTTCCTCCTCCGCTCAGAGTACTCTGAAACATCAACCATACCTTTGCCCCCACAGGTACTGCTTATCCATTGAGTTTTTCTAGCTGTTTAGAAAATGCTACAAACACTCAGCAGCTCAGGTTGAGTTAATATTTCAGGTTGAAGGCCTTCCAACTGTGATGAGAGGCCTAGGTGAGGATGGTTAGGACACAAGTGCTGGAGTATCCGAGACTAGAATGGAGACACGATACCAGACTGAAACAAGGACAGGGTTCTAAACTAGATGCTGGACAGGAATCTAAAGTAGAGCTGGCAAAGCGCAGCTTGAGGAAGGAGACACGAAAAAGTCCTGAAAAGCCTCACCTTAAGAATAGATGAGACAGAGAAACGGAGAGAGAGAGAGAGAGAGAGAGAGGTGGCATTCTTGCAGGACCTCAGTTGAGGTGCTCTTTAAATATTAAAATCCTGGCACTAAAACATGGCCGTCAGTTATTGGGGCCACGCCAGCTACCCATATTCTGGTGAGTCAGAGCGTCTAAATCCTGGAAGTTGGCGCGGTTGGGTGCATATCAAAACACTGACCTGACCTACTGAGTGTTTCCAACATTTTCTTACATTGCTTTTCAATACTGACCAAAAGATAATTGTTGGCCAGAGTTCTCATGATCTTCTTTGAATAGTGCCAAGGGAGCTTTAGTGTGTGTGGGTTCAGAAATTGATATCCTTTGCCATCATTCAAAGGCCTCTGATGGTGCAGTCTGATCTCATTGAAATATCAGCTTAGATTGTGTAGTCAACTCCCTGAAGTGAGACTCTTCTGACTCACGGGCCACAGTGCCACCTGCAAAGCAAAGTTAATAGATATTAAATTATCACTTATCTGCTGACAATCCAACCTTGCTGGTATGGCAAGTGCTCCTTCCTATCCAATTATGGCGTGCCCTAATTTCTTGCTTTTGAAAAGCAGCACCCGTTGCTAACCGTTCTTTCCTCTGGTGACATGCCAGCTGCAAAATCCGTGACTGAGATTTCTGTAACTCGGAGCCCAGAAGGATGTTTAACCCTCTTTGGATATTGTTAAGGCATTGCTTATTTCACGTGAATCATTAGAACAGGAGTGAAAGGTGAGGTTCCGTGGCACTGAACAGGGGAGAACAGGAGGGTTCTCCATGGCTCGCTGGTTAGTACTTAACCCTTGGTCAGCCTTTGGAGCAAACCCTTGGCTGACAAACCAGAGTAACGTCAGTAACACCAAGGATCGAGAGGGATGTGGTGCAGCCACTCTAGAGCTTTGGTCCTGTTACGGATGTCGGTGGCGATGGACTGGTGTGCACTCAGATATCCAACATCATTCAGCTGTCCTTTATCTGTGATATCTTGAACTTCAATGAATGAAGATAGGAAGTGCGGTGAGACTCGTGATATGCCAAATCTGCAAGGCAATTGCAACGTTGATTTTTCACAGCAGAGTTTCTCATTCAGATCCAAAAAAAAGCAGCAATGGTATTTGTCTCGTTCATTCAACACTTAGCACCTCTTCTTCAGAAGCTTGTGTGGTAACTGCCTCCCGAGCCTCTTGCTTTATTTTGAATTTGTATCCAATGATTTACGAATATGATATCTTAGCCTTCTGATAAATACAGTAAGCAGATGGCAGACGTTCTGGGGTTGTCTATTTATAGAAACAAACAGCGCAAACATATTTTACAGTGATTTGTAACGTCAGCATTCTGCTTGCACCTGCTTTCTAATGACATATCAGGGTCTCATCTCCTTTACACCGGTATTGAAGACTCTTCTTAAGTTCTCTCAGGTGACTATCTATCTGTTAGTCAGAAGAATCTATTGTAAATAGAATTTTATAGCATTAGGCAATGAAAAACATGCTATTCATGTTGCTACCAAAACACCATGATTCTGCGACTTCAGGTCATTAGATATGTGGAATGAAGGAAATTGAGCATGTCCAACCCAAGCGAATAGTTCATCTAGTTGTTCCTTAGTCAATAAGAGAGCAAAGCTTTGTGAGTCTAAAAGCACAAGGATTGAAAAAGCAAGTTTAAATTAAGTAGGATGGGGGTGAATTGAATGGCAAATCTGGAACAGTAAGGAATGTAAAGAGAGTGAAAGGAAGATTGATCAAATTTATTATTGTCACATGTACATCAAAACATTGAAGCCTACGCAGAGATGTGGTTTTTTTGTGTCAATAACCAACACAGTCCAAGATGTGCTGGGGGGCAGCCCACAAGTGTTGCCCTGCTTCTGGGGCAACATGACATGCCCACAACTTACTAACCCAAACTTGTATGTCTTCAGAATGTGGAAAGAAACTAGAGCACCTGGAGGAAACCCATGCGATCGCTGGGAGAATGTACAAATGCTTTACAGGCAGCGGAAGGATTTGAACCCTGATCCTATAGCTGGCACTGGCAAGCAATGCAGTAACCACTGTGCTACCCTGCGGTGTCAGAAGGAAAAGTAACAGGAAAAAGAAAGTAATTATGCTTTAAAATCATCGTCAGTGAATAAACTTGAAGACGCAAGAGACTACAGGTGCTGGAATCCGGAGCACCAAGCTATCAGCTGGAGGAACTCAGCGGTCCATGCGGCTTCTGTGGGAGGAAAGAAATAGTTGGCATTTTAGGTTGAAACCCTGCATCAGGGCTGAAAGGAGAGAGGCGAGATGGCTGGCATAAGGAAAAAAAGAGGAATGGAAAGAAAGAATTTTGAGGTAATTGGTGGTCAGAGGAAGAGTTTGTGATAACGGGCAGGTAGTGTGAGGTGGTGGTGGGGGATGGATCAAAGGGGGTGGAGTTGGAAGACTGTGGCAGGTGAGTGATAGATGGAGGCAGACGGGGCGGGGGGGAAGAGAGAGAGAGAGGAAAAAAGACACAACAGATGGACCAAGTGTGAATATAGAAAACAGCTGCAGGAGGGAGAAAAGTGGAAACGTGCTAGTGTTGTATTTGGATAAGTGAAGGTAGGAATGGGAACCGTCAGGGGAAAGGTGGAGATTGTGGAAGGAGAAGCTATGTGTGAAGTGGGAGGATGGAGCCCGGACGGGAAGGAGGATGAAGTTGGGTGAAGGGGGTGTCAGAGGAAGGATAGAGAGAGATAGAAAAATTGGGTGGACCAGAAGATCAGAAGGTCTGTATTGAGGAAAATGCTATCTTCACTGATTTGGGAGTGAGGTGGTACAATTGGGATGGCACAAAAGGGGATTAATCCTAAATAATCTTTGGGATTCTTCCTGTCCTAGTGTTGTATAACTCTTTGAGAAAATACAATCATGAGTGTCATTAGACTTGCCATCATTAAGACATGGAAATCTGGGTCTTTCCCTTGAGTGACAGTGCTCACACTAAGGTAAACTATTCCAAGTAGTGGGTGTTAGATTAGTGAAATAGTTCTGGTTGTTGGCACAATATGTAAGCGGTATTCCATTTGGCAGATAGTTCAGAGGAATACATTCTGAATTGGAAGGGAGAGCTGCAATGGGGAAATGCCATTGTATGACCTCAGCCCTATTGCTACAAGTTTGAGTTCAGTGTTTAAGGAAAGTTGCTCTGATTCTGAGTTGCTGTTTGCTTGAGTTTGATACTGAAAAGCTGAAAATCTAATATGCATAGGAAATTATTTAACTGGCGTTTTTACGAAAGAGAATTGTCCTGCAATTGTAACCAGTTTAACAATTGCGTTAATCTTGCCTGGTGTGGAGCTTGGGATAAAATATAATGCCGGGACCTATTACAAAGAAATCACAACTCCATGAAAGAGAATGAGAATCAGCAATGCAGGCCCTGATATCGAGAGGACATGTACCGAAGGACACTCTCAAATATTGTCAGTTGTTTAAATCCAAGCTAATTTGCAGAAGGAAGCGATTGACTGATTAGAACCAGTTCTGAAGGAAGAATAATCAATTCCATCCATTAACAAGAAAGACTTCCTTGGCATTTCTTAATTGCTACATAAAGTATAAATGCTTGAAGGACTGAGCTGTGTGAGACACATAATCACCAGATATCTAAAATCTTTTGAGTCCAAATCTTATGGATAAGGGAAAGAGATTTAAACAGACCCTGAGGACCTTTTGACCTAGAGAGTGATGAGTACTTGCAATCGTTGACAGAAAAAGTGGTGGGAGTAGAGTCGCTGACAATATCTAAATGTCTGGACAAGTACTTGAATCACAGGCATAGAAAGTTATGGGCCATGTGCTGCAAGATGGGCTGAATACTGATGAGTGCACTCCAGTAAGGGTGCTCGTAGTAGGCCAACATGGCCCTTTTCCATCTTGTTTGACTGTATGACTCAATAAACATCTCTCCACATGTCACCACTGTTGTTGAATCCTTTGGGACTGAACTCTATTACTTACTTTGTAACTTGAAAATATATTTTTTAGGAAAAGGAGGAGCTAAATATGTTTGGGACCCTTTTGATTATACAGGTGAAATGTAGGTTTTCCATCTAAGTGAGGGTCTTTATTTATGTATACAAGAGATTCTGCAGATGCTGGAAATCCAGAGCAATGCACACAAAATGTTGGAAGAACTCAGCAGATCAGGCAGCATCTATGGAAATGAAAATAACAGTCGATATTTCCATAAATGCTGCTAACCTGCCGAGTTCCTCCAGCATTTTGTGTGTGTTTTTATTTAGAGTGTATTAGCTGTAAGAAGTTGGACAAACACAAGAGTTTTTTTCTTTGGAGTATTCGAGGCTGAGAGGAGATCTGATTTCAGTCTATAAAACGATGACAAGCATAGACAACCAAAATCTTTTTCTCAGGGTGAAAATGACAACTGCAATGTATTTAAGGTGAAAGTTTAAAAGGCGTGTGTGGGTTGTACATAGTGAATGGTAGGTTCTTGGAGATGGTGTGGAAGCAGCTATGACATGGCACATGAATATGTAGGTAATGGATCAGGTGCAAGCAGAAGGAACTAGCTTGTCTCATATCAACATGGTTTTATGAAGAGTAAATCATACTTGATTGATCTCTTTGCGGATGTGATGGAGAGCGTTGATAGCAGAAATCTATAGATTGACGTGTATTTAGATCAATAGAGGTTGATCAATCAAGGAATGCAGGGACTAGGGAAGAAGAGTTGAGGGCAGAATAGATCAACCATGACCAGATGACGTGCTGGGACAGGTGGCAAATTCCTTCACCTATTTTATGTTCTAATTTTCTTTAGTCTTTGATGTTTGTTGTAAAGGTTAACAAAATTTGACCAGTGTTCCTCAGTTCCCTGCACTGCTCTGTTCCTTCTAGTGTGATATGGGAAACTATCTCCCACTAGCATCCGAGCTTCTCATTTAAAGACGTGGCCTAGGATAGCGCATTGTCATGCAGAACCTCTTCCAGTGTCAGTGGACGGCTGTGCTGATGGAACGGCTGCCCTTTTAGCTAAATGATAACACTTTTTTGACACTTGAAGCATTTAAAAACACTCATGGCCAGTTATTAAAGTAGCACTGGGAACTTTTCCACTTCAAAACAATTAACTTTAAAGCCAACTTCAGAGTTTAAAAGCTTTATTTGTCTTTCTTGGCAGCTGATATATTCCACTGATTTCATTGCGCTCTTTATATATGTGGAAGGTTAACCCGTTAAGGCATCAGAAGATGGATTTCCTTTCTGCGGGCTGGGAAATCCATGGTGTTGATTCTGTTCTGTTGATACAACGAGGAGTTCATCAGCGGTATGCAGTGACGGAGCCATAAGATTTACCTCAGCCCGGCACAAAGATGTAAAGAAAAGCTAGGTTTTGGAGTAATTTCCCTCGTAGCACTGCAGAAACAAAATTGTGCCTGTGCACTGAACACAGGAGTCCCCGCAGACGCTGGAAATCCAGAGCAACCCACAGAAAGTCCAGGAGGAACTCAGCAGGTCAGGCAGCATCTTTGGAAAGGAATACACAGTGGATATTTCGGGCTGAGACCCTTCGTCGGGACTGGAAAGGAAGGGAGAAGATAGACAGGGAAGGAAGGAGGACAAGCCTGAAGGTGATGGGTGAAGCCTGCTGTCTGGGGGAGAGGAGATGAAGCAAGAAGCTCGGACATGATAAGTGGAAAAGGCAAGGGGCTGGAGAAGAAGGGATCTGATAGGAGAGGAGAGTGGATGTGCTAAATGCAATTTTCAGGTAATTACAGGATATGTGCCCCTACAAACAACTAAGCTTTCAAAGCTGCCTTCTGATGGGTGTGCTATTAGGTATGTTATTTTGAAAAAATATTTTATTCCATTAATAGGCATCAGTTAGTCTCATGAGACTATGGATTTGCGCCTTGGAAGGTTTCCAGGACGCAGGCCTGGGCAAGGTTGTATGGAAGACCAGCAGATGCCCATGCTGCAAGTCTCCCCTCTCCACGCCACCGATGTTGTCCAAGGGAAGGGCATTGGGACCCATTTCCAACCCTCCCCCACCTTCTTTATAGGGCCTCTGCCCCTTCCCTCTTCAGTCCTGACAAAGGGTTCCGGCCTGAAACGTTGACTCATCGTTTCTACTGATGCTGCCCGACCTGCTGAGTTCCTCCAGCATGTTGTGAGTGTTGCTTTGATCCCAGCATCTGCAGATTATTTTGTGATTAGGACCCATGCAGCTTGGCACCAGTGTCATCGCAGAGCAATGTGTGGTTAAGTGCCTTGCTCAAGGACACAACTCACTGCCTCAGCTGAGGCTCGAAATAGCAACCTTCAGATCACCAGACCGACGCCTTAACCACTTGGCCACGCGCCAACACATTATTCCATTAGGAGGGCTTCATTATACCAAGTCTTCATTCCCATTCAGTTTCCTACAGGATGAATGATGGTGACATTCACACAGCAGATTGATGGCACTAATCAAAATACTTAGTGCTTCAGAAAGAACCATCTAATACTATTCTGCTTTGTTTTCCCCGTTGTTTAAAAAATTGAACCAATGTGATTTAGATATCCATTAGAATTGTGGTTGCAATATGCCAATAATAATTCTACTAGCAGTAAATTATAATTCATGGGATTCTGTTTCCCTTTGAGGCAGGCTATATATTGAAGTGTCACATTGAATGAGTTGGATCTGTTTTTGAAATGGTCTGATGCTTTGTTCTGCTTCTGGGGTTGCTGTGCTTATATTGGGATTACAGAGTGCTGCCAATATGTACCAGGTTTTCCAGCATCTGCAGGGACATCCTTAGCAATAAAACACTGCCTAACTTTGATGTTTGGAGAAAGAGGCAGCCTTGAGCTAATGTGCCACTAGGATGTAAAATAAAGTCAACTTTGCATTGAAATGGTGGGATTGGAAAGCAAGTACGTTAAGTGCCTGCAAAATGGCAAAGTTAAGTGTCCACTTTCTAGCAACGTAGTTGTTTTTTCTGGAGGCATTGTATATGATGATGACGTCGACTCAGGCCTGAGAGGCCAGTGTCGGGCATTTGCATGCCTTACAAGGCGCGGATCGGAAGGCTGCGTGGGGCGCCACTCCTTGCACAGACATTTCGCAGTACTTATCTTTATTTTACGAGGTCGAGTTGTGAGCTCAACACTCAACCCGGCACGGATGGAAAGCGTACTCGGGAGTGGCCCGACTGGATTCGAACCTGGGAACCTCTGTTGCAGAGTCTGGCGCTGACGTCACTGCGCCACCAGCTGACCATTGTATATGAATTCATTTAATTATCGGTAAAACCAGATGTTGAAGGAGTTAATGTGATCAGTGAAATGTATGATAGATCAAGAAATTCAAGTGTTTTTTAAACCTATACTTATTTATTGTCTATTCTGTATTTCTCTGATGGTCTGGTGGGACCATTTCTGCTGGCAAATTCAACTAGTTTAGTGAGTCTCCAGTCAGACCCCATTAGGAGGGAAAATTTCTGAGCTTAGGAGCCAAATTAAAAACCTGAAACACCCGATGATTCCAGGAACATCACTGAAGATGTGTCCAGAAGCATCAATAGATGTATGCACACAACCGTGAGTCTACAGTCAGACCCCATTAGGAGGGAAAATTTCTGAGTTTAGGAGCCAAATTATCACACTAATTGTTTGATGATGAAATTCAATAAAAAATAAATTACAAAAAAAAAGAACTTATTGAAGGTTCAATGATGAAGAAAGGTAACTATTTCAGTTTTAGGGAACACACAACCAGTGTGATAGGTAAGTCTAGTTGTTAGTGTATCTGTGTTTGTTTGTTCCATACTTAATGGATGGATGATTCAACTATGAAATCATTAAAAGGCGCACTTCAATTTAGTAAAAACTGCCATCAAGGGCATCCTCAGGCTTTGAGTAATTTTCTTGCCACAGTCATTGCATTTTACCTGAGCAAGGGTTAGATATACAGAGCAATACTTTGCATATTTCTATCATGCACATTCATGTCTAAGTCAATTTGCTTGGGTTTTCCTGCACAACCTGTCTTGAGTCCCAAAATAAGATCTCCAACATCAACTTACCCGAACTTCATTATCAACTAAAATGATTCGGAGAACTGATCTCTGTAAATTATTGCCCACTACCTGTGTGGTGACCTCATCACCCTGTAATGGCCACGTTCCCAGAAAATCCAATTAGCGGAATGAGCTCGGCCAAGAGACTTCTTATAGATAAGTGATAGAAGTAAGTAATCATATTCATAAATGAGTTTATCGATCGGCAGTAAGAGAGTGAAGAACTGCAAGTGAATTGAATACATTAGAGCAGAAGTGGTAAGAAAACGGATGCATTGTGTTTAAAAGAAAATCCTTGCATTACATGTGTTTGGATGAAAGCTTTTAACAATATGCGCTAATTCCAATTATATTATGCAAGTCATTCCAACCCAGGCAACCCTGAACGGAAGCAACAAACAAACATATTAAAAGGAGGCCACTATTGAAGCACTTCAAGGCATATGTCCTCAAAAGGGGTATTTGAAGTAAATCCCTGCTACACAAGCAATAAAGTATTCAGACAAGTATGATCCTGGGTACTACAGAGAGTGAAGATTACTCTTATTATACTTGCTGGGGTTACCAGTCTATTCTGATATCATCCTCACAATGTTGACTGAACTGCTTTCTGCACACACAAGATATCCTGCAGATGCTGGAAAATTTGAGCAACACAGGCAAAATGCTGGAGGAGCTCAACAAGACAGGCATCATCTATGGAGCTGAATTGTCTGCTTTCTATATTTTTTTCTTTTATACCATTTCCCAATATTATCCTTCTCATGAAGAATTGTGCACCTATTAGCAAGGTTGTCTGCGTAGCCTCCAACCTGATGGCATAAACATTGACTTCTCAAACTTCCGCGAATGCCCCACCTCCCCCTCGTACCCCATCCGTTATTTATTTATGTATATGCACTTCCTTTTTCTCTCTCTCCTTTTTCTTCCTCTGTCCCTCTGACTATACCCCTTGCCCATTCTCTGGGCTTCCCCCCCCTCCCTGTTGTCTTTCTCCCTGGGCCTCCCATCCCATGATCCTCTCATATCCCCTTTGCCAATCACCTGTCCAGCTCTTGGCTCCATCTCTCCCCCTCCTGTCTTCTCCTATCATTTTGGATCTCCCCCTCCCCCTCCCACTTTCAAATCTCTTACGAGCTCTTCTTTCAGTTAGTCCTGACGAAGGGTATCGGCCCGAAACGTCGATTGTATCTCTTCCTAGAGATGCTGCCTGGCCTGCTGCGTTCACCAGCAACTTTTATGTGTGTTGCTTGAAATTCCAGCATCTGCAGATTTCCTCATGTTAAGGTTGTTATACAGGCAGGTCTTCAGAGCGAACTGCCAATTCCAACCAGCTGCTGAAGTTGATGAATCCTTGTGTGCAGAATGGTGGCTATACCTTCCTGCTCTACTGCACAGCAAGCTGAAGTGTTTCTTGTAGTGCAAAGAAGGTCGAATGCTGGAGACTCTTGCAATGGTGATATTCGAAGCCACTCTGCTACCTTTAGCAAAATAAATGAGCTGCGATTTATTGGGGTCTTTGCATCTTTGCAACCTTACTAGAAACTACTTTCAGCATCCTTAACTGATAATTATGTTACATGAATAGGAAGAGTGCTATGGTAAATGGAGCCGGACCTCAAAGCTAATGAAATTTTGAGGGATTTTTCAGAGAGTGTGAACAATAAATTCCCTCTTACAAAGTGTTGAGGTGGAAGTCCGGCGTGAGAGGTCCCTTTTTAAGATCAAGGGGTTGTCCATTTGAGATGGAGATGAAGGTCGTGGCCCTTTGAGATTCTTTGTCAAAGGTTGGTGGAAACAGTTGCCTTGAATATTTTTCAGGTGGGATAGGTAGATTCTTGGTAAGTATGCAGGTGGAAGGTTACTATGTGTAGGTAGGAATACGGAGTTGAGGTTACAATCAGATCAACTTTGAACAGCTTTGGGGGGCAAAAGGTCGACTCCTATTCCTAATGTATACATTCATATGTAAATTTTGATGCACAAACTTGACCCCCCAAAAAAAACCCGAATTGCAGACATATCGTCATTTCCGGTTCAAGATGACACTACTGAAGGCGGGCGATAGCTTACTGGTAGTTTGAAAGGCAAGAAATTTGGCTAAAAACATTACAAGTAACATCTTTTCTGAAGTAAACTGTGGTGAATTATCACTGCAAACAATGAAGAGTGAGCGAAGGCGAAGCTGATTGGGAGGTGAGCCGTTCTGGTGTGTTGCAAAGTTGAAGCGTAACATGTTCGAGAGGGTGTCACAGATGGAGTTGGAGAGAAGGAATTGAGGCGGAGGAGCTTCGATGCCCGTCCAACTAATCCGGGTGTGGGGTTGGATCACTCTAGGTGCAGAGTTGATTTGGAGAGGTCGAGAATGGCTTTGGTTTAGGTAGTAAAGTCTAGGCCCAGACTATATCGCTACAGCGAGGCCTGGGCCCTAATGCAAGGCATGGTCCGGTGCTTGGACAATTTAAACACCGGCCCAGGTAGACTGAAAGGTAGAGTATCGGACATGGAGGCGAGGGTCAGGCCAATTTCACTTGCTCTCCTGCGATGTGCACTCTTTGCTCCACGGTGCTGGGGCTGTGAGACTACACCAGCTGCTGTGCTGCGCTTTGTGCCTGCAAGCGTTGTGGCAATTTGTCCCACTAATATGATGAGCTGAGACCGAGGCTTTGGGCCTACTCCAGGCTGCTCCAGGAATTCGGATCTAAGTTTTCAATTCAATTCAGAACGCTGTTTATCACTTCTGTTGTTTGCATGATTTGTGTTTTTTCTCTCTCTCTGCACTCTGGGTGTTGGTCTTTATATTTTTTTAATTAGTTCCTTTCGGGTTTTTTGCTTCATGGCTGCCTGTAAGCAGACACATCTCAAGGTTGCTTAGTTTAAACAGTATATACTTTGATAATAAATGCAGTTTGAAACTTTGAAACTTCAGGGAACAAATAGAAAAGGAGGTGGGCTGTCATGACACAACAGAAAAAGCAGCTCAGCCCAAACCTTTAGTATTTGTGGATGGTTCATCCTACTGTGTGATTAAATTCAGTGAACATCAGTCAGGGTTGTGTATAAGACCATAAGGCCTACAAGCAGAATTAGGCTATTCAGCCCATCGAGTCTGCTCTGCCATTTCCTCATGGCTGATCCTGGATCCTACTCAACCTCATACACCCACTTTCTCGCCATAACCTTTGATGTCCTGACCGATCAGGAAACGGTTAACTTCCACCTTAAATATACCCATGGACTTCACAGCAGTCTGTGGCAGAGCATTCCACAGATTCACTACTCTCTGGCTAAAAAAATTCCTCCTTACCTCTGTTCTAAGGGGCTGCCCCTCAGTTTTGAGGCTTGTGCCCTCTAGTTCTGGATACTCCCACCATAGGAAACATCTGCTCCACATCCACTTTATGTAGTCCTTTCAACATTCACTAGGTTTCAATGAAATCTCCACCCCTCCCCCCATCCCACCCCAGCGAGCAATCACACGAGTACATTGCAAGCAGAATCATTGGGTAGTGATTAGTAGCTGGAGCTGTGGCATTGTTATGAACTGATGTACCTGAATGAGTCATGTAGAATATCGTGCAGACCACAGAATGCGAATGGAACAGTTCAATAGACTACACAACACAAATATTATCTTTGCAGGGACACTGAATTATCTGAACTGTGTTTGTCATTCTAATGCTATACCACAGAGGTCTGGAGGAATTCATTAATAAATTGTCATTCTGATGCTTTATTCAATGGAAACTCTGCAGATAAATTATCAAAAGAAGTAATCATTATGACTACGTTACAGTTGGGTAACATTTTCCTGTGGTTGATGAAATCATGTGATTGCTGATTGCAAGTTTGAAAATCATACGCAAACACATCTCATTGACACTGTTAAATAACGCAGCTTTTTGACATCAAGACAAGAAGGGTGGTTTGACAGAATATGGCTGTGAAAGACCTCAGGAATTCCTACACGTTTCCTCTTTCTAAATCTCAAGCCAAACAAGTGGAAAGATTAATAATCTCTTTTTAGCAGTGGAGATTTTATTAAGGTGAACTGGTTGGATTAGTGATAAATATCTGGGAAAATTAAACTTACCTGTTGTTTATTTGTCTTCAGAAATGTTCCCTTGGAAGCCCTCCGAGCTGATAGATAATGCTGAGTGCTGGATTGCACTGACCACAGGGAGTTGAGGGTTATGGGGAATGGGTAGGAAAGGGGATTAGAGACCAAAGATTGGATCAGCTACCAACGTATGGACTTGTTTTACAGGCTTGAGGTTCATGACCTGCTTCCATTCCCAGCTCTTGCATGTAGTTTCTGGTTTTGCCCCAAGATCGACATTGACAGTCATTGAGGCCCTGCCTGTAAACTGAGCCTCTCTTTCACATTCCCAAACAATTAAAAACACCCAGGTTGCAATAAAATATAAAATTATAATCAAAAATTAAATTTAAAAGAGCAAATGAAGACATGAAAACTTACTTCACCTAATTAAGAATTATTGAATTCATTTAAATTGAAGTGAAATAAAAAGATTTGCATTCTGATCTCCTGGCAGCTGCTCTTTTCCATTGATCTCCACACAATGGCATCTCTTGCAGCGGATTTAATGTGGCAGATTTCACACATGAACTGGGAATACTACTTCCACGGTTGTGGATATCCATTTAATTGGAACTGAAGCCAATACTTGTGAATCCCAAACTGCTGCTCAGCTAAGTAACCTTCTATCAACTCTTTAAAGTGGAAGAAGTGCCCCACTGTTGTGATTAGTGGTGCCTACATTTCAACACACCATTCATATTTACTTCATTTGTCCATTGAAAGTGGACATCACAGGCATCCTTAGTTGTTCGGAACTGAGGAGGCAGTTAAGAGTTAGTCACTTATAGTCCAGATCTTGAGATCTCTTCTCCAGAGGCAAATGAATGAACCAGATCAGTTTTAATAACCTGCTATCTTTGTGCTTCTCGTTACTGAGAGTAGCACTTCTAAAAAAAATTCCAGATTTATTTAAGTACCTAAGTTTAAATCCCTCCACCTCTGTGGAACTTGTGTTTCCAGAAAAAATGATTTAGTTTGAGCTGTTATTTCAGGAAGTTAATGTTATGCTGTGTTATAGGGCTATAAATTGGCTACGTGTCCACAAGCTACCAAGGCCTTGGAGACTGCACTCTAAGTCCCCGAAGTTCATTAAGGCCACGAGACTTGCAGAATTTCAGGTAAACAAAGTACTTGAAGGATCAGGGCAGAGAGGCAGGCACGTGCTTGGTGGTAATCTGTCAGTGAGATTGCATCTACCCGTGCAAAATCACCTTACCGGCCTGGTTACAGCTAATTGGCAATTTGGGTATCTGTCGTTTCTCATTTTTTTGCAAGAGGAAGCCATTGTTTTCGAAGCAGATTGCTGCTCTTTGAAGAGCTGTTCGTGCCTTTATGTGTGCTAGTGCCATCTCAGTAATAAAATGACCTCCAAATTTTAATAACCCAACCTAATATTATAAGCTCCAACTGTTGGCAGCCTCCAGTGCTGGCGGAACAGAGGCTCTCCCAGTACTGACCATAACTAATGTATTGTCACAATGGAAATGTCGAGTTATTAAAGAGAGAAATGTAAAAATGCACAAAGAGCCATCACATTGCATCTGAAAAGGCCCCGGGGTTACTGTCTTTCAATAGTGGAGTAGTATTACTTTCATTAAAAAAATTGAACGAGTAATTTCAAAAGAAAATGAAGTATAAAAATATATCATGTTCCCTTTGGAAGCTGAAAAAGCAGCAGTCTTCAAGGTTTCCGGAATGAATGGTATTCTGCTAAACTGGAACTGGATGTCTCAGAGTCTGATTGGGCAAAGGACATTGGGGACATTGGCCAGGAGAACAGTGTGGGGTGTATATTGACTGGCTGCATCATAGCCTGGTATGGAAACACCAGGCCCTTCAACAGAAAACCCGACAAAAAATAGTGCCTCAGTCCATCAAAGGTAAAGCCTTCCCCACCATTCAGCGCATCTACATGAAACGTTTTCGCAGGAAAGCAGCATCCGTCATCAGGGACCCCCACCACCCAGGACGTGCTCTCTTCTCACTGCTGCCAACAGGGAGAAGGTACAGGAGCCTCAGGACTTACACCACCAGGTTCAGAAACAGTTATGACCCCTCAACCATTAGGCTCTTGAACCAAAGGGGATAACCTCCTTCAATTTCAGTTGCCCCATCATTGATATATTCCCACAACCTATGGACTCACTTTTAAAGACTCTTCATCTCATGTTCTCAATATGTGTTGCTTACATATTTATTATTATTATTTCTTTCATTTTGCCTTTACACAATTTGTTGGCTTTTGCACAATAGTTGAATGCCCGAGGTGGTGTGATCTTTCATTGACTCCATAATGCTTGTTATTTTATGGTGGATTTATTGAGTATGCCCACAGGAAAATGAATCTCAGGGTTGTATATAGTGACATATATGTACTTTGATAATAAATTTACTTTGAACTTTGAACTAGCTGGTATGCAAGAGCTGCTTACAAATGGCTTGCAGAGGAGGATAATACATTGTGTGCACATTCTATTGTATAGTCAGTCGGAGGCAGACAGGTCTGTCGTCTGGTGATTCAGTTATGTGCTTCCCACAGTATTGCATTTTTATAGCCTTAGGCATGCTTGTTATTTTTCGTAAGTTGGTTTATATTCAGCGCTTCTGTGGTGAGGAGGTAACGTTCTGAGTAAGTTGAGAATTGATTAGTGTAGGGAAGCTGTTAGTGTTTATGAATGGGGGCCTGATCAATGCGTCAGGGAGTAGTGAGCAGCTGGTCAGCGTGGGCACCATTCATGGTTGCAGGATATGTAAATGATTTGGAGTTGGACAAAGATTCAAAACCATCCAGATCTACAGATGGCACGACAAGGGGTGGCATGGTGAAGAAAATTATTAATCACAAACACAGGAGATTCTGCAGATAAGGGAAATCCAAATCAACACATGCAAAATGCTGGAGTAACTCAACAGGTCACGCAGCATCTATGGAAAAGAGTAAGAAGCAGTTGACGTCTCGGGCCGAGTTTCTTCTTCAGGATTGAGGGAGAATGGCGGGGGGGGGGGGGGGGGAAGATGCCTGAATTAAAAGGTGGGTGGAGGGGAAACAGGCTTTTAACTCGGCATCTCCAACCTTCCCTCTCAGTCCTGAAAAAGGGTCTGGGCCGATGTGTCAGTTGTTTACTCTTTTCCATAGATCCTGCCTAACCTGCTGAATTCCTCCAGCATTTTGTGTGTGTTGCTTTGAAGAGAGTTATTTCAAATAACAATGAAAAGACAAACCAAAACCCAGAGATAGAGATAAATGAGAAGATTATTTGATGAATAATATGTAACAAATCATGTGGGTATATTCAAATCAAAGCAACCCAGGAGATGAAGGAAATAGTGGAAGTACAATCCAATTATGTCTAAAACAGCACTCAGGCAAGCTATTTCCAGAACTGACAAATGAGTCACAGATATCCTGCATACCACTTTATTAAAGTATGTCAAGAGGACCAACAATTGTCTAGTAAATTGCTCAATTGTTTTCAGTTTGATCTATACTTTTGTAGCTGGAGAATTATTTGGTTGTACTCTTACTTCTGGTGTTAACAAGGATCTGTCGTTGCCCATTCCTCCTTTTTATCAGGGACATGTTGCCACATTCGACTTCTGGGGTGCCTAGGCACAACTCAAGCAGCAGCAGTATTCTCAATGGATACGATTAAATATTCTCATTTCAGCCTGTCACAGCTAAAAAAGCACAACTGCTTCCAAGGTCAGTATAGTCAACAAAGATACCTTAGTTTGTTTAAACGAGTTATCGCTGCTTAAAACTGATGGAAACAACACTGATTGTCGTCGGAAGCGCCCATGGAAGATACCTTGGAGGAAGCGCAGGGTAGATCGGGGTTTTAAAATCCCTATACTGATGATCTTGCTGGCGAACGTGCAGCCTCCGGTGAGTAAAATCGATGATCTCAGAGCTAGGGCGCTGAATCAGAGGGACATTAGGACCATGTGTGTCCTTTGTTTTACAGAATCCTGATTAACCCCTTCCATACCGGATGCAACGATTCAGATCTACACGTTTACTATACACCATCAGGACAGAGCTATAGAGTCTCTCAGAAGCAGAGGTGGAGGAGTATGCCTCATGATCAACTCTTCTTGGTGCACAAATATATCAGTGCTGTCCCAATTCTGACCTGGAATATCTAGCAGTAAAGTGCCATCCTTTTTACCTACCATGGGAGTTCTCTGAGGTCATTTTGGTAGCAGTTTATATTCCACTCAGGCCAATGTCAAACTGGCTTTAGATAATCTGAGCAATGGGATCAACATGCACGAAACAGCGCACCCTAACGCCTTCATCATCGTTTTGGGAGATTTTAACCGGCCAGTCTGAAAAAATCACTTAGCAACTACCACCAACAAATCAATTGCAATACCAGAGGAAACAACACAGTGGACCATTGCTACACCACCAATAAGAATGCCTGCCGTGCTATTCCATGCCCTTACTTCGGGAAGTCTGATCACCTAGCTGTATATCTGCACAGGCAGAGACTGAAGACAGCAGCACCAGCAGTGAGGACCAAGAAGGTTTGGACAAGGGAAGCACAGGAGGCCCTGCAGAACTGCTTTGAATCGGTGGACTGGATTGTAATCAGGGACTCATCTTCGAACCTGGATGAGTATGCTGCAGTTGTTACTGATGTCATTAAAATCTGTGCGGATGAGTGTGTGCTCACAAAGACTTACTGTACATTCCCAAACCAAAAGCCGTGGATGAACCAGAAGGTATGTCATCTGAAGGCTAGAGCTGTGGCATTCAAGTCTAGTGACCCAGGCCTGTACCAGAAAACCAGGTATGATTTGTGGAGGGCTATTTCAAAGGCGAAGAGACAATTTCGAACGAGGTTGGAGGCGACATTGGATGCATGACAACTCTGGCAGGGTCTGTAAGACATTACTTCCTACAAAGCGAAACCCAATAGCATGAATGGCAGCGATGCTTCACTACCAGATGAACTCAACGCCTTCTATGCACACTTTGAAAGGGAGAACACAACTACAGCTGTGAAGATCCCTGCTGCACCTGATGACCCTGTGATCTCTATCTCAGAAGCCGATGTTAGGCTGTCTCTAAAGAGAGTGAACCCTCGCAAGGTGGAAGGTCCCAGTGGAGTACCTGGTAAGGCTCTGAAAACCTGTGCCAACCAACTAGCAGGAGTATTCAAGGACATTTTCAACCTCTCAGTGCAAAGGGTGGGAGTTCCCACTTCCTTCAAAAAGGCAACAATTATATCAGTGCCTAAGAAGAATAATGTGGGCTGCCTTAATGACTATCAGCTGGTAGCACTCACATCGACAGTGATGAAATGCTTTGAGAGATTGGTCATGACTAGACTGATCTCCTGCCTCAGCAAGGACCTGGACCCATTGCAATTTGCCAATCGCCACAATAGATCAACGGCAGGTGCAATCTCAATGGCTCTCCACACGGCTTTAGACCACCTGGACAACACAAACACCTACGTCAGGATGCCGTTCATCGACTATAGCTCAGCATTTAATATCATCATTTCCACAATCCTGATTGAGAAGCTGCAGAACCTGGGCCTCTGTACCTCCGTCTGCAATTGGATTCTCGACTTCCTAACCAGAAGACCACAATCTGTGCAGATTGGGGATAACATCTCCTCCTCGTTGATGATCAACACTGGTGCACCTCAGGGGTGTGTGCTTAGCCCACTGCTCTACTCTCTATATACCCATGACTGTGTGGCTAGGCATAGCTCAAATACCATCTATGAATGTGTTGATGATACAACCATTGTTTGTAGAATCTCAGGTGGTGACGAGAGGATGTACAGGAGTGAGGTATGCCAATTGGTGGAGTGGTGCCACAACAACAACCTAGCACTCAATGTCAGTAAGACGAAAGTGCTGATTGTGGACTTCAGGAAGGGTAAGACGAAGGAACACATACTAATCCTCATAGAGGGATCAGAAGTGGAGAGAATGAGCAGTTTCAAGTTCCTGGGTGTCAAGATCCCTAAAGATCTAACCTGGTCCCAACGTATCGATATAGTTATAAAGAAGGCAAGACACCGTCTATACTTTATTAGGAGTTTGAAGGGATTTGTCATGTCAACAAATACACCTTAAAAACTTATGCAGTTGTACCATAGAGAGCATTCTGACAGGCTGCATCACTGTCTGCTATGGAGGAGCTACTGCACAGGACCAAAAGAAGCTGCAGAAGGTTGTAAGTCTAGTCAGTTCCATCTTGGGTATTAGTCTACAAAGTACCCAGGACATTTTCAGGGAGTGGTGTCCCAGGAAGACAGCGTCCATTATTAAGAACCTCCAGCACCCAGGGCATGCCCTTTTCTCACTGTTACCATCAGGTAGGAGATACAGAAGCCTAAAAGCACACACTCAGCGATTCAGGAACAGCTTCTTCCCCTCTGCCATCCGTTTCCTAAATGGACATCGAATCTTTGGACACTACCTCACTTTTTTCTAAAGCATTTTGGAGATAGTGATCACAATTCTATCTCCTTTACCACAGCATTGGAGAGGGATAGGAACAAACAAGTTAGGAAAGTGTTTAATTGGAGTATTGGCAAATATGAGGCTATCAGACAGGAACTTGGAAGCATAAATTGGGAACAGAAGTTCTCAGGGAAATGTACAGAAGAAATGTGGCAAATGTTCAGGGGATATTTGCATGGAGTTCTGCATAGGTATGTTCCAGTGAAACAGGGAAAGGATGGTAGGGTACAGGAACTGTTGTGTACAAAGCCTGTTGTAAATCTAATCAAGAAGAAAAGAAAAGCTTACAAAAGGTTCAAAAAACTAGGTAATGATAGAGATCTAGAAGATTTATATGGCTAGCAGGAAGGAGCTTAAGAAAGAAATTAGGAGAGCCAGAAGGGGCCATGAGAAGACCTTGGCAGACAGGATTAAGGAAAATCCCAAGGCATTCTACAAGTATGTGAAGAGCAAGAGGATAAGATGTGAGAGAACAGGACCAATTAACTGTGATAGTTGAAAAGTGTGTATGGAACCAGAGGAGATAGCAGAGGTACTTAATGAATACTTTGTTTCAGTATTCACTATGGAAAAGGATCCTGGCGATTGTAGGGATGACTTACAGCAGACTGAAAAGCTTGAGCATGTAGATATTAAGAAAGAGGAGGTGCTGGAGCTTTTGGAAAGCATGAAGTTGGATAAGTCATCGGGACTGGACAAGATGCACCCCAGGCTACTGTGGGAGGTGAGAGAGGAGATTGCTGAGCCTCTGGCGATGATCTTTGCATCATCAATGGGGACGGGAGAGGTTCCGGAGGATTGGAGGGTTGCGGATATTGTTCCATTATTCAAGAAAAGGAGTAGAGATAGCTCAGGAAATTATAGATCACTGAGTCTTACTTCAGTGGTTGGTAAGTTGATGGAGAAGATCCTGAGAGGCAAGATTTATGAACATTTGGAGAGGCATAATATAATTAGGAATAGTCAGCATGGCTTTGTGAAAGGCAAGTCGTGCTTTACGAACCTGATTGAATTTTTTGAGGATGTGGACTGAACACATTGATGAAGGTAGAGCAGTAGATGTAGTGTATATGGATTTCAGCAAGGCATTTGACAAGGTACCCCATGCAAGGCTTATTGAGAAAGTAAGGAGGCATGGGATCCAAGGAGACATTGCTTTGTGGAACCAGAACAGGCTTGCCCACAGAAGGCAGAGAGTGGTTGTAGATGGGTCATATTCTGCATGGAGGTCGGTAACCAGTGGAGTGCCTCAGGGATCTGTTCTGGGACCCCTACTCTTTGTGATTTTTATAAATGACCTGGATGAAGAAGTGGAAGGATGGGTTAATAAATTTGCTGATGACACAAAGGTTGGAGGTGTTGTGGATCGTGTGGAGGGCTATCAGAGGTTACAGCGGGACATTGATGGATGCAAGACTGGGCTGAGAAGTGGCAGATGGAGTTCAACCCAGATAAGTGTGAGGTTGTTCATTTTGGTAGGTCAGATATGATGACAGAATATAGTATTAATGGTAAGACTCTTGGAAGTGTGGAGGATCAGAGGGATCTTGGGGTCGGAGTCCATTGGACACTCAAAGTCAGTGCATTGGCCTTCATCAATCGTGGGATTGAGTTTAGGAGCCAAGAGGTAATGTTGCAGCTATACAGGACCCTGGTCACAGCCCACTTAGAGTACTGTGCTCAGTTCTGGTCGCCTCACTATAGGAAGGATGTGGAAACCATAGAAAGGGTGCAGAAGAGATTTACAAGGATGTTGCCTGGATTGGGGAGCATGCTTTATGAGAATAAGTTGAGTGAACTTGGCCTTTTTTCCTTGGAGCGACGGAGGATGAGAGGTGACGTGATAGAGGTGTATAAGGTGATGAGAGGCATTGATTGTGTGGATAGTCAGAGGCTTTTTCCCAGGGCTGAAATGGCTAGCACGAGAGGAGACAGTTTTAAGGTGCTTGGAAGTAGGTACAGAGGAGATGTCAGGGGTAAGATTTTTACTCGGAGAGTAATGAGTACGTGGAATGGGCTGCCGACAACGGTGGGGAGGCGGATATGACAGGGTTTTTTAAGAGACTCCTGGACAGATACATGGAGCTCAGAACAAGAGAGGGCTATGGGTATCCCTAGGTAATTTCTAAGGTAAGGACATGTTCGGCACAGCTTTGTGGGCTGAAGGGCCTGTATTGTGCTGTAGGTTTTCTATATTTCTATACAGTATTTCTGCTTTTGCATTTTAAAAAATCTATTCATATGTTATTGATTTACTTGTTTATTTGTTATTGATATTTTAATTTTTTTTGTTTGCTAGATTATGGATTGCATTGAACTGCTGCTGCTGCTAAGTTAATAAATGTCATGTCACATGCCGGTGATAATAAACCTGATTCAGAATTGACAGTATACTCCAAAAACTCAGTGTATGTGCTGTCAACACTGGCTCAGCCTCTCTGCCATTCTGTTAATCCCACACATTGTTCTGGAATAGTATGACTGCAAGCCATTGCCTTGGAGTGAGCCACTGTCTCCTCTGCCCAGTGTCAACTGCTTTGCTGTTAAACTAGAACAGTTTTCAACACGGTGTTCCATACTTGTGTAGTTAACTCCCATATTCCATCACCTTTGTAAGGTTTGTGTGCTCAAGTGGGTTTTCAAGCTCAAAGAAAATCCATTGCCGAGTGTGCAGACTTGTAGATGTGAGACACAAGGAAATATGCATGGTTTTCGCAGGGGCTCTTCACAGATTGTCTCTGGCATTTCTGCATTATTGCATTCAAGAGAGCAAAAAGTCACATGACACAATTCTTGAATGAATGACAGTCTTAAAGTGGTGTTACAGTTGGGGTAACACTGCTCCGGTGCCAGTGACCAGGGTTCACTTCCCACCGTTGCCTGTAAGAGTTTGTTCATTTTGCCCGTGACTGCATGGATTTCCTCTGGTGCTCAGGTTTCCTCGAACATCCTTGGTCAGGGTTAATAAGTTGTGGGATGCTATGCTGGCACCAGAAGCAAGGCAACTCTTGCAGACCACCCCCAACACATCCTCAAACTGTATTGGTCGTTGATGCAAACGACATGTTTCATTGCATGTTTTGATATGACAAATAAAGCTAATCTCTCCTTAAGTAGCAATTGCAGTATTAAAAACTCTGCAAGCTCTTTCTCTGTGTCAGTTCATCTGCTGATAAAGCCGCTATCATTTCTTTGTAACTCTATTTGAAGCATTCCTTGTCAGCATTTGTAAGACGAAGGTCCTGCTCAAGCTTGTGTCTTAAGGTGCATCAGGTTTTGTTCATTCCTCTCTGATCTCATGGACCTTAATTACAGATTTCACATTGGCTTACTCACCAACCTTGTTCCCCCTTCCACCCCCTCACATGCTCACACAGCCCAGGCCCTTGTCTCTGCAATCTCCTCCAGCCTTACTGCTAGTTGTGAGATCTTCTAGCTCCGGTCTCTGGATCCCACTCAAACTTAAGGCCATGCCTTCATCTTCCAAGTGCTAAAGTTCCCTCCTTAAATGCCATTTACCTCTTTCACGTTTTTTTTTGCTGCTGTTTAAAAACTGCTTCTTTGGCTTGGGTTGGGACCCTGTGAGGTGCTTTGTGATGTTTCCTACACTGCTGCTGTAAATGACTCGTCATTGTTTATGTTAACAACACACACAAAATGCTGGAGGAACTCAGCAGGCTAGGCAGCATCAGTGGAAAAAAGAACCGTCGAAGCTTCTTCAGCAGGACTTTATGTTAAGTGGCTTCAGTTTCCTAATCAACAGCATAGACTATCTTAACCAAAGGTCCTCTCACAAAACAGCATGTGTCTTCTGAGACAACATAGCCCCATACAAGAAGGGGACCAAGTTCTCCTATTTCTTCTGACTCTATGACTGAGGAACACATACAAGATGCTGGCGGAACTCAGCAGGTCAGGCAGCAGCAATGGAAGTGAATGAAGAGTCGGCATTTCAGGCCGAGCACATTCAGTGTGACTGGAAAGGAAGGGAGAAGAAGTCAGACTGAGAAGGTGAGGGAGGGGGAGGGGAGGAGGACAAGTTTGAAGGTGATGGGTGAAGCCAGGTGTGTGGGGAGGGGAGATAAAGCAAGAAGCTGGGAAGTGGTAAGTCGGAAAGGCAAGGGGCTGGAGAAGAAGCAATCTGATAGCAGTTGAGAATGGAGCATGGAAGAAAGGGAAATGGGGAGGAGCACAAGGGGGAGGTGGTTGGCTGGTGAGGATAAGAGGTAAGAGGCCAGAGTGGGAATAGAAGTAAAGGGAAGGGGAGGGAAGAAGTACTAGAAGTTGGAGAAATAAATGTTCCTGCCCCAGGATGGAAGCTACATGAATATGTGATGTTGCTCCTCCAACTGGAGAGTAGCCTCTCTGTGGTAGAAGAGGATGTCAAGGACCGACATTCGGAACAGGAATGGGGATAGAAATTGAAATGGTTGACCATCAGGAAAATCCACTTCTGACGGATGGAGCTGAGGTGCTCGATAAAGCGGTCCCCCACAAGTTATGTTGGGTCTCACCAATGTAGAGGAGGCTGCACCGGGAGCACTGGATAGAGTAGGCAATCCCAACAGATTTGCATATGGATTGTTGCGTCGTCTGGAAGGACTATTTGGGGCCCTAAATGGAGGTGGAGGAGGGGAGTGAATAGTCAGGTGATGCCCTTCTGCCACTTGCAGGGATACGTGTGAGGAGGGACAAATGGACAAGGGAATCACAGAGAGCACGATCTCTGTGGAAGGGGGAGAGTGGGGGAGATAAAGATGTGCTTGGTGGCAGGGTCCCATTGAAGATGGCGGAAGCTGCAGAGAGTGATGTGTTGGAAGCAGAGGCTCATGGGATGGTAGGTGAGGACAAGGGGATCTCTATCACTGTTAAGACAGTGGGAAGATGGGGTGAGCATGGATGTTCAGGAAATGGAGGAGATGTGGGTGAGGGCAGCATCAATGATGGAACAAGGAAAACCATATTCTTTGAAGGAGGAGGACGTCTCTGATGCCCTAGAAAGGAAAGCTTCATCTTGTGAACTGATACTGTGGAGACGAAGGACATTCTTACAGGAGACAGGGTGGGGAGAGGTTATAGTCAAGATATCTGTGGGAATCAGTGGGTTTATAAAAGATATCACTAGACAGTTTGTCTCCAGAGATGGAGACAGAGAGATCGGGAAAGGGGAGGGAGTAGTCATAGATGGCCCAAGTGAATTTAAGGGGAGGGTGGAAACCGAAGGCAAAATTAATGAAATTGACAAGCTCAGCATGGGTGCATGAAGCAGCACCAATGCAGTCACCAATGTAGTGGAGAGTATTTTGAGGGAAGTCTTGGAACATGGACTGCCTAACGTAGCCATCAAAAAGGCCGGCATAGTTGGGAAGCCATCATTGGCCAGCAGCTCCATACTCTGCTTATGGACCAATAACCCACCCTGTCCTCCAAAAAGACAATTAGCAGTCAAATTTTAAAGATTTAAACTCCACTGATGTGATGGCACTCTTCTTGTTTAATATCTGTAATAACGTTGTTTCATTATTAACTCTTGACTAGGAGTTAAGAAATCCTATAGAATCCTCTTTGGGCTGATGAAACCATTTTCTTCTGGCAAATTGATCTCTTTTTTAAAGAGAAATTGAACATTGATCTGGATTTGTTTGTGCTACAATTGCATCAATTTTCACGGACTGAGTAAAAGCTGACCTTGGGAAACATCATTCTGAAAACAGGTTACATCTTGTAAAACGGAGAATAAGAATTAACAGATAGAGGAAGTGTTTTATTGCATTCACTTTTTTATTTATATTTAGTTTAAGATTAATATTTTAGACAGATGGATTACTGTAATCCCATACCAGAATTTGAACACAAAGACCAAAGTTCTGCAGTTAGGGCCAATTGTTCTGTGGCCTTTGACAGTCTAATGATTTAAAAAAAATCTAACTTGTGTGGTGCTCAGTCTCAGTACATTGATCTTTCTCTGTTTCATTTGAGATCTTTCAATTTTTCACTTTGGTTTTAGTAATTGGGATGACAATTGGCTTTGAAATGCAATTAATCATGTAAAAGTTACCGACAGAACTTTCACTGATTATTTCTCTTTGCTATTTTTGTTGATTTTAGATTTCAGAAATGTCATTCAAGGGAAAATGCCATTAGTGGGGTTACTCTACAAAATGCAACTGCTTTATTCTTTTGCTTCAAAGCATCATTTACTTAGCAACTGTTTTTGCCATATGGACTAACCTCTATTGCCATGGTGTATCACAGAGAAAAGTTAAATCTGGAGTTTAGTCTTGTGGTCCCAGTAATATTGCTGAAATTAAATACATATCATTCAGCAATTCAGGAGTTTATATTGTGCAAAAAGCCTGAATTGTTGTTCACTACGAAGTTTAAGCCAAGAGCTGTTGGAATCATATTAGCACCAAGAGACAAGAGCATAAAGGTGTTTTTTTTAAGGCTGAAGGTGGAATGAGTACGCCGCCTTACATTTCAAAGTGGTAAACTAATATCTGAATCTGGATTTAAACCATATCTACAATGTAACTGTAGCATTAATATAAAGCAAACTGGGCACCAAATTTGTGTATGTTTGCTCCCTCAGCAAACAGATTTTACACCTTCGAGGAGGATTCACAAATTTGCTTCTTGCTCCATGTTTTTGAAGATCCTTCCTATCCAGAGTGTGTGAGAGTGGAGGTGCCAGTAATTCTGTGATATTTCAATGGCATTTTGGCTTCACTCAGGAAATGCCTGTTGGTTAGGATTAAATTGGAAGATCCAGCTATAGAAAGCAGCATGGAAACCGTCCCTTTGGTTGGATGAGACCCACTTGGAAGGACTGCCCATTTTCTACACACACAGCATATGAAGTCGGAAACCTGTCATGGAAAAAAGGCACAGGGCTCGCTGCTGTATGAGGCAAATTAAACACACTCTGTTTGCACCTCAGCACCATCTTTGAGCATATGGTTTTAGCTGTTTGAATATTTCCTGTTTTCATCACGTGGAATGAATCCTCCACTAAATATGGATGTAAAGTGTACTACCAGCAGAACAAAACCGTTGACGAGATGAAAGGGACACTGCCACCTACAGCATATGGTGCAGTGGGCTTGACGACTGCATATAATTCTATTTGCCAGTGATTTGCTTGGAAGTTTTAAGAGTATCAGTGTTGGTAAAAAAAGCAGAATGTAGTCTTGGTTATGAGATGCAAGAGGATTTCATACTGTCTGCATGGTCGAATTTGAGCAGTATGCGAGACAAGCTGTGTTTTGACAATTAATATGCCAATACCATTATTAATGACATGGATGAAGAAACCAAGCGTGTGACAACCATATTTACTGCAAAGGTAGATTGTCCTTGGGAAGAACTTAAGGTTGAAATACTCTATTGAGCTGTCAGGGAGATGAGTGTTAGGGGAAACAGGAAAGAGAGTGGATCTAAGGCCAAGATAATGACAGTCCTGATTTCTTTGAATGACAGAGCAGACTCACAGTGTTGTTTGGCCACAGTGCCAGACTAGTTGGGACTGCGTCCAGAGTGGGTGTTTTATGCAGGGTAGTGCTGAGAATTTGGTACTGCAACTTTTATTTGGAGTGACAGGGATTATTGTAGGTTGTCGGTAAGAAAGAAGGGGCCCAGACATTTTCTGTAGGATGCCATGAGAGGTGGGCTGGATATCTTTTCAACAAAGAGATACTGGGGGAAACAGAGCAAGACACAGTAGTACAAAGAGGCAGGAATGGAACATTCTGCAAAGGATGACAATGAGAGAGGCAGGGTGACAGAGATAATATCATTTGAAACAGAGTGATGCGAAGAGAAGAATGGACATTGTATGCAAGTTAACACGATGTATCGTGTACTGAATGGACATTGTATGCAGCATATTCTTGAGAGGTTGCACACTATAAAAGATTAGAATGCTCCCTCCTGCTTGAAGATGAGTGAATATGTCCATGAAGATTTTTGATCTGCAGAACTATGCACCACACGGGGTCGGGGGTGGGTGGATTAGGATGGAGAGTTTCCAATAGCACAGAGTCAGGGTGGGATATTTTATATTGCCAGCACAAAGCTTTTCATTGATAGGACAATTAGAAAGGAGGGAGAAAAGAAAACTTTTTGTTATCTCCAGGGTTTAGTAGGCAACTGGAATTCACTGCCTGAGTGGCTGGTTGAGGCAGAAATCCTCATCAGATTTCAACCATAATCAAACTGCATAGTAGAACAGACTTGAAGGGCAGAATGGCTCCTCCTGCTCCTTTATTCAATATGTTAACGTATGTTTGAGATCGGTGAACCAAATGGTGGAGGATGAGATTAGGCTTGGTATCTTATTTCTGACTGGCACAGATACAATGGGCTGAATAACTTTCTTCAGATTTGGATCTTCTCTAATTCCATGAAATGGTATTTTCAGTTTTCTACGATGTTAGGCTTTCAATTCTTCCAATTCCATACTTCAAATCTATGAATATTGTAAATCAAGAAGAATAGAAGCAGAAGGAAAAATAGTCAAAATATGTGATTCAATAAGAATAAATAACAAAATCTGTAAATTATTATTAAAGTATATGTTGAGCCCGGAGACAAAATACTCTGACGTACCAGTACATTCAATGCACTATAAAATATGAATATTGCAAAATATCTTGGTATGAAATGAATGAAGCAGTGGCCTGTTGGAATTTACATTGTGGTGTTAAATTGCGTTACTGATTTAGATCAGAGTAGACTTGATTGATGTGAAATACTGATTCACTCTGTCTGTATGCTGCTTACTTAACAGGAAAAGCTTGCTTCAATAGAATGCCTCATCACTTCTTGAGCCATCCAAAAGATCTTCACATGTAATAGATTGGTCTGAAGCATGGGGATGATAGGGTGGGTAAATGTAAGAGCAATTTTGTACATGCATGGCACAGATTTCCATTAGACTATTGAAGAGTTTTCTGTTTTTGGTGACAAAATGAGCAATGTTAGCACATCCACATCATTATGAATTGACACTGATTTATCATTAGAGATATTTATTTGGGTAGAGTTGAATATATCTTGATATTGTCTAAAGTTCCTTCATAATATTATGACTACACAGCAAATTTCATCATGTTCAAATTTGAAAACAATATAAATAGATGGTAAGAAGGTTTGCAATTAAATGCAGATCCAGTACACTTAGGATGTAATGAGATTCTAAAGCAATTGCCATGCCTGTTCTATATTCTGCAGAACTCCATAATATGAATATATTGAATAGCCAATTAGTGTACCTATTAATTTATTTCTAATAGTTTGGACTGAGAGGCTGTAGTTGGGGTAGTGGTGGTGGTGGTGGGGGGGCGGGGAGCTCCAGGATATTTATCTGCACCTATCCAGATTGTACATGAGAGTTTAAAATTGTGATCTGAATCACTGGAATAGTGACACAGGGGTAAATTAACAGCTTATTTGCTGATGCATCCTTGTCATTGTCATGTTCCTGTGGATGAGGTTTCATATGTGCATATGATCATACATGATGTTTCTTTAATTTTTTACTGGAGTCTGCTATTATATGACAAGAGCACAGTGAATTACTTGGTGAAACTCCATTTGTAACCTCATAATTTTTGAACTTATTTAATTAAGTCTACAACCTGCTCTGGAAGAGACATAAAATTAAATTGTTCCTTGCTCTGTACTAACTCAGTGGGTGTCTGCTAGGCTGTAGAATTTGCTTCTGCTGCACGTTCATTGTCGTGAAGTGAACAAAGTCACCGGAGAGACTCTGAAGCTAGTGGATATAGAAGTGTTTTATTCAGCCGTCGAGACTGTCTTGCTCCTGCTTGACCCAATATGACATGACATTTTTATATGCTAAAGATTAAAGTTAACAACGGTCACAATGTATCTACAATGCTTCCTTTGAATTAAACGTAGTTTTCAAACATCTCCTTCTTCACACCCACACTCCAGACACTCAAAATGAATGTTAATTCCCACTGGCTCTAGGCCACGTTCATGCATGCGCAGGCCACTGAGATCAAAGTGGAATGTTTCTTTCTTTGCGATTGATCCCAACCTGCAGCTCCAGGAAACCCAGAGTTGTGGTTTAAATTAAATCTGCAATCTGCATTCAAATCTGAAGAATTGCTGCTGTGAAATTAACATTTGCTGCATATCCTAAATCCAGAATATGCCCCAACATTCATAAAGATGAAAATATCAGCACAGGGAATTTTAGTTGCTAGGACTCTGGACATCTTAGGGTTTACTCGTGCTTGCTCCAAAATATAATAGCTTGTTGTAGTTCTAGTTAAATGTCTATAAGAAGCAGAATGTCACATGACAGTTGTTGAATGAAACTTCAGCATTAGGAGAAGATATAGAAAATTAGAAATTTAAAATGCATGGTTACTAGTTGTCTGCGACCTGACTGAAATGTTGGAGTTGATTTAAAAAAAATCATAGCTCTATGTTCAAAAATAGAATAATAAAAGGAAGAACATATACAATAATAAGAGAGAAAATAAATGTCTCTTCCCCCCCCCCCCCCACCCCACCAATCACCACCATTTTTAAGCTAGTGTTACATTTCCAGAGATGTAGTTCCTGATGTGCAGGACGTGGCATGGGGATTATGTGGTAAGGAAGTTGTGAATGGTATGAATTACTTATTGTCGCAAGGTTGATATATAGCTATAAGTGGTAAATGTCCTCATGATCATTTTGAATGTGACAAATTGATATGAAACACTTTACGGGTCAGCCAATTTGCAGGTCTGTCTTGTTAGTTAACTCATGCTGGCATTCTCCATTTGTAGAGGGTAGGAGTGAGTAATGGTGAATTATCCATCAGTCTAATGTCATTGGACGGCCCAGAACTAATCTCAAAGATTTGGCCTGGGAAAAGGACAGAGAAGCATGAAAGCTAGAATATAAACACGAAATAAAATATATTTTAAATATATTTGGAAGAATTCTTGACAACAACTCATTTGGAGCACAGTACAAAAAGAAGGTGTGACTGTGTAAGTATGCAAAAACATGCATAGCAACACAGTAACAGTAACTTCCTGATGAAGGGTCTCGGCCTGAAATGTCAACTGATCACTCTTTTCCATAGATGCTGCCTGACCTGTTGAGTTTCTCCAGCATTTTTCATGTGTTGCTTTGGATTTCCAGCATCTGCAGACTTTCTTGTGTTTGCAACCAGTAACCTCTGTTTCTATAGGATATGTAATCACAGAATCATAATATCATAGAAATCTACAGCACATTACAGGCCTTTCGGCCCTCAAAGTTGTGCTGACCACGTAACCTACTCTAGAAACTGCCTGGAATTACCCTAGCACATAGCCCACGTTGGATCAAAATATTCCAAAGCTCTTCACAGGAGTGCTGTCAAACAAGTGGCTTCCTGAGGCACATAAATAAGGTACTGATAAATAACCAAAAGCTTAGGTTTGGCCGAGGTGAGAGAAATGGAGAGGGTGGGTGTTCGGGACTCAGGCATCTGTTTGCATGTTCACCTTTGCTGGATTTAATGATTATTAAGTGGTAGCACTGTGGCAGTGGGTCACCACAGGTCGGGATTCAGGGAGGATCAAGAGAACAGAGAAATGTGAAAATAAGCAGTTAAATGATTAAGAAAACAAGTAATAAAACAGAAGAGCAGTATGTTAATACACCTATGATTAATCAGGCTTTTAGTATTATTATTTTAAATGTCAATTGCTTTGTGCCTTCCTGTGTTTGACAATAGATGCCCCATCTACAAGACATATTTCTTGCCATTTAACAGAACAACCTCCTATTGTATTAATTTGGTCTCTAAGGAGAGTAGCTGAGGTAAGGTAAATGACAAGAGAATGTCACCGAATGCTTGGTCAAAGAGATGGGTTATGAGGAATGTTTTAAAATAGAGATGTGCAGGAATTCGTGAGCTCACCAAACTTCGCATGTATAGTCACGCTAAGAAGCAGCAAGTAATGGGAATACTAAAAGTGAAAGTGGTGACTTGTAGGTAATCCAAACCTTCAGTTAGTAAAGCTGGGAGATTGACTAAGGCGGTGCAAGAAGTATGAGATCATGCAAGTGTATTTTCTTAGCAGTTTTTATGAGATCGTTATATTTCCTATTGTACTATTGTGAAAACATACAGAAAATAATGGACACGTTCACCTTTGCCCATTCACAAAGTTATCCTGGTGTCCATCAATCACTGAAGAAACACTTGGCTTTCTGTCGTGAGCTTTCTCGGCCAAACTGTCCACAGCAATCTTATAACACCCGAAGATCCTTCTGGAACCTTAATGCCTGCAGTAGTTCTCAAAAACATGGAGGAGTACCTTTATCAAGCTGACAGGTTGCATTATCTACGCAAAAGACTGACATCCTGTAAATTGGAGTGCACTGCTGGATGCTGTTTCTGAGTGGATGTTGCTCTAACATTCATTACTTCTGGACAAGGGAATAAAAATTAACCCTTTGGTATTTTGATGGCACATTTTGATTTAATTTCTATTAATTCAGACTGAGTTTAAATGTTCTAATTAACTACTAGTTTGAATTTATCAGTTTTAATAAAACACTGTGGGAGGTGCGGTTCAATTCAAATTAACAGATAATTTGAACGGAGTAACTTAAAGTTAAAAGTAAATTTTAATTTTAAAACAGTAAATTTATAATGATTAGATGGTATTCCTTGAAAATAATGCTAACATTTAGAAAAATAACCTTATTCTCACCTTGTAAGTTACGTAAGTATTATATTTATGCCAGAGAATTGAGTAAATTGTAGAATGTTGAAATCCATGCAGTCTCTCTAGCCAGATGGAGCCAGGCAGTGGTCCAGTCATTTCCGATATTGATGTTGGTAGCCCAGGCTGTTGAGTATGGGGTCTAAAGTCACTCCAAGGTCAAATAAACTCTTCTTGGGCTTCCAGCCGGGTACAATTATCAAAATGTCAGTACCTGCACCCGGCTGGAAGTCTGAGAAGAGTTTATTTGTCATGTACGCCGGGAAAGCACTATATCCTTTTTCACTCCAAGATGATTTCTTGTGCCTTTCCTGAATTGTGTTTATCCCTGATAGGGTTTTACTGTGACAGTTTCATTCGTTGTGCCAGGCACTTTGCCCAAAGCAAATGGGGTTCCAATTAACAGGTCAGAATCGTGTTCTATTGATGTACTAGTCATTCTCACTGGATCTTAATTGTGAATCACTGAGGCCTGGCCAAAAACAGGGCATGATTCTTGCTTTTGGAGGTAAATGATGTAAACAGGATTTGTTACTTTCCCATTTAGGAATGAAGTTATCTGTGGTTTTTCAAAAAATTTTGAAAATCACAGCTGATCCAACGCTCTTTTACATCTGTGTGTGATATATATACTATGCTGCTTAATTGAGACTGTAGTCAAAGTTTCTAACTAGTGGCAGTCATGTTCACTTACGTGACCATTAAACACTACACCGTACTTAGAGCAACACACATCAAAGTTGCTGGTGAACGCAGCAGGCCAGGCAGCATCTGTAGGAAGAGGTGCAGTCGACGTTTCAGGCCGAGACCCTTCGTCAGGACTAACTGAAGGAAGAGTGAGTAAGGGATTTGAAAGTTGGAGGGGGAGGGCTTACTCTTACTCACTCTTCCTTCATTTTTTCTTCCTTCAGTTAGTCCTGACGAAGGGTCTCGGCCTGAAACGTCGACTGCACCTCTTCCTACAGATGCTGCCTGGCCTGCTGCGTTCACCAGCAACTTTGATGTGTGTTGCTTGAATTTCCAGCATCTGCAGAATTCCTGTTGTTACCGTACTTACAGCCAACAGTTTTTAAATAGTGTCAGTTGTACCTGTTTGTGTTGGAAAAAGAAGTGATTTTTGTCACTGATATTTGGGACAAGTAAACAATAAGACAATTCCGAGCTGTTTTGCTCACTGTGGTTTCAAGGATATGGGCTTGAAGATGCTAGAGATGGCTGGGAGTGAAAATTAAACAATTTCCCTACTTCCACATAATGCTGGAGGAACTCAGCAGGTCAGGCAGCATCGATGGAAAAGAGTAAAGTCGATGTTTCGGGCCAAGACTTAGGGTTCAGTCCTGAGTTCTTCGAGCATTTTGTGTGTGTTACTTAGATTTCCAGCATCTGCAGATTTTCTCCTGTTTGGAATTTCCCTACTTCATCAAGTTATGATCTCTGAAGAATTTGAAGGTATCAACAATCATCTTGAATGTTACAATGAAACTGAAGGTTTAGAGGACACAATCATTGAAAGCATTGTATGAATGGAGTCCATTATCTGCAATATATAGTCAAAAGCTGATGATAATTTTAAGAGAATAAGAGATGATTGATACTCTGAAATCTGAAAACTTAAAATTAAGTGAATTGAAACAATTTTCTCTCTTGCAAGTCATATTTCAACGTAGTGCAGCTTTTAAAACAATATAAACTGAGCACTTCAATATCTGCATTATTATCCCTGTCTCCAATTACCAGCCAGAGGACTGCAGTACAGATCTTTGGGTGAAAAATTGGATTATAGTACTGTTCTTTAATTTTTATTGCAATTCTTTACTGAATTAAACATAAAATATTCATTAGTTTCCATATTGCTGTTGTAAATTGACTCAGCCAGATTTTGGGACTTGTATTTTTTTTTATCTCCAGGATCCCTTATCCATGGTTGATTAAATGCATCCAGGACGGTTATGTGTGTACAGTAATAAACATAAATAAAATATAATATTCAAAGAGAAACCCTGCATATTAGTGTTAGAGTTGATGTTTCCTTTGGCGGAGATACTGAAAACTATAGAACAATCTCAAGGCAAGAGTACAACAATTCAGGATTGAAATGACAAGGAGCACACATCAAAGTTGCTGGTGAACGCAGCAGGCCAGGCTGCAAATCTAGGAAGAGATACAGACTGTACCTGTTCCTCGAGATGCTGCCTGGCCTGCTGTGTTCACCAGTAACTTTGATGTGTGTTGCTTGAATTTCCAGTATCTGCAGAAATCCTCGTGTTTGAAATGACAAGGAATTGTTTCCCACTGGGGTTAAGGAATCTTTGGAATTTACCACACTAGGAGGCTGTGAAAATATATTAATGGTAGGAAAGGAATGATAGTTTTTTATATGTATTGAGGACTTTGGGTAATGGGGTTCTGCAAGAAAGTGGTGCTGATGTTAAAGAACAGCTTTGACCTTACTGAATGCTGGTGCAGGTATGAGGACTGTGGCTTTCTGTTGCACTTATTTCTAATACGTGGCTTGTCTGTCACAGACAAGTCAATTGTGAAACTATACAAGTCATATTAGTCAATAATTCAATGGTTCAGTAGTTCAATTCAATATCAGGCAACGTATACAATATACAGCCTGAGATTTTTGCTCTTTAGCTGTCCACAAAGCAGAAAACAAAACCCCAAAGAATGAATGGTAGAAAAACATTAGAACCCAAAGCCCCCCCCCTGCCCCTCCCACGCTCAAGTAGCAGCGGAAGCACCAACACTCCCCTCCCCCCACTTGCTCCAGGAAAAGCACCAACCCCCACCACCCACCATGCTAGCAATAGCAAAGCCCCCAAAGAGCCCATGGTCTAGAGTCCATCAAAAACTACTGCCCATCCCAACACTCCTACACCTCAGACAGGCTCTCTCTCTCTCACTAGCGAGGGAGAGAGAGATATTACTCCTGCAACTACAAGAATGGGAGACCAGCAGCTCGCTGTTTCAATGTTATCATCTTCTGCGTCGCTTCTCTGAGCCCCCCCAGCTCATGGACAAACAGACTCACTCACCATCAAAAGAGAGGGAGAATGAGGGATCCCACGAGTGCAGGGACCTTCCAACACGCTGCCTGCTGCATCGATGATTAAATCTCCCACGTTGCTTCATCTGACAAAGTCAGCAAGAAACCGGGTTGTCCGTGGGGTCTGCACCCTGAAGGTGTGCCCGGAGATATCGAAGTGCCAGGCTGCATGGTGAGTCTGAGGATGAGAACTCACCGCCTGCGGAGAACCGTAGTTTGAGCTGCAGCTGTAGATCACGGACTCCTATAGAACCCCTGCCACCCTGAAAAGAAAAGAAAGACATGAAAAAAGATGAAGAATAATCTGTTTCATGGATGAACTAGAAGAAGCCGCCTGGGTCTGCAAAAGTCTCTGACCCCACCTTTATCCTCTCCCACTGCAACTCGAGGTGAGTGATGAAGTATATTGGAATTATGCTTTGCCTTTTACAGTCTATTTACTTAGATATGGTTTCAAATACATCTCTTAGAATAAGGGATTATTTATTCCTGATTTTGTGTTTTCTGAAATTATCTATTAACTGAGGAGCAACCTGTTCTAAGTTGGACTTCATCTCATTAATCCTGCCACGGTAATGGAAGTGTTAAATGCCTTTACCATGTAATATTATTTCTTTCTAACAACACAAAGCTGTAGCTTATCATAAGCACAAAGGATTCTGCAGGTACTAGGAATCCAGAGCAATACATGCAAAATGCTGGAGGAACTTTGCAGGTCAGGCAGCATCTACGCAGGGGAATAAACCGTCAACCTTTTGGGCCTAGGCCTTCTTCAGAACTCCTTGTGAAGATGTAGCATAGTGAGCAGCAGGAATCTGTTTGTTGATTGGAGGCTACATCTGCCACACTTGGGTGTTTCTCTGGCCCAGCGTTTTCTCGGCATGTGCAAAATTCTCTAAGAGAATTACCAGTATCGTTCTCCCTGTTGAAATGGCGTTCCTGGCCAGCTCCACAGCCTCGTTCTCTTGAAATTGTGCTTGTTGTAACATACTTGATAATTAAAATCATCATTCACAGAAGGGTATATGAAAGTCATGAGGAGCTTACAGTGTCAGCGTTTACCTGCTTTCTAATATTATGGTTGCAGATAGAGTCATATTTCTTTGCTGCTTGCCTTCCTTTTACTTTGGCACGACTCTTGGAAGTTGCTTTCTTCCCAGACATTATCACATTTGCTTTCAGACACAGGATACAACTTTGACGCAGTTGCTAGCATTCTTGATCTGAGTAAGAATGACATAAACTCGAATCCTGTTCTGCAGTTTGGGGATGTAATTTAAGCAGTACCCCACAGTAATGTTGAGGAAAAATTTCAGTATGACAGATGCTGTCCTTTGGGGGGGCGGGGGGGGGAGGCAGTGGCAAGCAGAGTGGACTATTTACTACTGAGCTGGTGGAAATGTTAATTCTTCCATAACGTTATTCAAGATAACACGTTTCCTGGAACCCTGCTCAAAATTGTTCCCTCATCACAGAATTTGAAACATGTTGATCAGTTCTTTCTTTAAGACTTTTGTTTTGGACGGTTATTTCTTGAAAAATCTTTGGACTCTTATTGCATATCCAGTGTTTTTATATTGATCAGAGAAGCCACCACTTCCAATCAAGCACTTTCTCAATCCAGGCTAAGTAAGTATAAGTAAAATCTGTAAAGGGATAGGCTGCAAATTAGGAAAGAAATTAATCAAATATACACTGATGTACAAACAGTGAGGGCATGAGAATATTTAAAATACATTACTTCCTGTGGGAATGATTTTCCTCTACACACTTGTTCCCATAAGTGAGTACAAATTTAGGCCCTGACCCTTGACCCAGTTATGAGAATTTCTATGAAAGTTTATCAAGCTCTGATGTCCCAACCGGAATTTCTTCCAGATGGCATAATCAATTTTACACCATTTAACCAGTCCTTTTGAAGGTATTGACCAGCTCCCACTAAGGGAGGTTGATGGCTTCCTTGAGGGGCACGTGGATAGCAATCCTGCTTCTCTCGTTGTCGTCATCGTGGCTATCCCTCGAGGTCGAGGATGATTCTCTTTGTTCTGAAGAGGTGGCCCACAGAGCGAAGATGCCTGTCTTTGTTTAACGTGTACTTGATGTTGCACTCTATGAAGCACACGATACTTCACAAACCAACCAACTGATTCTAATGGCCTGGAAACCACGACGATTGGAGCTGATGGATTTGTTGCAGCCTTCACCTGCCTTCACAGCTGTTGAGTTCGAAGTAACTTTGTCCGCCTGTTCCACCGTTGAGGTCTTGGTTGGATTGTTCTTTGTCAGGGACCTCACCCTTGACCTTACCGCCATGGGTGACCCTACCAGGAGCATAGCTCCAGACAACATCGCTCTCGGGATCTCAGGACCACACAAGCTTCTCCACCACGACAAGGTGACAATCCACAGAGATTCTCTAGGCCACCTTTCAAATGACGAAAGATTTGAACTCACTCTGTGGAGCTGCATGATCATGTCTTTCTTTTCCTGCTGAGCTTTCTGAACTTGGAAAGCAAGAGCTGTGTCGTTTCATTTCAAGCCAACCTGCCCATTGCGTTGTGGCAGACTGAGTTTAATAAGCCGATAAGTATCTTGTCTCTCCAGTGATGGGGGGTTATTTGGATACCATTGTACCTGGTGCCTGGTGGTGAAGCTGAAGTAGGCAGATGCATGGCGTATACGGGCTGTCTCACTGTGCCAGGGACCCTGCCATCTACAGAGAGTTTGCACACATTTCCTTTGGGTTCACCAGATTCCTTCCTCATCCCGGAAATTTAATTTACCACAATAAATTACCATTAAATGTAGGCTAAGGGCAGAAAGAAACAAATGGGCGTGCATGAGAGAAGCTTAGTTGCCGGGCTTTTGGAAAATAACTGAAATTAATTTGATCTAGCATGGACCAAATAGCTGCCGGCTGCATTGTGAAAAGTACAAGTTCATGACTTCCTCCTTTTCATTCTGCAAGTGTCAATGATAACAACTTGCTGGTGGGGTCAGTGTTTTCAACCAATTAATTAAACTGCAACAGGAAAAGTCATTAAACTGTTGGTGGTAGAAAATATGAAACGAAACAGAAAATGCTGGAAACATTCAGCAGATCGGAGAACATCTGATGAAAGGTCTTTGACCTGAAATGTCAACTTTGTTCCCTTTCCACAAATGCAGACTAACCTGATGGTTTTTTTTTTGGTTTTGAACTTCAGTAAGACTCCTGCATGTGTGAAATGTGAAGAATGAGGCCTATACAGCACCTATTGGGTATTAGTATCCGGAGATTCGTACAGTGGCAGTACAGGCCACAGATCCATATAACAAATGCCAGAACTATATACTGCCAAACTGTAGGCTGAAAGTTGAGCCTGAAGAGGAGCAAGATTGAAGACCAGTGGGCATTCAGCGCCATCTGCCTACATCTGCTGCTGGAGGAAGATGCAGGTTTGATCGCCTTGGTGTGGCTCGTGGCTCTGGGACTCTTTTTTTTGTTGGGGGGGGGGGTCTCTGCAACTCGATGTTTAATATCCTCAGCGCTGAATGTGCTCCCTGCTTGTGGACTCGCTTTTGGAGGACCCTGTGGTTCATGTTCCATGTGTTTCTGTCGTTCTTTTCCTGTTGTTTGCTTGATTTGACTGAGGTGCTTCAGCTGAGGCCTACAGTCACTGACACAGCGCTAAGCTGCACTGACTCAGTAGCTGGAGCTCCTGGACTGTTTCAGAGACGCCGCGGTTTGGTGTTTGACATTCTGTGTTTTGTTTGCTTCTTTTAGCTGTTTGGACAATTTGTTCTTTTTCTCTTGCATTAGGTGTTTGATGTTTTCTTTAAATGGGTTCCATTGTGTTTCTTTGTTTTGTGGCAGTCTGCAGGAGGACAAACATCAAGAGTGTCTACTGGATACATACTTTGATAATAAATGTACTTTGAAACTCTTAAGAAGCACTAAACATATGGGAATGACATAGGAAATCGGTAAAATGGTTGCAGACTAATTGAAGAATGCCTTGGTGATATCTAATACAAATTAGATTATTAATCTCTGGGAGGTTAGAAATATAGAAACATAGAAAACCTACAGCACAATACAGACCCTTCAGTCCATAACACTGTGCTGAACATGTACTTACTTTAGAAATTACCTAGGGTTACCCATAGCCCTCTATTTTTCTAAGCTCCATGTACCTATCCATGAGTATCTTAAAAGACCCTATTGTATCTGCCTGCACCACCGATGCCGACAGCCCATTCAATGCACTCACCACTCTCAGCATAAAAGCTTGACATCTCCTAGCCACACAGTCATGTGTATATAGAGAGAAGGGCAGTGGGCTAAGCACACTGCCTTGAGGTGCGCCAGTGTGATCACCAGCGAAGGGGATATGTTATCACCAATCCGCACAGATTGTGGTCTTTTGGTTAGGAAGTTGAGGATCCATTTGCAGAAGGAGGTACAGAGGCCCTGGTTTTACAACTTCTCGATCAGGATTATGGGAATGATGGCTTGTAAGGCACGATCTGCCTTTGACAAAGCCATGCTGACTATTCCTAATCATATTATGCCTCTTCAAATGTTCATAAATCCTGCCTCTCAGGATCTTCTCCATAAACTTACCTACCACTGAAGTAAGACTCACTGGTCTATAATTTCTTGGGCTATCTCTACTCCCTTTCTTGAATAAGGGAACAACATCTGCAACCCTCCAATCCTCCAGAACTTCTCCCGTCCCCATTGATAATGCAAAGTTCATTGCCAGAGGCTCAGCAATCACCTCCCTCGCCTCTCATAGTAGCCTGGGGTATATCTTGTCCAGTCCCGGTGACTTATCCAACTTGATGTTTTCCAAAAGCTCCAGCACATCTTCTTTCTTAATGTCTATATGCTCAAGCTAGTCAGTCTGCTGTAAGTCATCCCTACAATTGCCAAGGTTTTTCTCCGTTGTGAATACTGAAGTAAAGTATTTATTAAGTACCCCCGCTAACTCCTCCAGTTCCATACACACTTTTCCAATGTCACATTGATTGGTCCTATTCTCTCATGTCTTCCCCTCTTGTTTTTCACACACTTGTAGAATGCCTTGGGGTTTTCCTTAATCCTGCTCGCCAAGACCCTCTCATGATCCCTTCTGGCTCTCCTAATTCCATTCTTAGGCTCATTACTGCTAGCCTTATAATTTTCTGGATCTCTATCATTACCTAGTTTTTTGAACCTTTTGTAAGCTCTTCTTTTCTTCTTGACCAGATTTTCTACATGGTTATGAAATGACCCTGAGTGGCAGTTCCCGTAATTGATTTTAGTGCAGGAGAGGGATTGAATGTCTCAAGATGTGTTTACAAATTTGGTCGGAGTAAAAGTATTCTCTAAATTTAAACCTACCCCCTGTGCTTATTCCCATATTATTGGCAATACAACAAGTCAATATTTCTTAACCATATTTACCTGTCAGAGCTTTACTCAAGGCCAATGTATGTGGTAAACTCACAACTGAAATAATCTCTGGTGACAATGGATGAGATACTGCAAGGGATCCATGGTTATGTAAACAGGATGATATTCTCATTGGAAAAGCTACAGAGGAAGGACATCCTCAGTTATCTGAAGTGGTGTCTGGAAGATTCTGTTTATGTAATGAGCAGCTTAAGAAAGGCAAGTGTGCAAAATTTGACATTAGATGAAATTAGGTTGTTGCTGATGAAGCCATTGAGCTGTTACTGAAATTTGATTTTTAGTTATGCTCCACTACCACTACCAGAGTTCCAAATGAACTTGCTGCATTATTGATACTATTTTATAAGTTATTAAGGAATAGCATGCCACATTGCATTTGACCCAAGTTGAATAAACTCTAACCAGGTAGAAATAGAGGCACTGGTCATATTTCTTAGTGTTGCTGAGGAGACCATCCACATCCATAACTGACCACAAAGTCATAGTACAATGGTGCAGATGTAGAGCTGCTGCATCAAAGCTCCAGCAGGCTACTTCCAGTCCTGGCTGCAGAACCTTTCTATGTGGAGTTTGCATGTTTTAGAAACATAGAAATCTACAGCATATTACAGGCCTCTTTGCCCACAATGTTGTGCCGACCATGGAACCTACTCTAGAAGCTGCCTGTTATTTCCCTACCACGTAGCCCCCTATTTTCCTAAGCTCCATGTATCTCTCTAATAGTCTCTTAAAGGACCCTATCATGTCCATGATCATGTGAGTTTCCTCCCACATTGCAGATTGTGTATGGTTTGAATGGATAATTAGCTGCTATGACTATCCCTTGAGTTTGGTGAATGATTACATTCAGTGGTTTGGGGTGGTGCTGGATAAGCACAGAAATTAAAGTGGGTTTAGTGTGGGGTTAATGTAAATGGGTACCAAATAGTCAGAATGGGTGATTAAGAGCCTATTTCCAGGTAGTGTGCTGAGTTGCTGCTAGTCATTTTGGGACCAAAGTCTGCTGTTTCTGTGAAGCAACAACAGGGATTTTGGTTTGGATCATCCTCTTTCTGAATATAACGATGAGATTGGGCAGCACGGTAGCATAATGGTTAGCACAGCGGTTTATGGTACAGGCAACCCAGGTTAAATTCCCACTGCTGCCTGTAAGGAGTTTACACACATTCCTGCTGTAACCGCGTAGGTTTCCTCTGGGTGCTCTGATTTCCTCCCACAGGCCAAAGACTTATTGCTTGGTAGGTTAATCGGTGATTGTAAGTTGCTAGAGTTAAATCGGGGGTTGCTAGGCGACGCAGCTCGAAGCCCCGGAAGGGCCTGTTTCCCGCTATATCTCAATCTGTCTGTCTGTCTAGGTACCATATCCAATGCGGACTTTGGTGACCATGGTTTTCTGCATAGATCTATCTCTCATTCTTTGGATGACTTCCATTTCCTCGATGTGTAGCCACCTGGCTAGGCTCTTAATGTACATAAGCCGAGGTCTTCCTCTAGGTTTGCTCCGGTTGATCTTTCCAGAGAGTATGAGTTTTCTAGTTCATCTTTCCACATGATGTGTCCTAGGAATCTGAGTTGTCTTTCTCTTATTGTTGGTATGAGTGACCGAACTGCTTGGGCTCTTCTGAGAACTTCTTCATTTGATGTGTGTGTGTGTGGTCCATGATATTTTTAACATTCTCTTGTAGGACCATAATTGATCTGCTTCTAGTCTGTTTTCCATTGCTGGAGAAATGGTCCAGCATTCACTTCCATAAGTCAGGATAGAATAAATGTCACACTGCAGTATTCTGTTTTTAGTGTACGTGCTCATCTTTCTGTCTGTTAATATGGTCTTAATTTTTTTAGAAAGCTTCTTTCGCCATTGCTATTCTGTATTTAATATCTGTGTCACACCTGCCATTACTTGTTATTAGGCTGCCAAGATATCTGAATTTGTTGACTTGTTTGATGTTTGTATTTGCGATCTTGATCGCACATTGTGGGATGTTTGTCTTTCTGGAGATGACCATGCTTTCTGTCTTCTTGATGTTGATTGAGAGACCTCTGCGATTATGTGAATAAATAGATAAATTCAAAACAAATCCTGCTGCAGATGCCTGTGAAACATATTCTATGAAGAAACAATACTGAGGGTAGAAAACACAGTTTATCTCCTGAAAGTGGGAGTTGTTTTCTATCAACACAACGGTAGAAATAACCAGAACTATAGGGAGAGATCCTGTTGTGAGGTATATGTATGAGCCACACTAAGTGCATGAATAGATTTACGCATTGGTCTGAAAAAAGTCACTTCATAAGCAAGAGGTTATTCAGATGCGGGACACCTTTAGCAATAAATACATAGTTTGAAATTTGAAACATAGGTAAATTTACAGAATTACACATGTACAATGGTAGCACGCCCCAAAGAACAAAACCCAGCTGAATATTCAATAATGATGTCTATTTCTGGATTTCAGTTCAGCATTCAACACTATTGCCCCACAGACCTTGGTGAACAAACTCCTACTCCTCAGTTTAAATTCACCACTGTGCAACTGGGCATTGGACTTTCCTAACCAACAGACCTCCCTCAGATAGGTAGGATGCACAACTGCTCCTCCCTCCTCCTCATCCTCAACACGGGTGCCCCCCCCCCAGGGGCTGTATGTTGAGCCCATTGCAGTGCACTCTGCTCACACATGACTACACGGCCAAACACCCGAGCAATCACATTGTCAAGTTCGCCAATGACTCGACAGTGGTGGGGCTTATCACCAACAACGATGAGACAGCCTACAGAGAGGACGTGGAAGACCTCGAGGATTGGGGCCAGGAAAATAACCTCTTCCTTAATTTTAACAAGACAAAGGAGATGGTTATCAACTTCAGGAGAGCTCGCGCCACTCACATTCCCCTTTACATTGGTGGCACATCAGTAGAAACTGTGAGCAGTTTTAAACTTCTGGGAGTGCACATTTCACACAACCTCTCATGGACCCAGAACATATTCTACACAATCAGAAAAAATCACAGTGACTCAACTTTCTGAAAAAGGCCGAACTACACACATCTATACAAAGGTCATTCTACAGATGTGCATTAGAGAACATCCGAACAAGCTGCATCACTGCACGGTACAGAAACTGCACTGTTGGTGGCCAGGAAGACTCTACAATGGGTAGTCAAAACTGCCCAATGCATCACTGGTACTAGCCTATCTTTCATCAAGGACATACTGTATATACAGAACGGTGCCAGAAAAAGGCCAGTAACATGAAGGAGCCCACCCAGCCTGCTCATGGACTGTTTGTCTCAGTCCCATCAGGGAGGACATAGTATCCACGCCAGGATCATCAGACTCAAAAACACTTACTTTCCGCAAGCAGTAAGACTGATCAACACCTCCACTCACGAACCCACCCATCCACACCACAGCCACCACTACCTTATTTCCTGTCAGTCACCTTATGTACAGACTCTCCTCTTCCCAATGTCACTTTATGAACATGAAATCAATCTATCTATGTAAGTTATCTTAAGTATTTATATTTATTGTGCTTAATATTATTATTATTGTCTTCTTTGTCTTACTGTGTTTTTATGTGCTGGATCAGAGCCAGAGTAACAGTTATTTCATTTTCCTTTACTCTTGTGTCCTGGAAATGACATTAAACAATCTTGAATGTATTCCCAGAGCCAGATACCCAAAATATATCCCCTTTGTTACAGTGCTGAAGGATGGCTCCATCAATATACAACTAACCAGAAGGTTAGATTTGTCCTGAACATCCATTTGTTGTCTTCCCCTGTATGTCCTACACTCACATGATTGGGTTCACTGGCCATAAAGCTGGAAGTTAAATTGCATACAGGTTTCATTTCCTGAAGACTGGCTCTCATTTTAGTTAATCCTTAATTGTGTTATTCATAATGACTTAACCCCAGAATGATCCCTAAGAGTCATGTGCTGGAGGAAATGAGATCTCTCTTCGCTAATGTGGACTTTCTGATATTGCTTGGATAAGGGTCCACAATTTAGATTGTCTTTGTTTGAATAATGCATGAAGAGGGAATAATTCAAACACCATTTCACCTCTCCTTCCTACTGAATTTTAAGTAGGTATGCATAAAGTTCAGTCCACAAAGTAAAGGAATGTTTGAAGAAATAGACTATGGAAGGCTGATCACCACAAGACATTAATGTGCAGCTTTTTAGTATACATTCTTTCTAGCTCCAATACTGTACGACAGAACATAGTCTTTCTAAAGTCCCAATTCAAAGAAAATTCAGGGTGTTTTGGCATTTGTCATGGGAAACGGAGGAGAAGTATTTAGAATGGGGGAAAGAAGATAACACAAATAACGAGGTAGTTCAGTCTGCATGATGGAATTAACCCTAAAACCTCTTGCCAGATTAGGAATGGGGGGGGTGTGGGAATGTTATGCTGAAGACAGTGGAATTATGAAGTCTAGATCTTGGGAAAATTGGAAAGAAACTCTAAAATATACATTCACTGTTCAGTTGTAGTGATCAATACCCAACGCCTTTGAAGACTTGCATGGTCAATGGTTTCTCTGAAGTGAATTCAGCCATTGTTCAAGAGGAGATAAATGTTTCCAAAGAAAATTTTAGGTGGTGTTCATTTACCAAAAAATGGATAATACTCTGATAATATATGGTGAATCCACAACTTCAAATCAAGTAACACCAGTATTATTGTGAAGATCAGACAATATTTAAGTTAGTGACTTGGTTAAACTTGTTAACATTTACAAGTTTACAAGTATGTTAACTCATTTTTAATGTCTCATCAAAAGGCAAAGCAGTGAAGCATATGTTATGTTGGTTAGGTACAATAACTTTTGTTTTTAAATGACCACTTCATGTGATATGACCTGGTGCAAAATTGTGCATAGAAAGATCAAAAGTAACTGGTCCCTAACTAAGCACCTTGCTTGTGCTCCTTGTCTCAAGAGTATTTGTGTGTATGCTGTGCAGTGGACTTGGGGATTGAAAAACTACTGAGAACACATTTTAATATTTATAGCATTCTATTTATAATCGTCAATGTCAATTTTAATTTTTTGCCACTGAAACTCAGTGAATGGCAGAAAAATTTATTACTGTGCTTCGGAGTATTGGGAGATAAATTTGCATTTTGCCAACAACATTTGGGATCTTTCTGAGGATGGAGGTCAGTCCAGTCTTCCTCAGGCCATCTCACTACTGAGAGGTGCCGGAGTGGGATTGGGTTTCACCTCTGAACCAAGAAAACTCTGGGATTGAGTTGCGATTCTGGCCATCTGGGTCTAATATGAAGACAAAGCACTTGATGAATTATACATTCAATCTGTCAAAAAAAAAGGTTGCTGCTTTTTTTTAAAAAAGTGAAAAATTGCAAGGTATTATTTAGCACTGGCTTCAAATTAAATGTCTGTTGTAAAGAGCAATGTCTCCAGCCATTTTCTTCCAAGGATAAAAAATGTTTGAGACAACAAGTTAATTTCATCCGTTTGCGAAACAGCGCCTCAGTTTTGCTTTTCTCCATTAGCTTCTCCATCTTCCATTTGCCTTTAACCAAGATGGTCAGATGTTATACAAACTACGTACCAAAGCCATTTTAGTAACATTTTCATTGAGCTTCTTTGGTCAAATTCCACCTTGAACCAACCACGTTTGACTGTGGCCCTTGGCTTTATTCTATTAAGCCACTGTTGCATTTGAGGTAAAGTGTTTGAAGGCTATACCACATCTCGGTTTTCAAACCAGGAGAAAGAAAAATTGCTTGCTTCCTTTCACATGAATTTTCTGAATGGAACAGTGTGCTGTGAACGCAAGTTCTATTGCTTCCTGAATGTCTGAGAAGCAGATTGCCTGGCTTTTATATAAAATAATCACAAAGAATGAGCTATTTTCTTCATGAGCATGACCTATCATTTAAACATTAAAATGTGCATGCAGCAAAGGAGCGTTTGGTGTCTGTAGCAAAGCAAAAAAAGAATTTCATTTTTTCTAGTCTTTTTGATTTCCCATATGCAAGGACAGATTTACGTCCAGTGAAAATTGCCTTTTGCATCTCATAGTCCATGTACCAGGCATGGGTCTGCTGTTGTGGCATAATTATTCAGTCTGTGTAGAGAGAAAAATAAGCAATTGATTATTCAGAAGTACAATCCTGTTAGAGTCAATTATTTAAATTTTTTTTATTTGTCTGTGTTCTTTTGTGTTCTTCTGGGGATGGGTGGAGACTGCAAGATGTTGAAAAGGCAGGTTGAACTACAAGATAAATAGGGTCTTAAACTGAAGAAGGCTGACGGTATCTGAAGTGGCCTGTTTAGCAAAGATGCTATATCTGGAAGTTGTGCAGCTCAAAGGATCTTGGGAGATTGTCACTGGGTGAATGCAAATGAACTCCTGCACGTTTGTTCTACGGTGTAACACTGACTGTATCCTCCCCCTGTCACCAATACACACTCGGCTTTGGGAGACTTCAACAACAAATCAGGTGGGCTGGGTGGGTTTAGTGCGGTATTGCTGTAGGTAGATAGATAAATACTTCATTATTCCCAAAGGAAATTACAGTGTCACAGTAGCATTACAAGTGCACAGATATACAAATATTAGAAGTAAAAAAGAATAAAAAAATGCATTACCTCAAACAGTCTGAACAGGAGGGGGTCATTACTTCCCTGACTATAAGTTGGCTCATTATAAAGCCTAATGCCCATGGGTAAGAATGACCTCATATAGAGCTCTTTGGAGCAGCACTGTTGTCTTAGTCTATATTTAAAAATGCTCCTCGGTTCAGCCAGGGTGGCAAGCAGAGGGTGAGAAACATTGTACAGAATTGCCAGGATTTCTTGTAGGAACCTTTGTTCTACCACAGTCTCCAGTGTGTTCAGTTTGACTCCTATAATGGAGCCAGCCTTTCTAATTAGTTTATTGAGGCTTTTGGCATCACCCATGTTGATATGGGACGATTATAAATTGAACCGTCTTCTAATATATTTAATACTTTGCTGCAGTCCTGGATCTTTTCTTTCAACTTGAGGTTTCTATTACTTGTCTTTGAAAGCCTTCAGTCCTGGAAAATTCTGCTCTTCAAAAAGGGAGAGAGGTAGAAGAAAGAAAACTATAGGCCAGTTAGTCTGACGTCAGTGGTTGGGAAGATATTGGAGTCAATTATTAACGATGAGGTCTCAGGGTAGTTGGGGGCACATAATGAAATAGGCCATAGTCAGCATGGTTTTCTCAAGGGAAAATCTTGCTTGACAAACCTGTTGGAATTCTTTGAAGAAGTAAAAGCAGAATAGACAAAGGAGAATCGGTTGATGTTCTGTACTTGGATTTTCAAAGGGCCTTTGATAAGGTGCCACACATGAGGCTGCTTAGCAGTCTATGAGCCCATGGTATTGCAGGAAAGATTCTAGCATGGATAAAGCAGTAGCTGATTGGCAGGAGGCAAAGAGTTGGAATAAAGGGAGACTTTCCTGATTGGCTGCTGCTGACTAGTGGCATTCCACAGGGGTCTGTGTTGGGACCGTTTTTTTTAATGTTATCTGTCAGTGAATTAAATAATGGAATTGATGGCTTTGTTCCAATGTTTGCAGTTGATATGAAGATAGTTGGACGGGAAGGTAGTTTTGAGAATATAGAGAGGCTACAGCAGGACTTAGACAGATTAGGAGAATGGGTAAAGAAATGGCAGATGGAATACAGTGTTGGGAAGTGTATGGACATGCACTGTGGTAGAAAAAATGAAAGGGTTGACTATTTTCTAACTAGAGAGAAAATACAAAAAAAAGATGCAAAGAGTTAAGTTTGCAGGTCAATCTGTGGTGAGGAAGGCAAATGTGATGTTAGCATTCATTTCAAGAGGGCTAGAATATAAAAGCAAGGATGTAATGTTGAGACTTTATAAAGCACTGGTGAGCCTCACTTGGAGTATTGTGAGCAGTTTTGGGCCCCATATCGTAGAGAGCATGTGCTGAATTTGAAGAGGGTTCAAAGGAAGTTTATGAAAATGATTCCAGGATTGAATGGCTTGTCATATGAAGTGCATTTGATGGCTCTGTGCCTGTATTCACTAGAATTCAGAAGAATGATGGGTGACCTAATTAAAACCTATAGAAAGCTGAAAAGCCTTGATAGTATGGATGTGGAAAGGATGTTTCCTATTGTGGGAGAGTCTTAAGACCAGGAGACACAGCCTCAGAATAAAGGGGTGCCCTTTTAGAACGGAAATGAGGAGGAATTTCCTTAGCTAGAAAGTGGTGAATCTGTGGAATTCTTTGCCACAGGCAGCTGTAGAGGAAAAGTCTTTATATATATATATGTGTGTGTGTATGTATATATAGAGACTCGATGGGCCAAATGGCCTAATTCTGCTCCTGTATCTTTTGGTCTTATGCCCCTTACATCACTGTCTTTCAACTTATTTTTAAGGTGCTCTTCTTTGTCAATTTTGTTTTTCTCTTTGATCCTAATGTCTCCTTCTGTCAATTTCTCTGATTAACAACAGAAAATGATGAGAAAGCTCAGCGAATGTTTCATTTGCAGAATCCGTCATTAGAACTGGGAAGGAAGGTGGGAAGGCTGTGGGTGAAACAAAGGAAATCTTTTAACTGTCACATTATTTCAGCTCATCATAAAATACTCTTTGTTTCACCTGTCAGCCTCCTCCACTCCGCCTTAAACATAAACCTCCTTTGCAACAGACGATTTCACATTGGATATTTATATTTTTGAGTTTCCCTGTTTGTCCCACCCTGTGGAATTTACTTAACTGATAAGAGGGGGTATATTATTTGTGAGCGCCTTATGCTGACTGTAACCTTTGCATAGTGGAGACGTTGCAGTCCAAGCAATTTTGCTGCCAGCCATTCTAGTAACATGAGCAGTGGTGCACTATACGCCATGGGCAACAATCCTTAAGAACAACCGGTGAGCAGGTGTGACCTGTATATTTACCGCTCATGATCAAAGCATCTCTTCCATGATGGGTCGTTGTTCAACAGCCTGATTAAGAATGGATATAATTGTGTTTCAGTATCAAGATTGAATCAAGAAATCCCCAGACTTGCAACGTCACTGCTTCCAGAATGTGCAATTTCAAAGTCTCCTTGTATTTTAGGGATTAAGTTAATGCATGCTCTTGATATCTTAAGTATTATTGAAGTGAAGGCCTGACTTCTCGCTGCTGTTGTTGAGCATAAATTTATTTCCTCGACAGCACTTGCTCAAGCAACGTCTGGTGGTAGAGATTCTCAGGAGGATACTTGCCTCCACTGCTGCTGAATGCAAGGACAGAGATTCATGTTGTACTCTGCAGCTGAGGCTACTGACAGATGTTACAAGCTGGCTACTTTGCATTCTGTACCTCATGCCCAAATGAGATTACCAAAATAGATGCGCTATACTGTATTCATGGAAACGCCTTACTAATTCTTTGTAATAGAAAAACCATGGCATGAAGCGGTCCCCGTAATCTTTTAGCCCTTTGCTAAACCACCATAGATGCACAGCTCCTGCCAGCATTACATTATTCAGTACATGTAATGCAAGTGATAGATTGCAGCTACATTGATTTACAATTGAGGTAGTAATCCATTTTCTCGTGAGGCTCCGGGAAGTGTGATGTCAGTGAGAGACTTCTGTAGCCAGTGTTTGCCCAATGCCTTGCTCATTGAGAATTATGTTTCCATTGATGAAATAACGTATCATCACCAAACATGTTTTGCGATTAAAATTGCGTGTTCAGCATGCAAGAAATTCTTCCCATTGGACTATTAGCGATGTTCTGTTTATCCTCTTGTTTTCCATGTCTTTACCCAGCTTCTTCAGATTTGAGCCCATGAAAACAGTTTCTCACTATTGGTTGCTAAGAGATGCCACAAAGGTTCCGGAATGGAGGGGCTACTGTAAAGAAGCTGCAGAAGGTTGTAAATCTAGTCAGCTCCATCTTGGGTACTAGCCTACAAAGTAACCCAGGATATCTTTAGGGAGCAGTGTCTCAGAAAGGCAGCGTCTATTATGAAGGACCTCCAGCACCCAGGGCATGCCCTTTTCTCACTGTTACCATCAGGTAGGAGATACAGAAGCCCGAAAGTGCACACTCAGCAATTAAGGAACAGCTTCTTCCCCTCTGCCATCCGATTCCTAAACGGACATTGAATCTTTGGATACTACCTCACTTTTTTAAATATACAGTATTTCTGTTTTTGCACATTTTAAAAAATCTATTCAATATACGTAATTGATTTACTTGTTTATTTATTATTATGTTTTATGTATTATCCCCCTCTGCTAGATTATAGATTGCATTGAACTGCTGCTGCTAAGTTAACAAATGTCACGTCACATGCCGGTGATAATAAACCTGATTCTGATTCTGAAGAGACCAGCTTCTGCTTTTTCTTTTCCTGACTTTTGCATTGGATATTTGTTTTCAAAAACCATGCTCTTATTATATTATTTGCACAACACCTGTGCAGACATCTCACCCTGCAAAACTGATTTCAGGGAGGTAACACCATCAATTTGCGGGAGACTTCCGGGAGAGGTGGGATGTCTACAATAGAGTAGCTCCTTAGCAGCTAGCCAGCTAGTTTAAATAACGTTAGCTATGCTAATGAACGAATGACACCTGTTAAACTCACCTCAACATGTCTTTTACATTTTAACCCACCATGGGCAATAGAAAAGTCACTGTTGCAAACAGCACAGCGAGCAACACTCATTATTTTTGACCCCTATTGGGCAGGGGTACACTTTAGGGTAGTCTGGGGTGACGTACGATTTATATTTTCTTGTTTTGGAACACTCTCCCATGGTGCACTCTCGTTCGCACGCTCTCTCTCTCTCTCTCGCTCGCTTGTGCTCTCTCCCTCACTCTCTTACTCTTGTTTGCTTTCCCTCTCGTTCGCGCGCTCTCACTTGCTCTCGTGCGCTCTCGCTTGCTTGCTCTCACGCGCTTTCTCTCTCTCGCTCTCGTGCTCCCTCTCGCTTGCTCTCTCGGGCTCGCTCTCATGCTCCCTCCCTCCCTCCCTCCCTCCCTCTCTCCCTCTCTCCCTCTCTCCCTCCCTCCCTCCCTCCCTCCCTCCCTCCCTCTCTCCCTCTCTCCCTCTCTCCCTCTCTCCCTCTCTCCCTCTCTCTCCCTCTCTCCCTCTCTCCCTCTCTCCCTCTCTCCCTCTCTCCCTCTCTCCCTCTCTCCCTCCCCTCCCTCGTCTCTCGCTTGCTCTCGCTCTCTCTCGTGGTCACTCTCGCGCTTTCTCTTTTGCTTTGTCTTGCGCGCTCTCGCTCGCTCTCAAAAAAATTGATTTCCGTGACATTGTATATAATTTGCGGGCATCAGGGAGCCACTATTAATATGCGGGAGACTCCCGGAATTTCCGGAAGAGGTGGAATGTCTGCCTGTGGATAGATTTTCTTTAGTCATCCATCTGTTTGTTGACATACAGTGTGGAATAGGCCCCTCTGGCCTTTCAAGGCAATTCTCCAATTTAATCCTAGCGTAATCATGGGATTAAATTCTCCAATTTAATCCTAGCGTAATCAATGAACAACTAACCGGCACGTCTTTGGATTGTGAGAGGAAACCCGCATGGTCATGGGGAGAACCTAGAAACTCCTTACCGGCAGTGGCGGAAATTGGACCCAGGTTTTCTACACTGTAAAGCATATTGCTAATAATTTTGCCTCTGTGCTGCCCCTAATCTATGCAAAGAACTACATTGCTGGAATAATTTGTTTGCACTCTGTTTAAATTCAGATTAAATTATGTCTGGAAAGCTTAATCATTTGTTATTTTTCTAGAATTAGTTGACATTGAAGCAAAGTTTAAACTAATTGTCAGACTTTAGTGCTGTTGGCCTGATTTCCTCAAACATCATTACAAATAGCAACTTGAAAATGGGAATTATATCTTCAATGGAATAAAGCCCAATAAGGCTCTTGAGAGGAAATTTTGAGACAAAAATTAACATGTAACCCTGCAGGGACATGAAAGGAGAGAGAACCAAAAGCTTGGCCAAGAATTCAGCAGCATCACAAAGGAGGAGAAAATATGGGGAAATAAGTAGTTTTGGGCGAAACTTCCAGAGGGATCTTCAGGAGCTAATAGATGGAACACTTGAGGCTAGAAACACAGGCTCCAGGTCTGTTACAGTTATAGAGTTAGGGCTAAGGCCATGAATGAATTTCTAAATAGCGATTTCAACATTGACATACAAAAGGCAGAAAAGAAGATACTGTTTTATTTGTGATACGGAGAAGCAGGGTGGCCTTGAATAACACACACAAGGGACGAAGAGGTGCGGAACAAATGTGCTGCTGTTATTTTGCTTTAAGTCATCCACCCAAAATGCCCTCTCACGTTATGTTTGGTACATAACACACAGGGAAGCTCGACGGCAATCCATAAGGGTGAAAATATATATGAATATCTAACATATCCCTGTCCTCTTATTTTAAAGGTTTCTCCCCCTTCTCATACACAGACCAGCTGCTGAACAATTAACATTCAATGGAGCAATCATCAAATTCAACCAATCACAAAAAACTTTTTTTTACCTAGGCAAAGAGAGTAGATAGCCTCTTTTACCAGATATAACCCTGGGTATTATTTTGCTCCATGTGCTGAGGGTTAGTCACTAAGCTAGAGGTTCAATCTATCTGGAGGCTGCCTGTTCCTGTAAGAGCATTGACTACCTGGGGAGTATCGACTACTTCTATATATCAAGGTAATTCTATCTTTTGGTTGTGCGCGTATAGATGACAGGGTGGGTACTGCATTACTAGTGAGCCAGGTGATGGGGGAGCACTGGCTGTGTCATTTGATCTTAATGGAGGTTCTGCATTTGTTGTCCCAGAATCCTGCCCCATTTTAACAACTGGATCTGGACTGGTCAATCTGTGTTGGTTTTTATTAGCCTCAAAAGTTGGCAACAACTGATGAACATGCCTTCTCCAGATGTTGTGGTTATTAGTTTCCACTGTGTGCGACACAGGATCATTTTTATGTCACCACCGTTGCACCTATCCATCATTTTGTTCCAGAGCTGTAGTTATGGGTCAAATACTCTCTCTCCTGCTGTGAAACTTGTATACTTCACTCTGGCATGTCTTTCTGTTTGGGGTTTCTGTACATTTAGCACAATCTGCTTTATATTTTTAGGTCTAAGCAGGTCAAATTGGATGTGAAGCTGTCTTTTCAAAAGTGCAGTGGCGGCAGCCATTTTGGTGGTGTTGTGGTATGTCAGCAAGAGAGTGTAAAATTGTTGGTTGAGGGATCCACTTCCCACTGAAGTCTTGAGGGCTTGTTTTATTGTTTGTATGAATCATTCAGTAAGACTATTCTTAGAAGTAGGGGGCTATTGTCACTTACAAGCTGTTGACGAAGCACAAAAAGGCTAAAGATATAACGTAGCTCCTCAGTTCATTTTTCAGAGAAAGAACTCTTCATGATGGCAACCTCAGGCCATTTGCTGTGTGCATCCACTGTGACTTAAGAAGACATGGTCTTCTACAGGTCCTACAAAGTCTATGTGAATCCTCTGCTATGGTTCTTCAGGCCATTCCCATGGATTAAAAGGAGCAAGCTGAGGAACATTTCTCACTTGCTGACAGTGTGGGCACGCTTTGACCTTCTCTTCAATGGTTACGTCCGGTCCTGACCACCAGAAGTAGCTGCGTGCGATTTCCTTCATGCGCACTACGCCACAGCGTCCTGCTTGGAGCTTGTCAAGCAATTACTTTCTTAATGGTGGAGGAATAACAACATGGTAGCCCCGTAGTAAACGTGTAGCTTGGACTGTGAGCCCCCTCCATCGAGCCTGGTAAGAGATTTCAGTTCTATGGTTGGCTCTCCTACCCACTCGTAGGTGACCATGTCCACCACTGTAGGTAGAACAGGGTCAGTACGTGGGTGCTTACAGACTTGTGCTGCAGCTCACAGAGCTGTAGGTACTTCCTTGAAATAAAAGATTTCTTTCAGGAATGGCTTTGGAGCTGTAACAGCTAAGGGAAGTCTGGATTGTCCGTCAGCATTTGAATGTTGCTTGGACCTCCTGTGCTTTATATCGTACTGATATTCAGATAATAACAGAGCCCAATGTTGCACTTGACCAACAACCAGGGAAGGAATATTGATGTCAAGGGGTGATGATCCGTCAGTAGTGTAAATGGTCGACCAAAGAGGAATTGATGTAATTTCTTAACTCAAAAGACAATTGCGAGTGCTTTCTGCTCAATGTGGGCATAGTGACTTTCTGCCTTGCTTAATGTCCTTGATGTGAAAGCAATTGGATGCTCTTCACCCAGTGACATGGTGTGTGAGATTTACTGCCCACATACCACAGGGTGATGCGTTGCAGGCCAACTGTATGGGCAGTGATGGGTTGAAGTGTGTTAGTGCTTCAGACTATGATAAAGCTATTTTGACCTTTTTAAAAGCCTCTTCACAGTGATCTGTCCACTGTCAATTTGTTGATTTGTGTAATAGCTCATGAAATGGTTTCAGCATGTTAGCTAGGTTAGGAACAAACTTTGCATAGTAAGTTAGTAGTCCAAAGAAAGATGTTAACTGACTTACATTCTGTGGTGATGGAGCTTTCACAAATCCTTTCACCTTTGATGGTGCCTTGTGAAGACCTGAGCTGTCAATCACATGGCCCAAATATTCAGTTGAAGGTCAAAATAACTCACACGTGCTCTTCTGGACCCTTAAACCCCATTCCTTGAGTTTTTGTAGCATAGCATGCAGGTTCTGTAGGTGCTCATGTTCATTTTTCCCAGTAATGAGTAAATCATCTGAACAGCATTGCTGTCCTGTCAGTCACTCAGGATCTGGTCGCTTGCTCATTGAAAAGGTGCTGGAGCTAAGGTGATACCAAACAGAAGCCTTCGGTACCTGAACAATATGTGAGTCACTATGGTCAACAGTCCTTGTGACTCTGGCTCCACATGCACCTACAAGTACGCTTGACGTAAGTCAACCTTGGTGAATGTCTGTCCTCCAGCCAATCCTACATAAAAGGTCATCATTGAGGGGAAGTGAGTATTGTTCAGCTGTAAGAACTGGGTTAATGGTTACCTTGAAGTCTCTACATCCTTTTTTAAGACAGGAATCACTGGAGTTGCCCATTTATAGACACTAGTTCAATGCCTTACTCTGGACCAATCTTTCCAATTCAGCCTCTATCTTTGATTTGAGGGTGTATGGAACAGGTCCTGCCTTCAAGCGTTTAGTTGTTGTGTTGGGCTTAACAATGATTCCTTTCATACTGCCCAGTTCTCTGTTGAATACTCCTGCGTGTTTCTTCAATACTTCTTGTAGACCAGTGCTCCCACCAATCGCGCACTTCGTGTCTATTGAGTATAAGCTGCTCCAACCACAAGCAGCCCAGAAGCACTGGATAACTATCTTTAACAATATACAGTGGATGTTTCTTTCTCTGTTTGATAACCTCCACTGTAACATGTCCTACTTCCTCACTGGAATAACCTCACCACTGTAAGTCGTTAAAGTCAGCCTTGCTCTTTCTGGGGTGAGCTGCTGCACTTTCTCTTTGTAAACTGTCCCTGACACCAGTGATACTGCAGACTCGTGTCCCCCTGCATCCTCACTGCGGCCCCGTCCAACAGCAGGGGTACCCAATATCCAGAAACAGATAAAATATGCAAAGCTTCTTCAAGCACAGAGTGAGTCACTCAGTCCGTCCTCAGTATGTTCCATCTTCTTCTCATGTTTTTGTTCTTCCAAAAGTGACTTTTCTTCATTGCAGTGTATTTGGTTGACAGTGTCTTTTTACTTTTACAGACGCATTTGGTATGTCCCTTTTTGGCACAGCTTCAGCAAACTTAAATCCTTATGTCAGCATTCTTTTGCTGAATGCCCAGTTTTGACACAACAATAGCAATGCTTGCCAATAGGTGTCTTATTCTTAAAGTTCGTAGACACTTTATGAACTTGGGAAGATGGGCTTAATAGGTGTGCTTTTTTTGCTGCCATCTGCATAGATGTACTAATCTCAATTGCTTTCTGTAATGTTAGTCTCTCTTCTGCAGGCAAACGTTTCTATATTGCCTCACCATGTGAACCATATATGAGCCTATTACATAATGTATCCTTCAGTGACTGCCCAAAATCACGGTGTTAGACAATTGTTTCAGCACCACCACAAACCGAAGTAGACCTGCCCTCCTGTTGATTCCTTTTATGAAATCAAAACCTTCAGCGATCATCAAAGATTCAAGTAAATAGAACTTTAAAACTTTAACTATATATCTTCATAAGGCTTATCACAAGGCTTAGCAGGTTGCTCTAGACTGCATAAAAAATTAAACGTTTTTGCACCCATCACAGTCAGAAAAGTTGCAATACAGATATCATCTGAAATTTGATTTGCCAGTGCAAAATATTCAAATCTTTCAGTATATGAACTCCATTGCTCTGTCATTTCGACATAGCAAGCAGAATCACATTCCAGAAAAGTTAACTAGTCTTATCCATCTCCCTCCCTCTCTCACTTGTTTTATTAACCGTGCCGTTCTCGTTCTCTCCCCTTGGACTCTTCGCCCACCATGCTTCCTGCGGCCGTTTTCTCGCGGCGTGCGGCGGCGTCTTTGCTCACCCACACTGCACAGCGGCACACTGCCATCGTTGCACGTGGATTTTTCTTGCCGAAGGAAACAAAACGATAGATATCATGTGAGGGCTTGTCGCCTCGTTGCCGTTTGTTATATTTGTGGTACTTGGGAAGCTGGGTGGCCGTGAATAGCACACACATCATGTGAGGGCTTGTCGCCTCGTTGTCGTTTGTTATATTTGTGGTACTTGGGAAGCTGGGTGGCCGTGAATAGCACACACAAGAGGCGGAGAGCTGAGGAACAAATCTTTTTATCAGCTGTTTATTTTACTAGCAAGTCATCTACCCAGAATGCCCTCTCACCTTCCGTTCAGCGCATAACACACAGGAAGCTTGGCAGCAACCCATAATGTTCAATATATACATGAATACATAACAGATATGAATTAAGATATCATAACAGATATGAGTTAAGGATCAGGAGGTAATAGAAGTCACTGAGTGCAACAGTATTGATTGACTTATTGGGAACTGGAGCCATTTAAGCTAAAGGGCAGAGAGATTTGACGGAGTTTAAGTTTACTGAGTGTGTGGAAGATGGGAATTTGGCCATAGACTATTCAAGAAATCCTGAGTGGAGGCTCTTAAAGGCGTGAATAATGGTTTCAGCAGCTGGCAGACTGTGACATCAGGCTAAAAAATCAGAATCAAAAGGCTGCTTCTTATTTAGTCATGTTACCAGTAAGATACAGTCCATTTTGCGAAGTCTCTGAAGAAAGCTACTGCATGTCTCACTTGAATACCAGCGTTGTTTCTGTCCATCTTGAAAGATCGAGAAGATTAGCATAGAATATCAACCAGCAATTAAACACCAGCCTGAATGGTGAAGAATAATTGGACTTGTACCCTAGAATTTGTCAATTAATTCTGTTAATCTTTCATCAGTCACAGTGTGACATCATTTTAAAAAATATTGTCCCAAAGTTTTATTTTAAAAAAACAGGAAGATCGAATTGATTTTTATAGAGGAAAATCAAGTTCTGTTTTATATTAGCTTGAGATATCAAGAAAAAGCTAAGAAGCTCGTGGGACGGTTCTTAAATTTTGGATCGGTTTATTGCAGTTTCACGCAAAATTTCAGGGTAGTAATGAAATATATTTTAATGCAGTTTTGAAGCTGGTTTTATAGGTCTCTCTGCAAATTAGGTCTCAATCGCTCAGTTGGTCCGTGTGTATTTTAAGCTCGTATCTGATTGCCTTTCTAGTCTGCCCTAATTTGTATTTTGCTGGTGTTGGTTCTCTTATATTTAGTGATACTCTCCAGTCTGTGCTGTATCACTGGAGAAATAAAATGTGGGAATAACAACATTTCCCAAAAAAACATGATTGGAAAGGAAATACTTTTGAAAAATGTAGTAATATTTGAAACATCCTGAAGCACCCCTGGAGAAATGTTATTATATGCAAATTTTCTGTGCTGCTTCCAATACTTAATTTCTTTCTTCCGCTTTCTGATATCTCATGGCTGTTTCTCTATTCTAACTGAGAAACAGCTTACCGGTACGATGGGAAAGAAGTCTTAAGTCATAAAAATCTAAAGGTGCGATGCACTTTTGAGTGAATCATTCACAATTCTGACCTATAGGTATGTGTCACAAGCATTTCCTTGCTCCTTACAGTATATTAAGTTTTTAACCACACAGTTGTCAATAGTTTGCTTTCATACACAGTGTTGGTTCTAGCAACACACATCAAAGTTGCTGGTGAACGATTAGCTTACTTGCTTTGGGTAAGTTCAAAAAAGTCGCTTGCCATAAGCGATTAAGGGTGGGCAATAAACGTTTGCCCTGCCCGAGATGCCCAGATAATGAATAAATGAGAACTAATCATTGGAACATCTATGCTTTGAATGCTCTCTTCAAAAAAATTTTTAAACAAAAATAATATGGAAAGCAAACAAAGCAAAAATAGAATATGCCAGAGTCTATACAGTCAAAAGAGCTTAGGAAACAACAGAGGAAAATCTGCAGATGCTGGAATTCCAAAGCAACACACACAAATGTGTGTTGTGGGTCCTGATGGAGGGTTTCAGCCTGAAACGTCAACTGTTTACTCTTTTCCATAGATGCTGCCTGGCCTGCTGAGTTCCTCCAGCATTTTGTGTGTGTTGCAACATGTGCTTCAATTACAAAATCACGTCAGGCCAGGAATTCAACACAATTGATGAAACTGCAACCTTGTCCTAGTTTTTTTAGTAAAGATTAAACAATATAATAAAACATATGCGATGCTATATCCTGCCTGTAAAAACATTTTTTCCCGCATTGAAAAACTGTGAAACTGTTTGAAAGGCTTTAGTTTTTTAGAAAATCTGGGAAAGCCCGGAGAAACTTTATGCAATCACCCCACTAATTCAGATTTGTTACCTGTAAAGAACAAGTGACAAAGTGAATAATTGTAATGATCATTTGTATCTGAGTTGAGTACCTCTCTGTATTTAGTCTGTCTAGGTACCGTACCCGATGCGGGCGTTGGTGATCATGGTTTTCCACATAGATCTATCCCTCATTCTTTGGATGACTTCCATTTCCTCTGTGTAGCCACCTGGCTAGGCTATTAATGCACATTAGCCGAGGTCTTCCTCTAGATTTGCTCCCCTTGATCTTTCCAGAAAGTATGAGTTTTTCTAGTTCATCTTTCGGCATGATGTGTCCTAGGAATCTGAGTTGTCTTTCTCTTATTATTGGTATGAGTGATCGAACTGCTTGGGCTCTTCTGAGAACTTTTTCATTTGATGTGTGTGTGGTCCATGATATTTTTAACATTCTCCTGTGGAACCATAATTCAGCTGCTTCTAGTCTCTTTTCCATTGCTGGGGAAATGGTCCAGCATTCACTTCCATAAGTCAGGATAGAATAAATGTAGCACTGCAGTATTCTGTTTTTATTGTACATGCTCATCTTTCTGCCTGTTATATAGTCTTCACCTTTTCGAAAGCTTCTTCTGCCATTGCTATTCTGTATTTGATATCTGTGTCGCACCTGCCATTACTTGTTATTAGGCTGCCAAGATATTTGAATTTGTTGGCTTATTTGATGTTTGTATTTCCGATCTTGATCACACATTGTGGGATGATTGTCTTTCTGGAGATGACCCTGCTTTCTGTCTTTGATTGAGAGGCCTCAGTGATTATTTTCTGCTGCCACTGTAGTGAGTAGTTCTTGAAGTTTTGTTTCTGAGTCAGCTATTAGTACGATGTCATCAGCATATCTGATGTTATTTATATTATGATCTGGGATTGTGAATCCTTTGATGTCTTTGATACTTCTCAAGATATTTTCACTATACAGGTTGAATAAGTCTGGTGAAAAGACACAACCTTGCCTGACTTCTGTCATGATATTCACATACTCACTCACTTCTCCTTCTATTCTGATGGATGCTGTCTGGTCCCAGTATAGGTTTCTTAAGACATTTCAAAGCAAAGACTATGTAATGAGAATTCTCAGTAGCAACAGCAACAACTTTGCAGTCCTACAAAAATAGGTCTTTCACCAAGTAAATGAATCTCATGAAAGTGAAAATGACCCTCAGCTGAGAAGTAATGGTTACTTAACAAGTTAGTGTTTGCATGAGGAAGGAAGACTTGTGTAAGGTTAAGGATTTACAGTGACAAGGGATTAAAGCCAGCAAGAGCATCAGTAGCTGTAGACCATGAGACAGAGAGAGCTAGGTAAGGCCTACAGAAGCCAATGAGCTATAAAAAGAGAATTGGGAAAGGTGATATGTAATGGCCACTTTGAAGAGAAACTGCAAGGCTGAACTGTCAAATGCAGTCATTGATGAGTATCAAGTTTTGTTAATGAGAGTGACTTCTGTTAAGTTTTTGGAATGGGATAATAATAATAATAAGTACTTTATTCATCCCGATTGGTAAATTCTTTTGTTTGGTGGAGGGACTCAGCAGGCCAGGTAGCATCTATGGAAAAGAGTATAGTCAACGTTTTGGGCTGAGACCCTTCAGCAAGACTGGTTTGTGATACTATGACTACTACGAAGTCTCTTTGACAGGTGCCTACCCTGAAAAAGCTTAAATCTACCCAATCCTGGCCTGAAACATTGAATGTTTACTCTTGTCTATAGATGCTACCTGTCCTGCTGAGTTCCTCCAGCAGTTTGTCTGGGTAGCTAACTAAACTGTGTTTATGATTGTCTGAGGTTTAAAGGTTAATCGCAGTATCAGAAAAGCTCTGCCTTAACCCTTTGGATGATGTTATGATGTTTCTAAAACCCATGAACTGGAAAGAGTAGATGGGATCTCAATGTAATAGTTAATAAAAGCGAGAGAATAAATTCCCTCTTATTAAACCACTCTATGATTTTACAAAATGTCGCTCTTATTGAAACTATTCTTTTAATCATGTTCTCCTTCAGAATTCTCTAAATAAAAAAAATCGTTTACTGTATTTTACTAAAAAATGCACTTTTAAATAAAAGCTTATTTTCAATGGAATTGATAGATCATTCTTTTCAAAGGCTTCAGCATACCCTTGTACTGTGTGCATTTGAACAATGCATAGTTTCCTCTTTTGTCTCTTTTTTCTTATTCACGTGGAAACACATTTTTAGTCCAGTTCTCAAAATCTTGAAATCGACTGTTAGATGATCTTGGAAGTGTGTTCAGGTTGTTTGTGGGAAAATGTCGCAGTGGACGGTATGCAAACAGAAGCCTTTGATTAAGGCTGAAATTTTGTGTTGTAGATTAATGCAGCCTTGTAACTGCCAGGGGAGGGCAATGCTATTTCATCTTCCCACAGTACTGTTTGGTGAGGTATCGCTGCCAGCAATTTTGTTACTAAATTCTACTGCTTAGAATTCTGAATGCTTTAGATCTGTTACCAGTGGTTGTGGGACGGGTTGGGGGAGGATGTAAATGAATTAGTCTGGGTTGTTTCAATCCTGTTTTTCTGGCCATAGGCCAGTAACATTCCTAGAATGGTTACTCCTTAATAAAAATATAAAATCCAATGTCTGATTTGGAACTTACTGAGGATTCCCAGTATAATCCTGTGAATTTGTTCCTGGGTCCTGTGTCAATTTAAATGGAGCACAATCTGATAGGTAATTTATTTCTATGGTAGATATGCAGGGGAAAGAATTTTTAAAAGTAATTTTTTTGATTTTTTTTGTGTTTGATTTGATTTCTTATTTTTAAGGGGTTTGAATAATTAGTTTTTCCCAAATTCTGTATTTCACTAATAGCTTTGTTTAATGCTTCTACACACGTCTGATTCAGAGGTACTGATAAACCATGGCAGATTTGACTGAAATCAGAGACATGATCGAAACTCTGCTGATTGTCAGATATTTTCAGGGGTGTTTCATTGTTTTGGCCTGTTCACTGACATGTATTGTTCAAGCCCCCCCCCCCCCACACATCACAGGGTCTTGTTTGGCGCAGGGACACTGAACTAGTGAGCTTGTCTTTCTACATTCAGCTGAGTTATAGTTTGGGGGTGTGGACAAAGTGGGAAGCTGCTGCCTCTCAGGACTATCCACGCCAATGTTTCTTTTTATGAATATTATTTAATTGCTATTCAAAGAAATATTTAGGTTTTGCCTAAATATTCCGTTATTTATTTATATACACACATTCTTTCTCTCTCTCTCCTTTTTCTCCCTCTGTCCCTCTCACTATACCCCTTGCCCATCCTCTGGGTTTTCCCCCCCTCCCCCTTTTCTTTCTCCCTGGGCCTCCTGTCCCATGATCCTCTCGTATCCCCTTTTGCCAATCACCTGTCCAGCTCTTGGCTCCATCCCTGCCCCTCCTGTCTTCTCCTATCATTTTGGATCTCCCCCTCCCCCTCTCACTTTCAGATCTCCTACTGGCTCTTCCTTCAATTAGTCCTGACGAAGGGTCTCGGCCCGAAATGTCGACTGTACCTCTTCCTAGAGATGCTGCCTGGCCTGCTGCGTTCACCAGCAACTTTTATGTGTGTTGCTTGAAATTCCCGCATCTGCAGATTTCCTCGTGTTTAGGTTTTGCACATGAGTCACATACATTTAAAAAGAACTAAACATAGTGTGGTTTCGGATGATCTTTTGGACTGATAAGTACCCTGCATTCCTTCACTTTGGAATGTCGGTGTTACTTTGTAGCCAGGGTAATAGAAGAATTCCATGACTAAAAATGGAATTGAAGCATAGCTAAATAAGTTACAAAAACACACAATGTTCAGTTTGTACAGAACAATTCTATTGTTTATTAAACTACTGGGAATTGGAACCTTAATTAATAAAACAAATTAATAAAATGGAAGGCTCTGTTTCCACTAAATTCAAAGTATATTTTTGCTTTAATTTTTGTATTGGAAGCATTCACAGTGGGTGCCATAAAATAAAATCAATAATCTTAAGCTATAACTGCTAGGCTGGGTGTGTTCCTTTGGGTGCTAAGTAGGCACTGATCCATGTATGGTTGATTGGGGTGCAGAGTATTTTCTGATTTGGTGTAGGTGTCAATCCATCTTTGCGTAGCGTGTGATGGATATTCATTGTGTCTTTGCCAGGGGCCTCTTTGTAGCCCATTCTTAGGTTTCTAAACACCAGCAGTTGACACTTCTAAAGATCAAAGTGCTGTTTTTGAATAAATCAAGTTTCCAACCAATATTATTTGTTTAGCTGCTTGATCCACAATGTTCACTCCTCTCTTCTGGGCGCCGGAGCCTTTCGCTGTTCCATTGTTTGGTCAGTCTGAATGCCTGCCCAGATAGACTGAAAAGACATAGAGTGCTGGGATCTGGGACGAGAGCTGATTTCGCACGTTCTCTGCGACGGTCACTCCTCTCTCCATGGCTCTGAGGCTATGAAGACTGCCCTGGCCCCTGTGCTCCGTGTCCGCTAACACGATGAACTGATTAGCAAGACCTTGGGCCTACTCCGAGCTGTTCTGGGGTTCAGATCTGAGGACTCAGTTTTGGTTTGGGATGTTGTTGTTTGCTTCAGTTGTTTGCATGATTTGTATTTTTTTTCCTTTCTCCTGCACTTCGAATGTTGGTCTTTGATTTTTAATTTTATTCTTTTTTTTTCTTTCATTGGGTTCTTTTGGGTTTCTTGTTCTGTGGCTACCTGTGTGCAAACAAATCTCAAGGTTGCATAATTTATACATTCTTTGACAATAAATATACTTGAATCTTGAATCGAATGTTTCTGTAAACAGGAGCCAGTCTTCAGTCCTTAACGTAAATGGCAAGCAGTAATCAGTTTGAAGTTAAAATCACAGCTTCGTAAACAAGCACCATATTGAGTCACAGACTTGCTGGTCCCACAGCAATTGGGCTTATTGCTGAAGAGGTGGAGTGTAACACAACAGGCTTACTTCAAACTGGACAATTCTTGCTAAGTTGTATAGTTCAAGCAAACCTGCAGACCAGATTGCTATTGTCATTTAGCATACCAAATAACTGATCTCTTAATAGTTGGAAGGTTTGGAGACTCATGGAGTCAGCTTCACAGCATTAATATAGGTTACCTGGGATCCCCGTCTCCAGGAGCTTTTAGACTATTTGTGTTTAAAGGTATCTGAAAACTGAATAATCAAAGGTCCAAAAACTTGATGGGAAGTTTGTTCCGGGGAAGCTGCAGCAGCCCCCTGTACAGGAACTGGTCTCTGTATTCTTCTTTTACTGTGCTATAGTCAATCTTTTTAGAAATTCTAGTGTTTGTTCCCAAGCATCTGTTCTTCAAACTTCATTAGTACCTCTAGGGTGCAGCCTCGTGCGTGCTTGGAAGAAATGTACAATATGCCCATGGTTCGGGATTAACCATGGGTCACCAGGTTCTATCACATAAGCATGTGGTTCCAAACTGGTGCATGGCTTCTATCTAAAAAGGGGCCTAGTTGTTGTCTCCAGGCACAAGTTATTGCTATTTTGTTAGGATCTGTTACAAATTATAGTGGTCTGAGTTCAGCAGATCACTCAACAGGGTTTGGTCTGTCTAATCTGCGTCCTCCTGGATGTTCCATCCCCTCAGCATTGCAGTCTCTGACTTGAAGAATAAAGTATTCTTCGTGTTCGATTTGAGAAGCAGTCAGGATGTTGTTCTATGTTCCTGCTATATTACTAACACATACATAATATTGACCAGCATTTGCCTGTGCAGCCATGATGATGACCATTTTATAGTACTAGGTGGAGTGCCATGACTGTTGTCGAGCGCACTCTGAGTTGGACTACTGCTGAATTATTCTTCTCAAATAATTCCTTTGAATCAGAATCAGTATAAGCTGTATTATCACCGGCATATGTCGTGAAATTCGTTAACATTACAGCAGCAGTACAATGAACTACATGATAAATAAATATAGAGGAAAAAACTGAATTGCAGTAAGTATATCTATTAAGTGGTTAAGTTAAAATAAGTACCTTGGGTGTCAACTGTGATGGTTTTGGATTTGCTGAGCGCGAAGTTCTAAACTCAAATACAGACCTTAAGCCCTATCCGATATACAAACAACAATGAGTACTCTTACTAAAGAGAGATTATAGCGTAACTACCCAGTCTTCAAAGACTACTTCACTTCCCTGTTTATTCTCAGTGGGGACCTGCCACTACTTCAGTGGCGGGTTCCCAGCCCTACCAAGGAGTATCGAGAGTATTGTTTACATTCTGCCACTTACAATCTTGCCCTGCCTGGTGAGTTCAATTGTTTTCTGAATCAGAGCAGTTCCCAGACTTTTAAAAGGGGTATAGGGTGGGCATGAAGAGGATATCCTGGTCAGTGCTTATCTTTTCTGATGATTACTGTTTTGACTTCCATTTCTGTCCAAATAATAAAAGACTGGTTTATATTCATGCCACCTAAGTGTTCCAAGTTCCTCAAATCCTTTGAAGTTCCGTATTTGCCCTATGCAAGCCAGAGCACGGCGAGAGAAAAAGCAATCAAATGCCTGCTTTGCTACCAGATTTAGTGTTTAAAATGTGGGCTGTGAACCTTGAAAGTAGCCCAAGTAATCTTTTTACTGCGATGAACACTATTATCCTACCAGCAAGCTATTTCATTGTTGCTTTAGCAAGAAGCTGGATGTCTTTTTATGCACTTGATGGCCTTCGGCTCTCCTTGTAAAGTCTGTATTTGCATTTTCCTGAAACATTCTCCAGTGAAATAAGAAATGTTGGTTCTTGTGTATGTATTACTCTGATTTTTAGGATTACGTTTAACTATGGTGGGAGGAGAAGATGGCAGCACGACTTAGCGCGCGCGGCCTCTCCGGTGATGAGGACCTGTTATCTGTCAAGTAGGATGCCATGCACAATTCTGATTTGATGGAGGCAGACGTGAGAGCATGGAAGAACATCTGGTGAAACTTCTGAAATGCCTGTTTCGCTGCCGTTGCTACTGTGTGATCCGCAATCTCTGGAAGGGAAGTCCCCGAATCCTCGGCTTTGCCTGTTGCTCGGCGGCCGGGGCCGGGGTCGAAGCGCTCAGCAGAGATGGTGCTCGGTGCTCTGTGTCGGAGGGCTGGAAGTTTTCAGACGGACTCAGAGTCGGACTGTGGTAGGGTGCTTCCAGGATGCTGCATTGGCAAGTTTGTGGCACTGGAAGCTCATGGCAGGGAGAGTTTCTTCATTCTACTGTCTGCATGAGATGTTGGGGGTATCGAGACTTTTTTTTTACTGTGCCCATGGTCTGCTCATCAAATTATGCTTTGCACTGTTGTAACTATATGTTATAATTATGTGGTTTTTGTCAGTTTTAGTCTTGGTCTGTCTTGTGTTTCTGTGATATCATACTGGAGGAACATTGTATCATTTTTTAATGCATGCATTTCTAAATGACAATAAACGAGGACTGAGTGTCCTCATAATCTAATCTAATCTAAAGAGACATTTAGAGAGATATCTAAATAGGCAAGGATCCATTTATATATAAAGAGTACATTTTGTTTAATTCCTTTTTTAGGACAGGGGTTGATAAGGCCAGTATTAAATACAGCTTCCAATGGCTTTGAGTTGTCTTCTTGCAGTACTGTAGTCTGTGTTGAAGGTACCTCCACGGTGGTGTTGGAAGGTATTTCCAAATTATCAGCCTTGCAACAATGAAAGAACTGTGATATATCTCCCCATGGCCTGAACGAGAACTTGCAGGCGATGGATTTCCAGTATTCTTGCTGCTAATCCTGGATGGCTGAGGTTATGTTCTTAGCAATTACTGTGAAAGGACCCTTGGAAAATGACTGAATGGCATTTTGTGGATGGTATGTGCTGTTAGTTGAGAGTATAAATGGACTGGTCAATTACCACAAAAGGAAATTCTGTTTTCATAGATGTCAAAATTGGAGCGCTGTTGCAGCTGTACGTGAGAGTTTTCCACTGCAGTTCTGTCATGTGCCTTGCAGGTGGACGGAAGCCTCTGGGATATTAAGAAGTGACCTGCCAAAGAGATTAGTTCCCATCATGATTCTGCAGCCATGAGATTTTGCATGGCCATACTTGGTTAAATTCTGCTTTGATGTTAGGAGTGGTCACCCTGATTCTGTCTCAGAAATGAGTGGCTTCTTCACATGAATAGAGACAAGACTGTAATCTATGTTTCAAGCTGAATACTCTTGTCAAAACCCAAACTGACTCTGAGCAACAGGATAATTGCTAATTGACAACATCATTGTGGGGACCTTCTCTCTTGTTATGATGACTGAGATACGACATGGATTGGAATACAGTGGGACTGGATTTGTCTTCCTTTTTGCAAACAAGATGTATCTGGGAACATTGTCCACATTCTTTCCTCAATGCCAGTGCTGGAAACGTACTGATGCAGCTTGGCGAGAAGATCAATTATTTGAGTCCACAGCTCTCAATGTGCCTTGCTGTGACATGGAGGAATTGCATTGGCTGAAAATGGGCTGCTGTGATGGAAGAGCCCAGGGTAGATTTTTATTCCACTCAGTATTTCTGACTGAAGATGATTGCAGAAGATGGTGTCTTTTCACTGTCTTTGTTCCACCAGTATTGGGGATGCAGATGTTTCTGGATAAGGATGTGGCAAGGCTGCAGTGCTTTAGTCTTTTAACTTGGTTCACAGTGAACTGCAGAGTTCTTGGCAATGAGGGATCTGTATTACTCTTTTATACAACAATATATCATTTATATTTAGTGTGGGCACATGGCCAAGTGGTTAAGGCATTGGACTAGCGATCTGAAGGCCATGATTTCGAGCCCCAGCCGAGGCAGTATGTTGTGTCCTTGAGCAAGGCACTTAACCACACAGTGCTCTGTGACGACAGTGGTTCCAAGTTGTATCGGCCCTTCCCTTGGACAACATCGGTGTCGTGGAGAGGGGAGACTTGTAGCATGGGCAACTGCCGGTCTTCCATACAACCTTGCCCAGGCCTGCGCCCTAAAGAGTGAAGACTTTCCAGGCGCAGATCCATGGTCTCGCAAGACTAACAGATGCCTTTTTTTATATCATTTAGCAAAAGAGATAATTCTAGTAAGAGTTGGGTGAGGTAATGTCAAATTTATTTTGTTTGAGTTAGGCTAGTGTATAAACTTGGAGAGGAAAGGCCTCACTGAGAGGACCGAAGGAGGTGGAATGTTGTACAATTTTGACGAATCTATATAATGGGAACACCTCGGAATTAAAAGGTCAGTGTGGAGGGAACTTCATGGATGGAATATTTATGATTTCCTTACCTTCAGAATATATTTAATCTTTGCTGCCACCCAGCACTACATATGTATTTTGCTGTAATTGGTCAAATCTTTCATCAAGGCAGGTTGAAAACAAATTGATAGTGTGAGGTTATTATGTGTTACTGACAGTGTACCAATATACAGTGAAAAACTTAATTTGGCAATTTGTACACGTTTGAAAATGTACATTGAGGTAGTATAAGGGGGGAACAATAACACAATGCAGAATATAGTTTCCGATCACAAACAAGAGAAAATCTGTGGATGTTGGAAATCCAAGCAACATAGCGTTACTTTCTACCCTTGACGCTCGGTGAAAGAATGGATGAATTAGCACGTGACATGGGAAGGGGAATACTTCCATTTGCCAGTTGTAAGGAAAGGACAATATATATTTAAACATAGTTTATAGATGTAGGAAATTAGGAAATGAAACACTGAGAAACAATCTATATCTGCATCTACTCTGTCATCCCTGATGGCTATCTACAAGACGCTAAGCAGAAAGATTGTTCCAGAAATTTGAACAACAGTCTTTAAAAATGCAACTTTGTCATACGTAGGCCTGTTGCCTCCTTTGCTGGCTAATTGCAGTTTAATCACGTTCTTTATCTTCACCCCTTCATTCTTTGATAGCTGCAACTCTGTCTTTCCAGGGGCACCAGCAAGGTAAATGTGTCAGGCTCAGAGCCCCTCTCATCGATGTCCAGGAAGGGGTTGGGGTGCTCTCTATTTGAATGACTGGAAGGACCTCTCCCTGGTGATGCATCCTTCCAAGCTGTCCAGTCGATCGCAGGCTCAGCTGCTAAAAGGACCCAGCTCATTTGTATTCACTCCTCAATCGGAATGGGGGTGACTACCATCGGATGCTGTGTGTAATTTCTTCTCTTTCTCAGTCTGCCATGTTATCAAAGTTCCGGAACCTGATGCCTCTGTTGAAACTTGGATCCATCTGTGAACAAACCCTGCCTTTTCAGGAAACACCCTCACCATAACTTGGGTCACTTGGCTGTGGGAGGACTATCTCCTTTCTCTCTGGCTCTCTGTTAAATTGGCATTGTCTGCTCTTCCAATTAACTGTGGTTCATGGCTCTTAGGAACCCATTATCTAGAGCTGCATTTTAAATTTTACCTACCATCCATATTCAGATCTGAAGATTTGTTCCTGAAGTTAGTTGCTGAAGTTAATGCTTTGCTATACACACCCCAAGTCCAGAATATGCTTTAACAGCTTAAATTGAAATCTCCACCTGCGCATCTTTCAGGTTAAGATTGGTGTTTTGTTTTCCAGTATGTTGTGGAATAGTAATTATTTTCAAACTCTGGATTTGATCTCCCAGTGGCCACACATTTTAATTCCACATCCCACTCCCATTCTGATATGTCTATCCACGGTCTCCTCTACTATAAAGATGAAGCCACATTCAGGTTGGAGGAACAACACCTTATATTCCGTCTGGGTAGCCTCCAACCTGATGGCATGAACATTGACTTCTCAAACTTCCGCTAATGCCCCACCTCCCCCTGTTATTTATTTATATACACACATTCTTTTTCTTTTTCTCTCTCTCCTTTTTCTCCCTCTGTTCCTCTCACTATACCCCTTGCCCATCCTCTGGGGTTTCCTCCCTCCCCCTTTTCTTTCTCCCTAGGCCTCCTGTCCCATGATCCTCTCGTATCCCCTTTTGCCAATCACCTGTCCAGCTCTTGGCTCCATCCCTCCCCCTCCTGTCTTCTCCTATCATTTTGGATCTCCCCCTCCCCCTCTCACTTTCAAATCTCTTACTGGCTCTTCCTTCAATTAGTCCTGACGAAGGGTCTCGGCCCGAAATGTCGACTGTACCTCTTCCTAGAGATGCTGCCTGGCCTGCTGCGTTCACCAGCAACTTTTATGTGTGTTGCTTGAATTTCCAGCAACTGCAGATTTCCTTGTGTTCAAATTTTGAGCCCTTCCATTTGCTCCGGAACATTTCAACAAAAATCATTGAATGTTGAAAATAACCACAGACAAGAAATTAAATGTTAACATCAAGCCAAATTATCGAACTTTTTAACCTTTGAGTAAAAGCTCTGTGCATCAGAGACAGGTAAAAAAAAATCATAGGCATATCAGGAAGTCATTCCTTTCCAAGCCACTAAATCAACGGTTTGTAGGAAGGTTAATAAATTACACTGGTGACATTTATTTCCTTGTCAGTCACCTTACTTTAAAGCTGTGAATTAGATCACATGTTTTCTGAACAGTGGAGATTGGATTAAGTCCTTTGTCTCACTCAGTTTGTTCTCTTGATGATACACATTGTTCTCTGCAGTGATCCTTGTTTCAGATCTGACCTGTATAATTTTGGTGCTCACTTTGTTACATGATTCAGCCACGGATGCTGCAATTGACTTGTAACCAGCTGTGGCAACTGTGCTGTAAACTATTTGAAGTAACGTTCCTCCTGTGGTGGAGTGGGGAAGCAGGGGACTGGTGTTTATTCCCTGTGTTAGCTCATCCGGCAGGGCTGGAGTTGCAGCTGAAGTCTTAACTACTGTATTGTCTTGCATGTATTGTCTTTTAGTCGTGGCTCGAGTCAGAATGTGGCTGCAATTGTTCAGGCTAATTATACAGTACGTCAGAGAAAAAATCTTTTATAAAATTGTGAACGTTTAATGAGAGAACAATATCACTAAGCTTTATTATTTTTATTTTATTTTATTTGTTTTGATGTGATCTGGAATTTTCAGTAGCTAACAAAGGTATATAATAGGTCTAGAAATTATTCAGTGTTACCAAAAGAACAGGAAAACATAAGAAATAGGAGTTGGCTTTTCAGCCCAATAACCCACTGTGCCTTCTCTGCCATTGATCAAGATCGTGGCTGATCTACATGACCATCTGTTACGTACCCCGTCACTGGGTTGCCAAACCAGCAGAAATGGACCACTTAGTTGGAGTCTGGATTACTGGAACTAAGTAAGTTTTATTAAAGAAATAAGTAACACAGTACTCTAATCGTAAGGATATAAATGCAACAGGTTAGCAATGATAAAACACACACGTACACAGAACTAGGATAATAGGAATCAATCAAGCTCTATCGCAGTCTAGGGGTAAAATGATCAGTCTCAAGTGACGCAGAGTTCAGTTCAGCTTAGTACAGTTCGCAGTAATCCCTGTTGTGCCGTTGGAGAGAGAGAGAGAAGGATGATATGCAAATCGAATTCAGACAGACCTTGATGTTCTCCACAGTTAGCTTTGGATGAGCCCTTTTTAATGTCTTCTGAGGTCACTGACTGTGACCCCTCCGTTCTGGATACGATCGTTCTTCCACGGTGAACCTGGCACCCAGGCAAGGGCGGACACACGCACCAGGTTCCCGCCAATCGTACCTTTTCACCCTGTGCGTCTATGGTCGGTTCCCGCGATCAGACCTCCAAAACTCCCACCAACTTGTGGGGGCACACTGCACTTCCAGGGTCTCGTTATCTCGTGATCTCGTGGTGTCTGTCTTGCCTTAGCGAACCTGTTCCTTTTATCCCTCTGCTGGGGTATCGCCTGTCCATCAAACTTCAAACAGTTCAGGTTCAAAGCAACCGGTCTGTCAATACTCGGAACTGTGTCTCTTTTCGTTAGTCTCTCTTCTCCTCTCTTATTAACATTTGGAATGTTTCTCCATTGTCTCACTTATCTCTCTCATTTGCATCAATCTTTTGATAACTTGGTTTTTCGTCACACCATCCTATTCACATATTCCCTAATTCCCAAAATATTTAATTCCCAGAATAATATCCAGAAGTCTGGTAAGAGTGGAGTGCAGCCCAGGAAATGGCCCTTTGATCTGGAGCAGACTAATTAATCTCATGACCCCCAATTCCTTTTGCCTGCACATGATCTATATCCTTCCATTCTCTGCCTTTTCATGTTCCTGTTTGAAAGCCTCTTAAATACCCCTATTGCATTCCTGGCATCCACCACACTTTGTGTGAAATAAAAACTTGCCCTGCATATTTCCTTTGAACTTTCCCCTTCTCCCCTTACATGCATGCCCTCTTGTATTAGACATTTCAACCCCGGCAAAAAGATTCCACTGTCTGCTCTATCCATGCCTCTCATAATATTTTACACTTCTATCATGCGTCTGTCCCCTTGGCCTCCAGCACTCCAGAGAAAGCAACCCAAGTCTGTCCAACCTCGCCCCACTGCACATGCCCTCGAATCCGGTCAGCATCCTGGTAAATCTCTTCTGCGCCCTCTGTTGAGCCTTGTCATGATCCCAGAATCATATACAATACTGCAGATTGAGTCCAACTAGAGTCCTATAAAGCTAGTGCATGACTTCCCAACTCTTGAATTCTGTCTTGACTAATAAAGGCCTATCAACTTGCTTGGCCACTTTCAGGGGCTATAGACTTGGACCCTAAGATCCCTCTTATAGACAATAGGTGCAGGAGTAGGCTATTCAGCCCTTCGAGCCAGCACCGCCATTCACTGTCATCATGGCTGATCACCCACAATCGGTATCCAGTTCCTGCCTTATCCCCATAACCTTTGATTCCACTATCTTTAAGAGCTCTATCCACCTCTTTCTTGAATGCATCCAGAGACTTGGCCTCCACTGGCTTCTGGGGCAGAGCATTCCACAGAACCACCACTCTCTGGGTGAAAAAGTTTTTCCTCAACTCCATTCTAAATGGCCTACCCCTTATTCTCTGTGGCCCCTGGTTCTGGACTCACCCATCAGCGGGAACATGCTTCCTGCCTCCAGCGTGTCCAATCCCTCAATAATCTTATGTTTCAATCATTTTATAGGTAGTCAAAACTGTTAAGGATCCTTCCATAACTGTGTGTGTCTCCCAGTGGCCACACATTTTAATTCCATGTCCCATTCCCATTCTGATATGTCTATCCACGGCCTCCTCTACTGTCAAGATGAAGCCACACTCAGGTTGGAGGAACAACACCTTATATTCCGTCTGGGTAGCCTCCAACCTGATGGCATGAACATTGACTTCTCCAACTTCTGTTAATGCCCCAGCTCCCCTTTGTACCCCATCCCTTATCTATTAATTAGTTAATTATTTCCCCCCCCCCATTCTTTCCCCTTTTTTTCTCTCTTCCTCCCTCTGTCCCTCTCACTATACCCCTTGCCCATCCTCTGGGATTTCCCCCCTCCCCCTTTCTTTCTCCCTAGGCCTCCCATCCCATGATCCTCTCCCTTCGCTAGCCTCGTATCCCTTTTGCCAATCAACTTTCCAGGTCTTGGCTCCATCCCTCCCCCTCCTGTCTTCTCCTGTCATTTCGGATCTCCCCCTCCCCCCTCACTTTCAAATCTCTTACTCACTCTTCCTTCAGTTAGTCCTGACGAAGGGTCTCGGCCTGAAACGTCGACTGTACCTCTTCCTATAGACGCTGCCTGGCCTGCTGCGTTCACCAGCATTTTTTGTGTGTGTTGCTGTCCCTTTATATTCGTTCTCTTACATATATTACAAACAGCAGAAGTCACAGTGCGGCTCCCAATGGAACACAGGTCCAATATTAATTTATATTTTGAAAATAATCAATGCCTGAGACTTCACAGCCCCATGAGACAGTGGTTTCCAAAGATTTATCATCTTGTAAATGGAGAAATTTCTGTTTATTTGAGAACTAACTGTCTCATCCTTTACTTTGTGACTGTAATCCCTTGTAGATTCCTCAGGGCAACATCCTGTCTTCAACCACCCTGTCATGCTCAATGTGTATTTGGTTTGTCTCAATGAGGTTACTTCGCATTTTTCCAAACTCTACAAAACATAAGTCTACTGTACTTCTCCTCATGTAACAGACCTGTTGTCACTGGAACTAGCCGGGTGAGACTTCACTTTTACAACATTTTTCTCTGGGCAAAGAGGTGAAAATTGGATAAAGTACGTACTTCAGAAAAGACATCCGTACTTTTCTACTCAAATCCCCTTGCAATTAAGGGCAATATATCTTTTGTCTTAATGGTCTCCTGTATCTATAAGTTAGCTTTTAGTGACTTGTGTATAAAGACAGCTAGATCCCAATGATTGTCAAAATTTCTCAATATCTCACCATTTAAAATAAACTTAGCATTTGCTTTATTCTACCAATCTAAATAACTACTGATTTTTTTTTCCCCTACACTGAACTCTGGCTGCCTTTGTTTCCCACTCACACCCTGTCTATATCCCCCTAATGCTCTTGTGCATCCTCATCGCTGCCTGTATTTCAACTTAGTTTTGTGTCCTCAGAAGGCATGGGTTGTTGCATTTGGTCCTGTTACCAAATCGTCGATATAGGTAGGCCATGAATACTAAATTGGATAGGGGCTATTAGGTGAGGATGATAGTTCCTGCTAATTACCTTGGCCTTGACTTTTCATTCAGGTCCTCAGACCACCAAAATGAATTTTGATAATGATGCTGAAAGCTGCTTTATATGCTGTTTGGGTGCCTCTTGTGAGTACACCTATGATATAAGGGGAATATCCAGACCAATATTTGGATACTTAGTGACTTAAGTGGATTTTAGGTTTAATTTAATTTTTGTTTAAAAAAAGTACTCGCTATGCAAAAGCAATTGTAGCCCTTATCCTGTGTTTAAATAGATCTAATCCATCTTCCTCTTCCAGCATCAACGCATCTTCCAGAACAGATTGGTAATTGAAGACTACATCTCGGTCTTCAATTGGCTGAACTGAACTTAAAAAATGATTCCTTTCAGAACATTATATTTAGTCGAAGCAGCCAAAGGGAATTTTCCACCTCCAGGGTTTGCATGTTGAAAATATTGAACACTTGCTGCTGACAGCTCAGTAGAAGTGCAATATGACTACCGTAAATAATGGTGGCAATATAAATACAATTAGTGTTCAAATTAGCTTCAATGTCCATCAGTGCAGGTGCTAATGTTCTGAACACGTTGATACTTTTATTTTACAACTTGCTCTCTTGCATTCAAGCTTTATATGAATTACTTTAATGTGTAACTCTTGAGGATTCTGCTTAATTGGGACACATCGCGACAAGAACATTTTGGCCCAATTAAGCGGCTGCCCCAATTAGCTGACGTTTCATGGAAATAGTTTAAACAATATACAAAAAGGCTAAATGAATAACAAATTATTTATTTAAATGAAATACAGAACAAATTAGAAGATTATCTATAATACTACAGTGCTATAAAACTGTGTATTAGTTCCTAATAGTTATCAACAGAGGAATTCATCCACTGTATGCAATGAATGAAATCAGCCAGGCACCTAGTGTAAACAACAGACTGCCTACATACAATGTTATTGATGATTGCATCCTCCAAATCTTCATTTTCATTTGATGTTCAAGATGATTGTTTATATCTTCAAATTCTTCGTACTTCTAACTTGTTGAAGATCGTTTTATTTTCACTCCCGGCTATTTCTGGCATCTCCAAGCCTGAATGCTTGAAACCGCAGTCAGCAAAACAGTTCAGAGTTGTCTTACTGTTTATTTCTTGCCAACTAGCGATGACAAAATCGCAGTTTTTTGAACACAAACACACTCAGTGATGCTATTTAAAAACTGTTCACTTAAGCACGGTGTAGTATCTAATGGCCACACGAGTCCACACAATTGACACTAGTTAGAACCTGTTCAACAAGTCCCCTGTCCCAATTAAGTGGCACAGTGTCCCAAATAAACAAAGGCAATCTGGGCTATTTTCTTAATTTGTACTTGTTGTTTAAGGGTTGTCTCAATAAGTGCCGGTCCCTATAAACTGAAGGCCCAATTATCTGGAATCAGCTGCAAGGGAAAATGGAAGGGAATTTTTTTTCCCACTCTGGGACGTACTGCCATGGGATGCAAGTGATACAGGTTTGATTGCAGCTTTTGAAAAGGAGGTAGATAATTATTAGGAAAAAGAACTTACAGGACTATCCAGTTATTAAAATTACCCAATAAAAACAAACTGAAGCAATTTAGGACAAACTTAAAATTACTTAATTTCTTGTTCTTCTCCATTTCAAACACTGGCGAGCTTCCTTGGTCCAGTTCTTTCATGGATTCTCCAGTGAAGTTGTACCCTATTTGTATGCCTCCTGGAGCAACTGAATGGGTCAGGCTGCCTCTGTGGAAGGAAATGGAATGCCCATTTCCCTCTGTAGATCACAAACTGCAGGTGAAGGGTCTTGATCAAGAGTCTTGGCCTGAAACAGTGACTTTTTACTCTCTTCCATAGATGCTGCCTGCTCTGCTGGGTTCCTCCACCGTTTTGTGCGTGTGCCTCTATAGATGTTGCCTAACCTGCTGAGTTCCTCCAGCCTTGTGTGTTGTTCAATATTCCAGCATCTGAAAGTCTCTTGTGTCCTGTAGTGTAGTGGTTAGCACAACGCTTCACAGTGCCAGCAACCCATTTTCATTTCCTGCTGCTGTCTGCAAGGCGTTTGTTCATTCTCCTCATGACTGCATGGGTTTCTTTCAGGCACTCTGGTCTCCTCCCACAGTCCTAAAATGTACCGGTTAGTAGGTCAATTGGTCATTGTAAGTTGTACCGTGATTAGGCTTGTGTTAAATCGGGGGGTGCTGGGCGGTGCATTTCAAAGGGCTGGAAGAGTCTGTTCTGCACTGTATCTCAATAAATGAATAGAATAAATCATGCGAAGTTAATTGTTGGAACCATTTCCAAAGCCACTGGCAAACATCTCCAGCAAGTTTGGGAATGAGGAGTCTGAGTGCGCATCCTCAGAAATGCACAGTTCGTAGGGAGTTCTGAAGGAAAATGCTGGTGGTTCCGCACACAACTGCCGCCATTTCACCATAAAGGCATTCCAATCGAGATAGGCTCATCTGTGCAGCGGAAGTACAATCCTGACTGTGATCTTTTTCCTCAAGGTAATATTGTTGCAAATGCTCATTAGAAGATTTAATTCAGTTAAATATTTCATTACCAAGGTATATTAAACTGTAGGCAAAATTGGCCAAAAACTGCATTAGACTTTCAAAACGTTCCGGGTGTGTGGGTGGTAAGTAGACAGAAACATTATTGAAGTTTGAGTTTCCTAAACTTCTGTAATCAATCTGGCAGCTTTGCCTGTCAGCATGGCCCAGACCTCATTCTGATAATCAGACAGGTTGGAATGATTTGGTGCTTTTCGCGAAATGTGCGCCGAAAGAGATAGTTAATTTAACTTTTGAATCTTAATGGTCAGAGAAATGTATACTGTATTGCCTTGGCACTTGTGCTGAATAACTTCAATTAAATGATTAATTAGCTATATAACTATCACCTGAAATTATTATAAATTAACTAAAAATTTTAAAAGGTGTTTATAGAGTACTGTGCACAAATCTTAGGTATACATAATTTTGTGTATTGCACTGTACTGCTGCCACAAAAAAAACTAATTTCATAATACATGTGAGTGATGATAAACCAGATTGTGTTATGAGTCTATTGTGGATGGAGAGTGGGAAGGGGGCAGGGAGAGGGGCAATTATGGTTGTGAAAAGAGGAAGAGTGGGGGGAGGGAGTGGGAAGCACCGGAAGGACATTCTGTTATGATCAATAAACCAATTGTTTGGAGTCAAATGATCTTGCCCCTGGCAATCCTTCTCTGCCACCTGTCCCACACCCCTCCCGCAGCGCTCCACCCTCACCATTCCCAACATCCTTTCCTTCTGTCAGATTTACAAACTCACTCTCCACTCCACATTGGCAAACACAGCACTGTGCAAAAGTCTTAGGCACCATAGCGCGCGCCCTCTCCCCCTCCCCCTCCCCCTCCGTCTCCCCGTCTCCGTTTCCGTCTCCGTCTCCCCCTCCCCCTCTGTCTGTCTGTCTGTCTCTGTCTCTCTCTCTCTCTCTCTCTCTCTCTCATATATATATCTCTCTCTCTGAGACTTTTGCGCGTGCGCGCAGACACACACTCACACACACTCACACACACACACACACACACACACACACACACACACACACACACACATACACATATATATATATATATATATATATATATATACACCTGAGACTTTTGCACAGTATTGTATGTAAAGTAATTCACAGTATTTTGGAATATCTGTTATAGATATAATATGGAGCAACTTTTTGTATATAGCTTTTTAAGTTTAAATCTTGTAATGCATTGATCTGTACAAATATGCAAGGCAGTATTTCACTGTACCTTGGTACATGTGACAATAGTAAACCAATTTACCAGTGTAGTCAGCAGTATTTTGCTGATGGCCAGCTGATGGTTCCGCGGGCAATTTCTGGCTTGTTGTGGAATGGATTTCAATTCAGTTAATTCCTGATTTTTGTGCCCATGCCTCAGTGGGAATGATTCCAGGATGGTTCAGGATCATCCACAGCAAGAGTGAGCCAGATACACATAGAGTGTGTTTCTCAGCTGTGGCTAACGTATCTTATAGGGTCCCATTTATTTGGATGATCTGTGTGTAAAAAGAAAGTGAGTGAATTCCATGCTTTGTTTTCACTATTTTAATTAATATTTTGATTTATACCAGAAAAATGTCTTTAAAATATATATTTTTTAACATTTTAAACTTTTTAAAATGCTTCAACAATGAGGGAATCAAACGATGCTGTGTCTTAGTTGGAGAAAATTAGAAGTTGAACCTTTGAACCTATGTTTGATGTTGAGAAAAGATGGGGTTCATTTACTCATTATTATCATTTGAGTTAATTGATAGATTTCTTCCATGATCTAATTGTAAATTTTTGGTACATTTTTTTTTCTTGCTGGCGGTTTGATGTTTATCTTTAGAAGCTTTTTTTGTGATGCATGGCTCCGGGGTTGAACACCTAATGGGTGTTTTTTTTCTCACTTTTTCTTGCTTAGTAGGATTTTTTTTCTCTTTTTTTTGGTCACCAAAATTTTTTCAATCTTTAAAATAATGTTTTTTTTTCCTTGAGACATTGTAAGTGTTGCTTACTTCGATGTACTCTTGTTAATTTTGGATAATAGTAATAAAAAGATTTGAAAAGAAAGAACAATGAGGGAAACAGTTGAAACCGCCTTTGAGGCCAGTGAACTGTGATGGTGGTCAGGAGCCAGGATCTCCAGGTTTTGTCACCTGTGGCCCAGCTGCCAGTGTTGAATTGCCCTGGCTTTCTATTAATGAACCTGCAAATTGGTTTGGATGTACATAGCTGCAGGTAGTGTGGGAGTGGGGTGGGATGTGAACTCGAGCTGCAAACCAGATTAGGCACCATCTGACTCAATTTTCTCGTCCAGTTTTGCTGCCAAGCAAATCGGTTTTCTATCTGACGTAGCTTTTCTTGCTCATGTGTTTTATCTCAACTGTGCCCTGTGGTAACAGGTTCCACGTTCTCCATTTCCTGGGTAAAGATGCGTCTTCTGAATTCTTCATAATGCCTGTCCTAAAAACGATGACCTCTCATTTGGCTGTTGTATTTCTTGTGTTACAACAGAGATAATGCTTCAGAAAGTATTTCAGTATTCTGAAAGCTTTTGAAACTTTCTGAAGGTGTATGAACAGCTATAAATCAAACCATATATCTTCCCCTCATTCATGTTTCCATAGAAATTCTGCAACCTGCAATGAGAAAAGACATGAAATTTCATACATAATACTGTATTAAGCTGCATGTAGTGGGGAGGTTTGCAAGTGACTGCTTAGCACAACCTGCTTATTTAGCTGGTGTGAGCTGATTGGGTGGTGTCAGGTGATCAGGTGGCATCGGCTGGGGCTGCAACTGGCTAGAAAGTGATAGCAGTTGAATAGAGACGTGTTTCAGAGCAAGTGTGATCAACTTCTGAATTCCCATTTAAGCTTGGGAGTCTTGAAATTGCTGGAGAAATTGCTAGTGAAGAAACCACAATCATTCTTCCACAATATTCCAATGCTGGACTCCTTAGAAAAAAACAGTGAGATGGTGCTGCAGTTAACAGCAGTTATAGATATAGAGGGAGCGGAATCTGTCTCTTGAGCCTGTGGCAGGTTAGACCTGCTGCAGGGAAGACGAGCACGTAAATTTCAAAGTGGAGGAAGAGTTTCAGAAGACCAGAGTTAATATAAAGTCACTTATATTTTTGTGAATCAATTGTGTTTGAGTGAATATATTTTCCTGATTAAATGTTTTTAAGTGATTTAATTTTCTTTCTTTCTATGGACTTATATTGGATTTTGAATGTCTTTGAGTGTCAGTCCTTTCCAAATTTGACAGACATGACTTGGCTGGCGTTAATAAAAACTGTGGGCAGGGCTTTCTCTGACATTAGTTCTAAGTAAGTCCATCCTTAACCCCTCAAGTCAACAACAAAGATGGTTGTCTTGCTATTGGCAGCACTGTTTTGCCTCTCAAGTCAGTGTTAACGTGGACTAGATCAAGTAAAATTTGACCCTAGTCTCCACAATGGAACATTAAGTCACAATAGCTAAGAACTACATGCAAGTGCTTGCCCTCTGAAAATTAGCTCATACCTTTTACTGCATTGCCTCATTCAGGACTTTGTGGAAGATCATTACAAGTTATTTTTCTTTAATTATTGTGGCTTAAGGAAGGTCCCAAAAGGCTGCTAAAGGACCACTGAAACAAGCAGCAATAATAATTAAAATGTAACGCAAATTCAAAGACTGGTATTAAATGATCTTTCTCTAAGTAAAGGAGCAAAGATGGAAATGGTAAGAACCAGTTTATTGGGGGTTGTTGAGAAGAGGTTGTTGGAGGAGGTTTGAAATCAGTGTTGTCATTTACAGTACACATGCAACAGCAGTGATTTTTGTGTGGTCATATTAAAGTTCACTGCAAATACTCTTGTTACTTTCCATAACCCAATTAATATCAGAATGATAATAATGTCTCTTATACATTCCACTCTTCCACATTTTATTCTGAGGAAGAAAGGCTGAAAGGGCTACTTCTCGAACTTTCTTCTGTCTGATTACATAGATAGCAGCTGAGAAATAGAACAAAAATGAGAAGAGAATATTCATCAAATGAGGGAAAGCGGTTTCTGACTGTACCTAAGCCAAGTTTCACAGATGCAAAATTATCAAACATTATTTTGATGTTTTTTTGTAATGTATCAGAAAGCCAGATAGTCTGGTAATTATGGGAGAGAATCCACCTTTATCAAAAACAAAGTGGAATCAAAATTCTGTTTGTAGAATTTTGCTAATTTACTTGGGATCAAGCTAGTGGCCCGCATGAAAGTGCGGTAATATAGAGAGCCACGTGGTTTAATTCTGTCTGGCAGTTCAGATATTCTAATGACTTCTAAATATTTAAAAAGAAGTAACTAAGATGTATTTTGGTGCTTTAATCTTTTAAAAGGACATTGACATATGAAAGAAATTTGACTGGATGTGATTCATGCAGAGTGATATAAACACTTTACAATAGAGAATACTGAGAAAATGTCAGTAGTTTTGCTTCAATAGTTCTGAGCTATACATTGGCAATTTAATATTCTATAATTCAATAAGTAATACAATATTTAATGACAGTAATGAGTTAGCATGGCTCCGGTTAATCTATGCTTCACTGGCATTGCAGCTTCTCTATTTGTGACAAACTTTGAATCTCTTCTTAGGTAAATTCCTCTGAGTTTTTTTTTCTCTTGCAAATTACTTCCAGAAACAGATTAAAATGTAAATGTTGTTGCTGGTTTTATAACATTGCTGCAGCCATTAAAATCAGGAACATCTCTGTAGCAAGCCCGGCCTGACAAATTACTGAAGGATTAATAAATAATAGGGGTTAAGATTATTTTAGATTTAGGCTTGCTTTAAATGGGAAATTGACCTCCAGCAATTAACATGGTGTGGCTTTAAAGGATTTTTTCTTGTAAAGTTATTAGCCATGTGGATTAATATAAAATAAGTGGTGCGAGCACAGCTCCTTGAGTCTCAACATGGACAAGACTAAAGAGATGATTGCGGACTTTTTGATGGTGCATGCTCACTGCACGTAAATTTTTTTTATTTCAAAATATACTTTATTCAAAAATCAATATATACAATAAACCATTCAATAACTTTTCATCCTTTACATACGTTTCCATTATAGTCAGTACATATCCATATTTATAGCCACCCACGTGGCGCTCCAGTAGTTCAGCTTACCATCTCATTGTTGAGGGGTATACTCCCCGCCCACCGACCCCTCCCACTCCCACGGGTGGAGAAACCTATACTGTGGTCCTTCCCCACCGGGCCCTTGCGGTGGCTGCACCGAGTTTCAGTGCGTCCCTCAGCACGTACTCCTGCAGCCGAGAATGTGCCAGTCGGCAGCATTCTCCCACGGACATCTCCATGTGCTGGTAGATCATCAAGTTTCGGGCCGACCAAAGAGCGCCTTTCACCGAGTTGATGATCTGCCAGCAGCACCGGATGTTGGTCTCCGTGTGCGTCCCTGGGAACAGCCCGTAGATCAGAGAGTCCTCTGTTACGCAGCTGCTGGGGATAAAATGTGACACTAGCCCGTCCATCCTCCTCCACACCCTCTTTGCGAACTGGCAGTGTGCAAAGAGGTGGGTCACAGACTCCTCTGCACGTAAATGGCTCATCCATGGAGACGGTTAGTCGCACTAGTTTTCTTGGAGTGCCCACAATGGACACGCTCATCTGGTCCCTCAGCACCACCTTTTTGGTTAAGGGAGCACAACAGCATCTCCACTGCCTGAGGAGGTTGAGGCGAGCGAGGCTGCCCCTATCATTCTAACCTATTTTTGCAGGAGCACCATTGGGGGTGTCCTGACTAGCTGCATGGTACGGGATCCAATCGCAAGACGCTGCAAAGGTTTGCAAAGGCAGCTGAGTGGACCACCGAGGTCACTCTTCCACCCATCTGAGATATTTGTCAGGAACGCTGCATGTGCAGGGCCCTTAGCATTGTCAAGGATCCTTTCCACCCATCCCACAATCTCTTTTACCCTCTGCCGTCAGGCAGGAGTACTGTAACATTATCACAAGAGCGTTAGGATGCAAAACAGCTTTTACCCCTAGGCTGTGTGACTACTGAACTCCCTGCTACCACCCACATCTCATTGCATACGAAACGCCAGTAGCATTATGCTGTTTACTTTTGAACATCTCGTAAATGCAGCATATGCTAAATGTCAGTCTTCTGGAATATGCCTTGTTATTTGTTAATTTATTTGTGGTAATATTACTTTGTGTTGTGTGTGAGTTATAGGTACTGTGTATGCACCTTGGTCTGGAGGAATGTTGTTTCAGTTGGCAGTATAAATACAGTTGAATGACAATAATCTTGAAATTGAACTAAATGATATTGAAGAGCATCTCCCAAAGCTCTGTCACATGAACTGTGAGAATAATGTTCTTCTGAGAGATATTTGCATGGGCTTTAGATCCTTAAGTTTTAAAGCATTGCACATGCTTTCAGACGTAATATTATTTTTTGATCTGTATAATGTTACGATTTTTATACTTTTCCGAGATTTACCCCAAGGATCTTTCACGTATAGTTTACACTCTGTGCCAGGATTGGTTTTGTTTTTTCATACTCCTGTTTGTCAAGGAGAAGATGGGAGAGTGGGATATCCAATCAAGGCCATATTTGTCAGCTGACTAAGAGATAGATTTGCTGTTGGATATGTTTAATGTAGCCACATATCTCACTTTTTAAATTTTAGACATGTACTTGTTATCATCCTATATAAACATACCTATGTCAACAAGCTTGATACATATATGGCTGCAGGTTGTCACCAACATTGCTCTACTGTGTTTCTCACAAAATGCCGGAGGAACTCAGCAGGCCAGGCAACATCTATGGAAAAACGTACAGTCGACGTTTCGGGCTGAGACCCTTCAGCAGAAAGAGTTCTGCCGAAGGGTCTCAGCCTGAAACGTTGAATATACTCTTTTCCGTAGATGCTGCCTGGCCTGCTGAGTTCCTCCAGCATTTTGTGTGTGTTACTCGGATTTCCGGCATATGCAGATTCTCTCTTGTTTGTCAGCTATGTTTCTGCTTTCTTTGGCTGTGGGAAGTGGAATTATTTTGAATTCACTTATTCACAAGACACAACCTAGCACTGAAAACCGAAGTGAAAGCCCTCTGTTAACATTATGGTCTTGGAATTAGCACACAGCAACAATTGAACCATCTGGGAGAAAACATAAACCAAAGTTATCCTGTTTTAAACTTCTATTATCAAAGTACACAAAATATTTACAGCAGTTCAAGCATTAAATAAAGATAGCACATTACTTTCATTTTAGTGTAAATATTTTTAGATGGGAGCTCAAATATTATTTTATCTGTCCTAATTTATTCTTTCATGCAAGTTTGATGTTTTAATGGACAATGGCTACTTTGCATGATTGGCTGTCTGTTCCTATTTCTCCATTCATTTCAAGAAATGCGCTCTTTGTGGATTGGGTCATGATTCCAGTGCCTAACTGAAGGGAAGGACAACTTCTTGTTCATCTTCTGGCCATTCTGCCCCAAAATACATTGAAATCAAAGAGGCTAATACTTGTGCTTTTTTGCAAGTTAAGTATTTTGAGGTAGCAAGAGTTGATGTAATGTAATTTTTAATGATAATTTTTGGTTACTGTATTGGATTTTTGGGAAATAATTTTACAACACCAGAAAGGTACTTATTAATCACTCAGCCCAAGTACCTTCATAAATCAGCAACATGGTGTCTGTGTCATGGCAGCTTTCATTATTGAGAGACAAGCAGAACTGAAGTCGAATAAAACTAGCCATTAATCAGTCTGAATGGTCTAATGGATACTGACATTGACTTGTACAATGATACAGCTATTCAAAGATTCAAAATCGTCATCATCGTGGCTATCCCTCGAGATCGAGGATGATGGTCTTCATTCTGAAGAAGTGGCCCACAGAGCGAAGACACCTGTGCGTGTATTTGTTTAACGTGTACTTGATGTTGCACTCCAAGAAGCACACGATACTTCACAAATCAACCAACTGATTCCAATGGCATGGAAACCTCGACGACTGGAGCTGATGGATTTGTTGCAGCCTTCATCCGTCTTCACAGCTGTTGAGTTCGAAGTAGCCGTCCACCTGTTCCACCGTTGACGTCTTGGTTAGATTGTTCTTTGTCCGGGACCTCACCCTCGACTTTACTGCCATGGGTGACCCTACCAGAATCATGGCTCCAGACGGCATCACTCTCGGGATCACAGGACCACACAAGCTTCTCCACCAAGACAAGGTGACAATCCACGGAGAAGAGATTCAAAGTACATTTATTTTCAAAGTATGTATGTAGGGTACAACCCTGAGATTTGTCTTCCCACAGCCAGCCATAAAACAAGAAATAACATCAAACCTCCCAACACGCAAAAAAATTAAGTGCAAACGGCAAAGCAAGAGCATAAATATAAAGCATCAAGCCACAAGGTCAACGAAACAGTTCAGAAATCTTCAGTTTCAGCCCAGTTCTGTTCAATCCAGTGCCATGCTGCTTGCCGACTGCAGGCTGCGAGCACTTCCATAGAAGACATGTCTGATTGCTGATGTATGTTGGGTTGAGGAATAACTGGACTTTGTGGCATCCTGGTAGACTACAACAAAGTCAGAGAAGATAACTAACTAATTGTTGTAGAGTTAATCATAAAAATTAACATATAAATGGTCTTGCAAAAAGTCTTAATGCATTGTGTTTCAGTGACTCCAGAATGCACCATAGTAGGTTGTCGTTGATGAAATATAGTTCCTTTTCAATGGGTAGACACTACTGTTTTGCAAGATTCAGATGAACCAGAGTCAGACTTTATATCGAGAAGTATAACACCTTATCAGGTCAACACAGCTCAAGGATTCACACACTGAATTCACTGAAGAGTGGCTTAATAATTCTATGGATATACCAGAAAAGTCTGGAAATTCTTTCTTATTATAGTTTAGGTTAGTGAAGAGGTTAATGATCTTTTGTGAGAGAAGCCTATAGTGGCTCAATTTTTGCAATGAGACATTTAAATGAGGAAGCCTGGCAGCCTTAATAACATGAAACAGGCTTGACATTTATCTGATGTGTTGAAACTGTGTAAATCTATCAGGTTTGTACTTGGAGAAGAGCAGAGGGAATTAATTAAAAGAAAGAGCATGCATAGCTTATACATGATGGATAAATTATAATTTTCACTAATTTACAAGAAACATTTTGAAAAAAAAATCCTCTGTTTTTGTCACCTTTTATGGAGTAGTTCAGGTTAAATATGCCTTGTACTTTTTGGAATAACATTTGTCTGAAAAGTTCATATAATGTTAAATCCAACAGCATGACATAAAACTTGGAATACTATGTTAGTTGAAGCTCAGGGAAAGGATGCACTTTGCTGCTCTAGGCTGACTTAATCCCTTGGTGAGGTGGAAGGTCCGTCGTCAAGTTGCCTGGTCCAAATTAATTATTCCTCAAAATGCAAGAAATTTAAAAAAAACCTTTAAAAGACCTGTTGATGAATCATAGTGGTGGGTGGTGGAAATGATTTTAGATGATAGTTCGCTGCAAATTAAAACTCTCACGTTTTGAATGACCTTTTGCTATTTCTACATAATACGAGAGTACTGAAGGTTTCAGTCTCAGAGCTGGAATAATGATATTCCATGTGGCTTTCACTGTAATCTACTGATATTTGTGAGACGAAAATTAAAAAAAAGCAGAAAAAAAATTGCTGTAGGTCAGGAGGCATCTATAGAACATGCTCTGAATGGCCTTTCTCTTATCATATATGCTGCCTGACTAGCTGAATATCTTCTAAATTTGTAAGATCATAGTCGAACCTCCTTATAGTACTGTGTACAAAGCTTGGCATCCCATTAACATTCTGGAGTAAAAGCACTTGGCCTAGGATACAGTGTAATTCACTTTGAGTGAGGACTTCATCATTTACATTTAGTTTTACGTGAGGTCAAACTGTGGGAGATACCTGCCTTCCTGCAATGTACTTATTCTGGTGACCTGCATGAATGTTCCCATTCCACTGGGGAAAATCACAAGACGCTGAGCCTCGTGCAGTAAGGCCATGGTGCACACCATCGTGCCCACTTCAAAAGCACGATCATCAGCAACACACACACAAAATGCTGGAGAAACTCAGTAGGCTAGGCAGCATCTACGGAAAAGAGTACAGTCGATGTTTCGGGCTGAGACCCTTCATCAGCAGGCATTTTGATATATGGCATCACAGTAACAAAGTGGTTCAAAGTTCAAAAAAGTTCAAAGTAACTATTATCAAAGTATGTCAGAATCAGGTTTATTATCACTGGCATGTGTCGTGAAATTTGTTAACTTAGCAGCAGTTCAATGCAATACATAATATAGAAGAAAAAGAAAATAATAACAAATAAATAAGTAAATTGATAAGTAATTCAAAATCAATTCTGTATTTTGAATAGATTAAAAATCATGCAAAAACAGAAATAATATATATTAAAAATGTGAGGTAGTGTTCATGGGTTCAATTCCCGGGATGGCGGGACTGTCACATGTTGAAAGATTGGAGCGACTGGGGTTGTATACACTGGAATTTAGAAGGATGAGAGGGGATCTGATTGAAATATATGAGATTATTAAAGGATTGGACATGCTAGAGGCAGGAAACATGTTCCCAATGTTGGGGGAGTCCAGAACCAGAGGCCACAGTTTAAGAATAAGGGGTAGACAATTTAGAATGGAGTTGAGGAAAAACTTTTTCACACAGAGGGTTGTGGTTCTGTGGAATGCTCTGCCTCAGAAGGCAGTGGAGGCCAATTCTCTGGATGCTTTCAAGAAAGAGTTAGATAGAGCTCTTAAAGATAGTGGAGTGAAGGGATATGGGGAGAAGGCAGGAAAAGGGTACTGATTGTGGATGATCAGCCATGATCACAGTGAACGGTGGTGCTGGCTCAAAGGGCTGAATAGCCTACTCCTGCACCTATTGTCTATAATGTCCATTTTGAAATTGGATGGCAGAGGGGAAGAAACTGTTCCTGAATCGCTGAGTGTGTGCCTTCAGGCTTCTGTACCTCCTACCTGATGGTAACAGTGAGAAAAGGGCATGCCCTGGGTGCTGGAGGTCCTTAATAATGGACGCCGCCTTTCTGAGACACCACTTCCTAAACATGTCCTGGGTACTTTGTAGGTCAGTACCCAAGATGGAACCGACTAAATTTACAACCCTCTGCAGCTTCTTTTGGTCCTGTGCAGTAGCCTCCCCATACCAGCCAGTGATGCAGCCTGTCAGAATGCTCTCCACAGTACCTCTATAGAAGTTTTTGAGTGTATTTGTTGAGTGTCTTAAGTTTTTAGAGATCTTGACACCCAGGAACTTGAAACTGCTCACTCTCTCCACTTCAGATCCCTCTATGAGGATTGGTATGTGTTCCTTCGTCTTACCCTTCCTGAAGTCCACAATCAGCTCTTTTTTTTCTTACTGACGTTGAGTGTAAGGTTGTTGCTGCGACACCACTCCACTAGTTGGTATATCTCACTCCTGTACGCCCTCTCGTCTTCATCTGAGATTCTACCAACAATGGTTGTATCATCAGCAAATTTATAGATGGCATTTGAGCTATGTCTAGCCACACAGTCATGGGTATAGAGAGAGTAGAGCAGAGGGCTAAGCACACACCCGTGAGGTGCACCAGTGTTGATCGTCAGTGAGGAAGAGATACTATCACCAATCTGCACAGATTGTGGTCTTCCGGTTAAGAAGTCAAGGATCCAGTTCCAGAGGAAGGTACAGAGACCCAGGTTTTGAAACTTCTCAATCAGGATTGTGAGAATGATGGTGTTAAATGCTGAGCTATAATGGATGAACAGCATCCTGACATAGGTGTTTGTATTGTCCAGGTGGACTAAGGCCATGTGAAGAGCCATTGAGATTACGTCTGCCATTGACCTATTGTGGCGAAAGGCAAATTGCAATGTGTCCAGGTCCTTGCTGAGGCAGGAGTTCTGTCTTGTCATGACCAACCTCTCAAAGCATTTCATCACTGTCGATGTGACTGCTGCTGAGCGATAGTTATTAAGGCAGCTCACATTATTCTTCTTAGGCACTGGTATAATTGTTGCCTTTTTGAAGCAAGTTTGAAGCCTGTAGCAGAGAAAGGTTGAAAATATCCTTGAATACTCCCGCCAATTGGTTGGCACAAGTTTTCAGAGCCTTACCAGATACTCCGTCAGTGCCATCCGAGGGTTCACCCATTTTAAAGACAGCCTAACATCAGCCTGCCAGACAGAGATCAGAGGGTCACCGGGTGCAGCAAGGATCTTCACAGTTGCAGTTATATTCTCCCTTTCAAAGTGTGCATAGAAGGCGTTGAGTTCATCTGGTAATGAAGCAACGCTGCCATTCATGCCATTGGGTTTCGCTTTGTAGGAAGTAATGTATTATACAACCTTGAGATCCACCTCCTTGAAGGCAAAGATTCACAAAGCAAGAAAAATCAAAAGAATCCATAAAAAAAAAAGACCGAGAAGCACTCATTTTGCAGAGAGGGAAAACAAAGCATACAAACAATAAAAGGAAGCATTTGGAACAAAAGTGAGTCCTCAGACGTGGAGCCCAGAGCAGGCCACAACCTCAACTTCAGTGCTGCGGAGAGCAGAGTAAATGTCATGGAGCAGCGAGCAGAACCAGAACAAACCTCGCCTCTGGTTCTGACACCCTGCCTTCTCAATCCATCCGGCCCGTACCCGACCTTCCCAAATCGGCCCGGCGCCTAGATTGATCAAACCTCGCTCTTGGGTGTTTAAGTCGCCCAATCATTGGGTCGTTCCAGGACCCAGAGCTTGTCACATTGACACGCTGTGGGCCTAGACCCTGCTGCCACACTTCGGCCTGTACCCAACCTTCCCAAATCGGCCCGGCGCCTAGATTGATCAAACCTCGTTCTTGGTTCAGGTGAACTGGCCTTGAATCTGCCTCTCCTCCACTCTGACTTTGCCTTGAATATGCCTCGACCGCAGCTCGACTCCGCTTTGCACCCACATGCTTTGACCCTCGACCCAGCCTCGCCTTCTCGCTCCTCTCGCTCCTCTCCATTGTTTGCGATGATCATTTACCATCATTTTTTTTAAAAAAGAAGTGTCATTAATAAAGTATTTAGTTGTATTCTTTGTTTTGGTAACCGCCAGTAAGTAGTTGCTGGCCCTTAGCAGTGTCATCTTAGATCGGAAGTGTGACGCTATTACAGCTCAGGGCATTCCGCCATTCGGAGTTCAATTCTGGCGCCATCTGTAAGGATTTGGTATGCCCTCCCTGTGAACCGCACTGTTTTCCTCCGGCTGCTACCGTTTCCTCACACATTTTTGCATTAAAATGCTTAATCTCTGCTGCTGAGTGTCCGTTTTGCAAGATCCAGGGCTTTCCCACTGGTTTATTTAACCCCTTTCTTGCCTCCACCAAAACAACTCCTCCTCCATAGCCTTAAGACTAACTTAACTTGCATGATTCTAAAGTAATCCCCCAATGTCCGTGCACAGTGCTGTTATATCCCATTTCTACACACAACGTGCACTGATTCCTCGGTATCTCCCAAAGCATTTCAATCCTATCGGAAGCAAAGTGAATGAAAGAAGTGGTGATGATAATTGGTATTTTAGAATTTCACCAACAATCATTAAATTTGTCTGAAAATATTCCAGCTGAGGAAAACACAGATGGATTATCAATTATTATAACCCAGCCATTGCAAAACAGCAGTAAATGTTGTTCTAATTCACAAATAACAATAACAAGGGAGCTTTACACTCTCACACTTGTGTGCATAAATTCACACTGGAGAGCATGCACAATTACCCAGGTACACAGAGATACACATGCACACATGAAAATGCACTGAAGCAGAGCTAGGTTCATTGATGCACATATTTTCAGCAACATAGATATTGGGCTCTGAATCATCTGGTCCAGCTCCAAATCTCTCGATTGTTCTGTCCATTAACCTAAGCTTTTCAGGGTATTAATTACCTGCTCAGAATTGTTGTGTCATCCTGTGTACAACCTGAGTAATATGTTCTGGCGGTGATAAATATTTATGCTTTGCTGCACCTGTTCCAGTTGACGAGGCAGAGCTCAGTCGTGTTTGTGGGTAAGCTGTTGCTCCTCATTTCAGGGAAGTTGCTTTTGGACTGGCAGCATCGTGATGGGCTGTGAATCCCCTTGGAGTGATGAGTAGATATGAGTCAGCAGGAACTGCAGGTGCCCCTTCAGCAGAGTCATCTGTTTCCACTCTCAAACTTCCAATGCCATCAAGGTGTCTAAGAGAACAACCACATCAGTTCCTTGACCCATGCTGTTCAGATTAGTGTTTTTATGATATTGATTTTTGTAGAAGCTTCTTAATATGTCAAAATCTTCACTTAACCTTTTAATTGTCTCAGTTCCCTTCATCCAACATCTTATGAAGCAGCTAGAGCTCATGTACAGAGTGATCTTGCTGAAGTACCTTGATTTGGGTTATAATTGTAACAAATGAGGTTGCATTACATTTGCAGGTTGTTCTGAAAATCTTACCTTGAATTAGTACTCTACTTCCTCAGGGGTTTGTGAAGATTCGGCATGACATCTAAAACTTTGACACTGTTCTATAGGTGGTTAGTGGAGAGTGTATTAACTGGCTGCATCACTGCCTGGTAGGAAGCACCAATGCCCTTGAATGGAAAGTCCCACAAAAAGTAGTGGATGCAGCCCAGTAAAACCCTTCCCACCATTAAGCACATCTTACACAGAATGTTTTCACAGGAAAGCAACATCCATCATCAGGGTCTGCCACCACCCAGGTCATGCTCTCTTCCTGCTGTTGCCATCAAGGAGAAGGTACAGGAGTCCCAAGGACTCTACAGGAGTCTCTGGACTTACACCACCACGTTCCCAAGTTCAGAAACAATTGTTACTCCTCAACCATCAGGCTTTTGAACCAGAGGGGATAACTTCACTCAACTTCACTCGCTCCATCTGTTCCCACAACCTATGGACTCACTTTCAAGGGCTCTTTATTTCATGTTCTCGATATTTATTGCTTATTTATTATTATTATTATATCTTTTTTCTGTCTTTTTATATTTGCATAGCTTGGTGTCTTTTACACACTCCTTATCTGTCCTGTACGTGGTGGTCTTTCATCGATTCTATCATTGTTATGGGATTTATTGAGTATGCTTACAAGAAAATGTATATCAGATTTGCATATGGTGACATATATGCATTTTGATAGTAAACTTACTTTGAACTTCAAAGTTTGAACCAAACAGATCCACTTAACTGATCTGGGGTATTTTTATTGAGCCAGTGAGACAGATAGGTCTGATACACCGTACTTGGCTGCAGGGTGATGTTCTTCTCATTATCTGAACAATAGGGCTGAATTGCCACCTTCCAAGAATACCTTGTGCTGTGCAGGATTAGATTTATTTCCATTTTTTGTCGCTGTCACTAGAAAGTGATCCTGAGCATCCATGGTACTTCAAAGCTATTGCGATTTTAAGTTCAAAGTAAATTTATTATCAAAGTATTCATTTTTGTGCAGGCATTCACAGTAGAAGAAAAAAGTGTAATAGGATCAATGGAACACGATGCACAAAGACTGACAATCAATTTGCAAAAGAAGAGAAACTCTGCAAATACAAAAAGGCAAATGAAAATAAATAAATAAACGAATGAATAAATGAATAAATAAATGACACTGAGAACATGAGTTATAGAGTTCTTGAAAGTGAGTCCATAGGTTGTGGAATTGAGTGAGTGAAGTTATCCATGCTAGTTCAGGAGCCTCATGGGTAGAGGGTAATAATGGTTGCAGAAACTGGTGGTATGGGACCAAAGGCTCCTGTACTACTTCCTGCTGGCAACAATGAAAATAGAGCATGGCCTAGATGCTGAGGTTCCTTGATGATAGATTATGTTCCTCGAGGCACTTTGCTTCAGTATTCACTATGGAAAAGGATCTTGGCGATTGTGGGGATGACTTACAGTGGATTGAAAAGCTTGAGCATGTAGATATTACAGAAGAGGATGTGCTTTAGCTTTTGGAAAGTATCAAGATGGATAAGTCGCCGGGACTGGATGAGATGTACCCCAGGCTACTGTGGGAGGTGAGGGAGGAGATTGCTGAGCCTCTGGCAATGATCTTTGCATCATCAATGGGGATGGGGGAGGTTTCGGATGATTGGAGGGTTGCGGATGTTGTTCCCTTATTCAAGAAACGGAGTAGAGATAGCCCAGGAATCTATAGGCCAGTGAGTCTTACTTCAGTGGTTGGTAAGTTGTTGGAGAAGATCCTGAGAGGCAGGATTTATGAACATTTGGAGAGGCATAATATGATTAGGAATAGTCAGCATGACTTTGACAAAGGCAGGTCGTGCCTTATGAGCCCGATTGAATTTTTTGAGTATGTGACTACACTCATTGATGGTGGAGCAGTAGATGTAGTGTACATGGATTTCAGCAAGGCATTTGATAAGGTACCCCATGCAAGGCTTATTGAGAAAGTAAGGAGGCATGGGATCCAAGGGGACATTGCTTTGTGGATCCAGGACTGGCTTGCCCACAGAAGGCAAAGAGTGGTTGTAGGTGGGTCATATTCTGAATGGAGGTCGGTGACCAGTGGAGTACCTCAGGGATTTGTTCTAGGACCCCTTCTCTTTATGATTTTTATAAGTGACCTGGATGTACAAGTGGAGGGATGTGTTCGTCAGTTTGCTGATGACAGAAAGGTTGGGGGTGTTGTGAATAGTGTGGAGGGCTATCAGAGGTTACAGGGGACATTGATAGGATGCAAAACTGGGCTGAGAAGTGGCAGATGGAGTTCAACACAGATAAGTATGAGGTGGTTTATTTTGGTAGGTCAAATATGATGACAGAATATAGTATTAATGGTAAGACTCTTGGCAGTGTGGAGGATCAGTGGGATCTTGTGGTCTGAGTTCATAGAACACTCAAAGCTGCTGTGCAGGTTGACTCTGTGGTTAAGAAGGCATACGGTGCATTGGCCTTCAACAATTATGGGATTGAGTTTAGGAGCCGAGAGGTAGTGTTGCAGCTCTATAGGCCCCTGGTCAGACCCCACTTGGAGTACTATACTCAGTTCTGACCGCCTCACTACAGGAAGGATGTAGATACTACAGAGACAGTGCAGAGGAGATTTACAAGGATGTTGCCTGGATTGGGGAGCATGCCTTATGAGAATAGGTTGAGTGAACTCGACCTTTTCTCCTTGGAGCAATGGAGGATGAGAGGTGATCTGATAGAGATGTACAAGATAATGAGAGGCATTGATTGTATGGATAGTCAGAGGCTTTTTCCTCAGGGCTGAAATGACTGGCATGAGAGGGCATAGTTTTAAGGTGCTTGGAAGTAGGTACAGAGGAGATGTCAGGGGTAAGTTTTTTACGCAGAGAGTGGTGAGTGCATGGCATTGGTTGCCGGCAACGGTGGTGGAGGTGGATATGATTGGGTCTTTTAAGAGACTCCTGGATAGGTACATGGAGCTTAGAAAAATAGAGGGCTATGGGTAACCCTAGGTAATCTCTAGAGTAAGGACATGTTCGGCACAGCTTTGTGGGCCGAAGGGCCTGTATTGTGCTGTAGGTTTTCTATGTTTCTATGCTGCTTTCTTGTGGCAGTGCTCCTTGTAGATGTGTCTCAATGGTGGGAAAGGCTTTTCCACCCCATTAGAAGAAATTTCTGTGTCTGTGTAATTATGAATTTTATTTTGCTGATGTATACATTTCTCAGCAGTAAGGTACAAGCTCCACCCTGAACATATTGAACGGCAGAGCAGGTTCAAAGAAGTCAGTGGCCTGTACTTTTTCCCTATTTTTCTATATTTATTAGCTTGACCGTTGGCCACATTGATTCCCAAAGGGTTATTGTTTCCAGCCTTTTACCTTTGCCTTTCCTCCTTGACACATCCCTTCAAATTTTCCTCTTTGACTGGACTTTTGGGTCATCTGACTTAATATTTCCTCATGTGTCTCAGCATCTGATTTCTGTTTGATTGATCCCTATAAAAGTTCTTGATGTAGAAATGCAAATTGCTCGGATCAGAGTTGAATGCACTGACTGCACGCAGAACACTGAGATGTAGTAAAGATTCTACAAAAAGCAGCAGATTAATGGATCTTATGGTTCCGAGCGCAGACATCTGCACTTTATATCCAGAAAGAGAATAAATGAGGATGCATGGCAAAGATTATCCACCTGCTCAGAGAAACTGAGATTGCTTCTTATTAAAGGGGTCTGCCAGCTATGAATACAAAATTAGTAAATTTTGGAAAACGTTAATTGGGATTGAGAGGATAATTTGGCAATTTCTCGTTCATCGGTAATGTTGCGAGGTTGAGTGACAATGGATTTGTGGCAACCCAACAACAACTACATTATTAATGAGAAAATGTGAAAGCTAATTTCAAACTGTAGTTGTATGTAAACATTTCTGAACTTCAGCTGGAAATGCAAAGGCTTATTTTGTGCAGGGTCTTGCCAATCAATCAGACTGCTGCTCTGATCTGCCTGACAAAGAAAACGTCTTTTCAATCGAATCACGCCACCTGCGACCAAGCAACATTAGATTCTGAAGCTTGGCCACGTATTGTCTGATCACACAGGGTTGCTTGATCACCTTATTGAACCTGAGTTAAGGCAATGACTTAGAAGTCGTGTGGATAAATGGAATAAGACATTAAAAAATTCAATTGTGACATTTGAATCGTACTAAGTCATCGCATAAAGCAAAGAAAAATGGCAGAGCTACTGTATGTTGCAGGGAAAATAGAAGGCAAAACACTAATCAGAAAGTTAAACAAAGGAGCTTGTTTGTCTCTGAGCTATCAAGGTTGGAAATATATGAGACTAGATGTCATTTGATCAGCCTGTTCATCTTATTCCCTTTTGAAGTCTTGATAATATTTTGTTAACAGCTGAAATTCTGCAATGTATTTTTTCCTTCATTTGATCCGACTGACCAATGTTGGCTCTAATGAGCAGTGGGACACCAAAGCACATTATTGCAGTGCTGGTCACTGAAGGTGCTTCCTCAGAGGAGACGCTTGTAGCTTCGCCTGAAATGAAAATGACTATATTTAACCATCCCTGTTTTGAACTGTCCAATTGCTGAAAAGATGAGTCCAGCCTTGGTCTGGTGCTGACTGGTGTCGTCTGATCAGGAATTCAGAAGATTCACTGGAGGAAGAAAGCACAGGGTGTACCTCTGAATTATTGAAGGACTCAGTAGTTCTCTGCATGACAAAAGTGTTGATTAATTTATCTGATGGCAGGATGTATGTTCTGGCACTGATTAAACACCTTTTAGCTGTGAAAGAAAGGTGAAATAATAAATACAGGCATTTGAATTTAAATCCCTCTGTTATTTGACCTTTGTGAGGGTTTGCTACTTATATAACTCAGAAACAATGAAATATGATGCTGTTAAGTGAATGTGAAAGAGCTCTTTGTGTGGCACATACCTGTGCTGTACAGAAATCAATGTTTTTGTTTGTATTTCTTTCTTGGAATTGCTGCTGGTTTGTTGATTACTTTGTGAAATTCTGCATTGACTGCCAGGGAATACAATATTCATGAATCCAGTCCTGCTCTGCAGTGGTTTACGGCGGAGAGTGGGGATAATTCAAGGCCAATTGCTCCCTCCAATTTTATTGCTGAGGTTTTGGTGTTCTTTTGCTGAAGAAGATTATTTGTAAGGATTTTGGCATTAGCTATTCAAATGTGATGGTTTCCAGATTGCTTCCAAGGCAGTGAAGAATTTGTATATATGTTTGCCGTGCAAGGCCCTGTGTTTGATGCGGGTGCAGTATTAGGAAGTGGGTGGCCATGCAATATAGGGGTGCTCAGCAGGAGGGATAAATTCACCCCAGTGAATGCTTTAGGAAGGATATCTAGATGAAATGCATCTCCTTCCAGTCACTCTACTTCATTAGAAGTTTCTGGAGATACAGTATGTCACCAAAGTCTCTTGCAAATTTCTGTAGATTAACAGCCTGTTATGGAAGCTCCAATGCACAGGACAGCATGAGGCTGCAGAGGGCTCACAAGCATAACCTTTCACTTAGGACACCAAGAAGCAGACATCCCACCTCTCCCTGAAGCTCCGCGAGTCTCCCGCATATTGATAGTGGCTCCCTGATGCTCGCAAGTTATATACAATATCCCGGAAATCAATTTTTTTGAGAACGAGCGAGAGAGCGCGAGAGAGAGCGAGCGCGAGATCGACCACGAGAGAGACAGAGAAAGAGAGCGCGAGAGTGAGCGTGAGAGTGACCACGAGAGAGTGAACGCGAGAGAGAGTGAGAGAGCAACCACAAGAGAGAGAGAGTGAGCGTGAGAGAATGAGCAAGCGCGCGCCATGGCAGAGTGTTCCAAAAAAAGAAAACGTACATCACCCTAGACTACCCTAAAGTGTACCCCTGCCTAATAGGGGGTCAAAAATAATGACAGTGTTGCTCGCTGCACTGTTTGCAACAGTGACTTTTCTGTTGCCCATGGTGGGTTAAGACTGTAAATGTAAAAGACGTGTTGAAGTGAGTTTAACAGGTGTCATTTGTTCATTAGCATAGGTAACGTTATTTAAACTAGCTGGCTAGCTGCTAAGGAGCTACTCTACTGCAGACATCCCACCTCTCCCGGAAGTTGATGGTGCTACCTCCCTGAAATGAGTTTTTGCAAGGTGGGATGTCTGAAGAAGGGATGCCTCAAGAAGGCAGCATCCATTGGCAAGGACCCTCGCCATGCAGGATTTGCCCTACTGTCATTACTACCAAGGGGGAACTGGAGGCTGGAGATCCATGCTCTACAATTTAGGGACAGTGTCTTCCTGTCTGTCATCAGATTTCTGAACGGTCCATGAACTGGAATCAGAATCAGGTTCAGGTTTAAAATCACTGCCATATGTTGTGAAATCTCTTGTTATGTGACAGGAGCACATTGCAATACATAATTAAAAACCTGTAAACTAAAGTGAATATATAAAAGTTAAATAAATAGTGCAAAAAGTGAAAAAAAAAGTGAGGTAGTGTTCATGGGTTCAATATTCATTCAGAAACCTGATGGCATAAGGAAGGAAGAAATTCCTGAATTACTGAGTGTGGGCCTTCCGGTTCCTGTACCACCTCCTCCCTGATGATAGCAATGAGATGAGGGCATGTCCTGGTTGATAGGGTCCTTCATGATAGATGCTGCCTTTTTGAGGCACAGCTCCTTGAAGATGTCCTGGACGCTGGGGAGCTGGTTCTCATGATGGAGCTGACAGAGTTAACAACTTTTTGCAGCTTATTTTGATCCAGTACCAGATGGTGATGCAGCCAGTTAGAATACTCTCCATGATGTATCCGGAGAAACTTGCGAGTGTCTTTGGTAAGATACCAAATCTCCTCAAACTCCTAAAGGAATAATGCTGCTATCGTGCGATCTTTGTAATTACATTGATGTGCTGGGCCAGGATAGACCCTCTGAGATGTTGTCACTCAGGAACTTGAACTTGCTCACCCTCACCACTACTGATCCCTCAATGAGGATTGGTGTGTGTGCCCTCGTCTTACCATTTCTGAAGTCCACAATCAAATCTTTTGGTCTTACTGACATTTGAGTGCAAGGTTGTTGCTGCAATGCCACTCAACTGCCTGATCTGCCCATGCTCCTGTACGCCTTCTCATCGCCATCTGAAATTAGAAATAGCACTTAAGCTGTGCCTAGCCACACAGTCACGAGTGTAGAGAGAATAGAGCAGAGGGCCAAGTGAGGTGTGCCAGTGTTGATTGTCAGCGACGTGGAGGTGTTGTTTCCAATCTTCTGGTGAAGAAATCGAGGATCCAGTTGCAGAGGAAGGTACAGAGGTCCAGGTTTTGGAGCTTTTTTATCAGAACTGTAGGAATGATTGTGCTAAACGCTGAGCTGTAGTTAATGAACAGCAGTCTAACGGAAGTATTAGTATTGCTCAGGTGATCCAAGGCTGTGTGAAGAGCCAATGAAATCACATCTGCTGTAGACCTATTGAGGTGATAGGGAAAATGCAGTGGGTTCAGATCCTTGCTTAAGCAAGAGTCGATTGTAGTCATAACCAACCTCTCAAAGCACTTCGTCACATAGATGTGATTGCTACTGGATGATGGTCATTAAGGCAGCTCACTCTGCTCTTCTTGAGCACTGGTATGATTGTTGCCCTTTTGAAGCAGGTGAGAATTTCTGACTGTAGCAATGAGCGATTAAAAATGTCTTTGAGCACACCCGCCAGTTGTTTGGCACGGGTTTTCAGAGCCCTACCAGGTACACCATCGGGGTCTGTTGCCTTACCAGGGTTCACGCTCTTGAAGGAGGTTCTGACGTTGGCCTCTGAGACAGAGAGCACTGGGTCACCTGGTGCTGCAGGGATTCCCATAACTGTAGATTTATTCTCCCTTTCAAAGTGTGCGTAAAAGGCGCTGTGCTGATCTGGAAGTGAAGCATCATAGTCATTCACAATGTTAAGTTTGAGCAACATCTCAAGTTCCATCGCACTGAGCATTGGTAACCCCCAGGGTTGTGTGCTCAGTGCGCTGCTGTTCACGCTGCTGACTCACGACTGTAGTGCCGAATTTAACCTAAACCGCGTCATCAGGTTCGCCGAGTGCAGGTGAGTGGGACTAGGATAGGGTAAGAGTTCGGCACGGACTAGAAGGGCCTAGATGGCCTGTTTCCGTGTTATAATTGTTATATGGTTATATGATGGTACCCCAGTGGGTCGGCCTCATCAGCAGCAATGATAAGTCAGCATGCAGAAAGGAAGTAGAGAGGTTTGACCAAAAGTGTGAGAACAACAACTGAGATTCAGTGTAGACAGAGATAGAAGGGATTATTGTGCAACAAGCCACCCTCCGTTGCACATCAATGGCTGTATGGTGGAGAGCACAAAGTTCCTTAATGTGCACATAACAGATGTTCTAACCTGGACCCACACCACCTCCTCACTAGTCAAGAAGGTACAGCAGTGTCTACACTTTCTAAGCAGATTGAAGCAGGGTGTTTGGACAAGAGGCAAGGGTCAGGTGGGATCTGCTCGCTGCTCCCCGACATTTACTCAACTCTGCACTGAACTGAGGCTGAGGGTGTGGTCTGCTCCCACTGCTCCAGGCTCCGTGTCTGTGGACTCGCTCTTGTTCTGAATGCTATTTGCTTACTTTTTGCACAATTGTGTTTGCACAATTTGCTTTTTCTCTCTGCACATTAGATATTTTTTTAATGGGCTCTTTTGGGTTTCTTTGTCTTGTGACTGCCTTTCAGGGTTGTATAATATACATACATCGATAATATATGTACTTTGAACTTCGAACTTTTTGTCTGGACTGGAGATATTTTTAGTCCACTAGTGCACAGGGAAATTTGCTTGTGTCTGTTGCTGGGAGTTGAGTGTGTTGCATTCTCTGAGGTTGACTGTAGATAGTAGCTACCTAAAAGGAAACAAAATCAAGACTAAAACAGGAGCAGGACAGGGAATTGGACTGTTCAAGCCTCTTCTTCACCCCCAAATTAATATAATCCATACTGGCCTCAACTCCTCTTCTGTGCCATTTTGCCATTCCCCTCTATCTGTCTAATGAATATTTCTCTACTGTCATTTTAAATATGTCGAATGATCCAGCTTCTACCATCCATCAGGTCAGAGAATTCCAGAGATTCACCACACTCTGATCTAGTGAGGGAAAGAGGGAGGAAAGAGGTGACTATAGCCTCCATCTGCAGAAGGGATTATGGATTGAACTGAAGGAGAACTGAGATGAGGGGAGGAGAGTTGGAAATGCTGCCTTACGTGATTCTGCACTGCTGTTGGTTACCCACATGGGTCGGATGCTGCAGTGAAGGGAAGCAGCAGCTTTCCCAGGGCTAAGATGTCACGGCTAAGTCGGTCCTCTGCTGGCTAGCTGTTGCAATAACCAAGTACTTCTCTTTTCAGTGGTGAGGTCTGGCTTTAAATAATCCAGTCTGGCTTTAGATTGTGCCTCCCACTCATAAAATTGGGCTTCCCACTGAGGCTATAATGAGCAGTAGGATAGTGCTGGCTGGACCCTGAAATTCCTGGAGAGAGCAGGAGGTGCCGACCTGGTCTGTGGCCTCGGTCGGAGATAGTGGGCATAAATTATAATCCTGCATTCAGAGCTGCATTTCTTACGGTCTTATGGTCTATTTCCATTTTTGGGGGATATCCAATTTTAACCCCCTTCACATCTTAATGTTCTTCAGCTATTCATCCTGCAGTGTAATTTGGAGAGACTAAACCATAGAATTCTAACAAGAATTAATATGCTGGCTATCTAAATTTTAATTTCATTGCAATTTTTTAATGGGATTTAATCAGTCAGCCAAAAATAATTTGAAGTATATTTTGTATCATTAAGTTAGAAATTAATAATTGAAGCGTTATTCCTATCGCGTGACTAACACTAAATCCAATTTAATACTTCCAGTGGATTCATTAGTGAATCTTATCTCCTGCTTTTAATGATAAATAAAAATAATCTATTGCTGTATAACCCTTTAAAGTGATTGACGACCCATTACAATTTTAAAAATTCTGTCTTTGAGGAGCCACTGAATGGATCCATTTCCTAAAAATGAAAGTTAATGAAAAATTTAGTATTCTTTGACAGGCTCCGGGAGGTGTTAAAAATTCTGCTGTGGGAGCTTAAACATACAGAGTACTGCACTGTGAATGAATATTTGTGGAGTATTATTAATCAAGGAGAAGAGCTCGATGCACTTTGTTACCTTGGCAGCATAAATCAATATAAGTGGATGTTGATGTTACTGCAATAATTAAGGATGGTGACTAATATTCTGTGGTGCACAATTTACCATGTGTACCCATGATGGCTGAGCAGGTAATGCTGGATGTGTTTCTTAAGTGGCTGCAATGACTTAACACAACCACATCATTCTAAGGCTATTTCAAAGGATTGTTAGGCACCAGTCACATTTATGTGGGAGTAACATGTGCAATTAACTGAGAGAGATTGATATTCCTGCTTTTTAAAGCACCTGTTAAATAATGAGCAAAGAATGATGGTACTTTTATAGTCTGATTCAGAGGTCTTTGAATATGTAAACTTTCTAGTTATAATGATTGTTTTTTAGTGTGCTTTTGTAGGGGTGTAAAGGGAATCAAAAACTCCAAAGTGCAAAACTCTGCATCAGCTGTGGGGTAAAAATATCTGGCGGTAAAACACAGCTCTTGGACTGGCTGGGTAACATGCTGGAACAACTGAGCAGCATCATATGATTGCAAACTGAAGAAAGTCTTGAACTAAATCTTATCATTCAGCTTATAAGTAGTTCTAAATTGAGATGCCAAGGAATGGGTATGACTCCAAAATGAAATTTGGCTAAGAATTTAAATACAAGTTTTTGGAAATATCTTCTTGACCTGGAGGGCTATCTGGAATGTTATGGCTGCTCCCTGAAATCAATGAAATGAAAGTTCGGAAGCAGAATAGAATATGTCTGCAGTACAACATAGCACCTTCATTTCTGTCTTCCATCAGTTTCTTTCTGGACTAGTGATGTTCTGCACAGTGCCCCAATTGTATGAAATCTATGAAACATTGACAGTAACAAACTGTGGGCAATAGAAGCACATGGAGAGGATATTGACGGGCTCACAGAGTGCATCACTGGTTACGTCAACTTCTGTGTGGACTGCAATGTTCTGACAAGAACTGTCCTTTGTTATTCAAATAACAAGCCATGGGTAACAAAGGACATTAAGGACATCCTGAGCGCTAAAAAGAGGGTGTTTAGAGATGGAAATAGGGAGGAGCTGAGGGCAATACAGAGGGACCTGAAAGCCAGGATCAGGGAGGCTAAAGACAGGTACAGGAGGAAGCTTGAGTGGAAACTCTAGCCGAACAACATGAGAGAGGTCTGGAGTGGGATGAGGACCATCACTGGGTTCCGGCAAACTAGCAACAGAGGAGCTGAAGGCAGTGTGGACAGGGCCAACGGACTTAACCTGTTCTTTAACAGATTTGACATTGTGGCCCCTGCCCATCCCCCACATGATTCATCTGTTGTCGGCCCCCAACCAACACATATTCCACTCTCCCCTCCTACCCCTCCTCACAGTCCCCCACCCTGCTCTCATGACTATACCCCTTCCCCACACGAAACCACCACGATGGGCTTCACAGCTGAACAGGTGAGAAGACAGCTGAAACGTCTCAAACCAAGCAAGGCTGCAGGACCGGATGGTGTCAGTACCAGGGTGCTCAAAGCCTGTGTCCCTCGGCTATGTGGAGTACTTCGCCATGTATTCAACCTGAGCCTGAGTCTCCGGAGGGTTCCGGTTCTGTGGAAGACATCATGCCTTGTCCCTGTGCCAAAGACGCCGCGCCCCAGCGGCCTCAATGACTACAGACCGGTGGCATTGACCTCCCACATCATGAAGACCCTGGAGAGACTTGTTCTGGAGCTTCTCCGGCCTATGGTTAGGCCACACTTAGATCCCCTCCAGTTCACCTACGAGCCCCGACTAGGAGTTGAGGATGCCATCATCTACCTGCTGAACCGTGTCTACGCCCACCTGGACAAGCCAGTGAGCACTGTGAGGGTCATGTTTTTTGACTTCTCCAGTGCATTCAACACCATCCGCCCTGCTCTGCTGGGGGAGAAGCTGACAGCGATGCAGGTGGATGCTTTCCTAGTGTCATAGATTCTTGATTACCTGACTGGCAGACAACAGTACGTGTGCTTGCAACACTGTGTGTCCGACAGAGTGATCAGCAGCACTGGGGCTCCACAGGGGACTGTCTTGTCTCCCTTTCTCTTCACCATTTACAGCTCGGATTTCAACTACTGCACAGAGTCTTGTCATCTTCAGAAATTTTCTGATGACTCTGCCATAGTTGGATGCATCAGCAAGGGAGATGAGGCTGAGTACAGGGCTACGGTAGGAAACTTTGTCACATGGTGTGAGCAGAATTATCTGCAGCTTAATGTGAAAAAGACTAAGGAGCTGGTGGTAGACCTGAGGAGGGCTAAGGCACCGGTGACCCCTGTTTCCATCCAGGGGGTCAGTGTGGACGTGGTGGAGGATTACGAATACCTGGGGATACGAATTGACAATCCTTTAACATCTATTGGACGATGCTGAGGATGTTCTACGAGTCTGTGGTGGCCAGTGCCATCATGCTTGCTGTTGTGTTGTGTGCTGGGGCAGCAGGCTGAGGGTAGCAGACACCAACAGAATCAATAAACTCATTTGTAAGGCCAGTGATGTTGTAGGGATGGAACTGGGCTCCCTGACGGTGGTGTCTGAAAAGAGGATGCTGTCCAAGTTGCATGCCGTCTTGGACAATGTCTGCCATCCACTACATAATGGACTGGTTGGGCACAGGAGTACATTCAGCCAGAGACTCCTTCCACTGAGATGCAACACTGAGCATCATAGGAAGTCATTCTTGCCTGTGGCTATCAAACTTTACAACTCCTCCCTTGGAGGGTCAGACACCCCAAGCCAATAGGCTGGTCCTGGACTTATTTTCTAGCATAATTTACATATTACTATTTAATTATTTATAGTGCAACTGTAACGAAAACCAATTTCCCTCGGGATCAATAAAGTATGACTATGATTACAGGACTGTTTTGATTCGGTGGACTGGACTGTATTCAGGGATTCATCTTCGAACCTGGATGAGTATGCTGCAATTGTTACTGACTTCATTAAAACCTGTGTGGATGAGTGTGTGCCTACAAAGACTTTACTGTACATTCCCAAACCAAAAGCCATGGATGAACCAGGAGGTACGTCGTCTGCAGAAGGCTAGATCTGTGGCATTCAAGTCTGGCAATCCAGGCCTGTAGCAGAAAACCAGGTATAATTTGTGGAGGGCTATTTCAAGGGCGAAGAGACAATTTCAAATGGGTTGGAGGCGACATCGGATGCACGGCAACTCTGGCAGGTTCTGTAAGACATTACTTCCTACAAAGCGAAACCCAATAATTTGAACGGCAGTGATACTTCACTACCAGATGAACTCAACGCCTTCTATGCACGCTTTGAAAGGGAGAAAACAACTACAGCTGTGAAGATTTCTGCTGTACCTGATGACCCTGTGATCTCCGTCTCAGAGGCCGATGTTAGACAGTCTTTAAAGAGAGTGAACCCTCGCAAGGCAAAAGGTCCCGATGGAGAACCTGGTAATGCTCTGAAAACCTGTGCCAACCAACTAGTGTGAGTATTCAAGGATATTTTCAACCTCTCACTGCTACGGGCGGGAGTTCCCACTTGCTTCAAAAGGGCAACAATTATACCAGTGCCCAAGAAGAATAATGTGGGCTGCCTTAATGACTATCACCCGACAGCACTCACATCGTTAGTGATGAAATGCTTTGAGAGGTTGGTCATGACTAGACTAAACTCCTGCTTCAGCAAGGACCTGGACCCATTGCAATTGGCCTATCGCCACAATAGGTCAATGGCAGATGCAATCTCAGTGGCTCTCCGCATGGCTTTAGACCAACTGGACAACACAAACACCTACTCAAGATGCTGTTCATCGACTATAGCTCAACATTTAATACCATCATTCCCACAGTCCTGATTGAGAAGCTGCAGAATCTGGGCCTCTGTACCTCCCCCTGCAACTGGGTCCTCGACTTCCTAAATGGAAGACCACAATCTGTGTGGATTGGTGATAACGTATCCTCCTCGCTGACAGTTAACACTGGTGCACCTCGGGTGTGTGCTTAGCCCACAGCTCTACTCTCTATATACACATGACTGTATGGCTAGGCATAGCTCAAATGCCATTTATAAATTTGTTGATGATACAACCATTGTTGGTAGAATCTCAGGTGGTGATGAGAGGGCGTACAGGAGTGAGATATGCCAACTAGTGGAATAGTGCCGCAGCAACAACCTGGCACTCAATGTCAGTAAGACGAAAGAGCTGATTGTGGACTTCAGGGAGGGTAAGACGAAGGAACACATACCAATCCTCATAGAGGGATCAGAAGTGGAGAGAGTGAGCAGCTTCAAGTTCCTGGGTGTCAAGATCTCTGAGGATCTAACCTGGTCCCAACATATTGATGTAGTTATAAAGAAGGCAAGGCAGCAGCTATACTTTATTAGGAGTTTGAAGAGATTTGGCATGTCAACAAATACACTCAAAAACTTTTATAGTTGTACTGTGGATGGCCTTCTGACAGGCTGCATCACTGTCTGGTATGGAGGGGCTACTGCACAGAACCGAAAGAAGCTGCAGAAGGTTGTAAATCTAGTCAGCTCCATCTTGGGTACTAGCCTACAAAGTTCCCAGGATGTCTTTAGGGAGCGGTGTCTCAGAAAGGCAGTGTCCATTATTAAGGACCTCCAGCACCCAAGGCATGCTCTTTTCTCACTGTTACCATCAGGTAGGTGGTACAGAAGCCTGAAGGCACACGCTCAGCGATTCAGGAACAGCTTCTTCCCCTCTGCCATCCGATTCCTAAATGGACATTGAAACTTTGGACACTACCTCACTTTTTTAAATATACAGTATTTCTGTTTTTGCACTTTAAAAAAATCTATTCAATATAGGTAATTAATTTACTTGTTTATGTATTATTATTTTTCTTCTCTCTGCTCTGCTAGATTATGAATTGCATTGAACTGCTGCTGCTAAGTTAACAAATTTCACGTCCCATGCCGGTGATAATAAACCTGATTCTGATTCTAGTCAGTGTGTAATGTGTAAGGATATTTAAGGATACTTAAGTATTGTAACTTGTTTATACTAATTGCTGATGGGGACAGATATTTAAATAAGAAAATTGTTGTGTTGATGCCACAACTTCCAGATGTCAGTGGGTCAATGGCTCATTTAAGACATGGGATGTTACTGCCAGTTCTGTACCTTAGGAATGACAACCAGCAGCTTTGTCATTAATAGTGCAGCAAACATAAGGCCACTACTGTGGAGGGGCTGAGGAGGAGTGTGTCTGAGTGAGGCAGCAATTAGCTAAATAGATTACAGTGTTTATACTTAGCAGATGCCTTTTTACTGAGTCACATCTTGATGAAGGCAGATATTGATGAGAAGTTCACCATTGCGTGTAATGTGCCTGCAAATGGCAAAAAAGGTGAGGCCTGCCGGAGGTATTTTTAGCTTCTGGGGAAATGCCACCAATACAAGTTCATTAGAAGGGGAAACAAACAAGCATCATATTGTGTCCTAAGCCAGTGTTCCCAGCACAATACCCCTCACAATTCCATTATCATTTGCATATCCCGCTCCAAACTCCCAAAGCAGTCTCTTTGTTCTGAGCTCTGTTATGGAAGGCTGAGGAAAAGATTCTGGACTAGTTCCTGAGGGTTGGAGGGTGGCTAATGTAACCCCACTTTTTAAGAAAGGAGGGAGAGAGAAACCGGGGAATTATAGACCGGTTAGCCTAACATTGGTGGTGGGGAAAATGCTAGAGTCAGTTACCTAAGATGTGATAACAGCACATTGGAAAGCGGTGAAATCATTGGACAAAGTCAGCATGGATTTGTGAAAGGAAAATCGTGTCTGACGAATCTCAGAATTTTTTGAGGATGTAACTAGTAGAGTGGATAGGGGAGAACCAGTGGATGTGGTATAGTTGGATTTTCAAAAGGCTTTTGACAAGGTCCCACACAGGAGATTAGTGTGCAAACTTAAAGCACACGGTATGGGGGGTAAGGTATTGATGTGGATAGAGAATTGGTTGGCAGACAGGAAGCAAAGAGTGGGAATAAATGGGACCTTTTCAGAATGGCAGGCAGTGACTAGTGGGGTACTGCAAGGCACAGTGCTGGGACCCCAGTTGTTTACAATATATATTAATGACTTTAATGAGGGAATTAAATGCAGCATCTCCAAGTTTGCGGATGACACAAAGCTGGGCGTCAGTGTTAGCTGTGAGGAGGATGCTAAGAGGATGCAGGGTGACTTGGATAGGTTAGGTGAGTGGGCAAATTCATGGCAGATGCAATTTAATGTGGATAAATGTGAGGTTATCCACTTTGGTGGCAAAAACAGGAAAACAGATTATTATCTGAATGGTGGCCGATTAGGAAGAGGGGAGGTGCAACGAGACCTGGGTGTCATTATACACCAGTCATTGAAAGTGGGCATGCAGGTACAGCAGGCAGTGAAAAAGGTGAATGGTATGCTGGCATTTATAGCAAGAGGATTCGAGTACAGGAGCAGGGAGGTACTACTGCAGTTGTACAAGGCCTTGGTGAGACCACACCTGGAGTATTGTGTGCAGTTTTGGTCCCCTAATCTGAGGAAAGACATTCTTGCCATAGAGGGAGTACAAAGAAGATTCACCAGATTGATTCCTGGGATGGCAGGACTTTCATATGAGGAAAGACTGGATCGACTAGGCTTATACTCGTTGGAATTTAGAAGATTGAGAGGGGGTCTCATTGAAACGTATAAAATTCTAAAGGGATTGGACAGGCTAGATGCAGGAAGATTGTTCCCAATGTTGGGGAAGTCCAGAACGAGGGGTCACAGTTTGAGGATAAAGGGGAAGCCTTTTAGGACTGAGATGAGGAAAAACTTCTTCACACAGAGAGTGGTGAATCTGTGGAATTCTCTGCCACAGGAAACAGTTGAGGCCAGTTCATTGGCTATATTTAAGAGGGAGTTAGATATGGCCCTTGTGACTAAAGGGATCAGGGGGTATGGAGGGAAGGCTGGGGCGGGGTTCTGAGTTGGATAATCAGCCATGATCATACTGAATGGTGGTGCAGGCTCGAAGTGCCAAATGGCCTACTCCTGCACCTATTTTCTATGTTTCTATGAATGTTCACAAGGCATGTGTGAAAAACTGCAGTTTCCCCACCGACTCCTGGGAATCTCTGACTTAAGACTGTTCAGAGTAGAAGAGGGGTATGTGGGTTAATATTGAGAACCTGGAGTACACCAGGAGCACACAGGAGCCGTGAAGGGACTGCTGCACCTCACAAGTGACCCATTACTCACTCAGTCATCTCCCACCTTCAGCTATGATTCCTGCATTGGCCTCATCAGTCACCTCAACCTAGAAAAATGGAGTAAAAGAAGTCATCCTTGCTCCTCTGGTGCTATGTGAGAAGGTAAAATTGGATTAACCAAATGAAAGAGGGAAACAAACATTAGAAATTGGATCAATCAGTTATCTGTTCCTGGATTATGACAGTTAAACTTCAAAGGTCTTCCAGGAAAAAATATGGAAGTTAAGAGTTGTTTTCAAATTCTGGTCATTCACCCTTTAATCTGAGACTGTAAGTAATTCCCGCTTAAGTCGAAAGACTAGACATGTTTCCTAATTTCCCACCCTAAAATAAACAGTCCACTGTAGCTTGCGTGGAATACCCTCAAGATCACGTGCCTGTCAGAGTAAATTCTGAGATGAAAGTAAGTCACGGATTGCTAAATTTGCCCATTGAACCCATTACTGCCCGAAGAACTCTGAAGTTGCACTATGTGCCAGTGAGGAACCTGGTCATTCCTAGGGTGTTCCATGGTGCTCAATCCCAGCTGTTCTTTGATACTCACAGCACGTAGAGCCTACTGCCTGACATCAGCTGGTCTACTGTCACTGTATAGACTGTAAATGGCAAATTGAGTGCTGGCCTCCAAGTCTTTAGCCGCAGCTTCCAGGGTAAACTGGACCCGGAAGTTAGCAGAAGGTTACTAAACAGAAGGCTACCCGCTAATGCTCCCCACCACAACCCTGTCCCCCGTGTCCAATTCATCTGTAAAAACATTGTCATATAAAAGAGACAATCTTCTTTTCAAGTAATGGGTGTTCAAAGCAACGAAAGACTGGCAAGGCCTACAAAGGGCCCTGGTAACTTCCAAACACTAATTTGATGACTGAATTAAATCTAATGACTTCTCAGTTGTACATTTCCTTAAACTTTTAATCACACAAAACAAGAAACCTGAGCTATTAAAGGAAGCCTTGATGATACAGTGGATTCCAGTTAATTGGGCCATCGGTCAATTAGGGCACCTGCTTATTTGGCACAACACTTAAAGAACAAAACAGATTGAAAAAGTAGCCAGGATTTCCTTAGTTTATTTGGGACACTATGAAGCTTAATTGGAACAGGAACCTGTTGCTAAACAGTTTCTAGTTATGTTGGTGTAATGTTGAATCAGGTTTGCGGGTCTAGCAAACGAGACAGAAAGCACTAACTGTGAATAAGCATATTAATTATTTGTTTACGAACAGTGAAAATTCAACCAAGCATTTATGTTCCCAAGTTACAGTGACTGCAAGGCTGAATATTCAACAAACATACTTATCTAAAAGCACTTGCAGAGCATACTTTCCCAATTGTCATGTGCACCACTTGCCTTAAACAAAGGAAGGAAGAGAGAAAACCTCCCACATTTGCTGTCTATATACCGAGGTTATTTGAAAGTGGAAACCAGACAGCTAATTAATGGGGAAAACAGCTGTAGTGTCTAAACTAACCAATCATTGCAGAAGTGACTTTCAACAGTCAGAATAAGCTACACCCCCACCCCCCCCACAGGACAGTTATACATGTGTGCAATGCGTGGCCATTAGATGGTGCTTAAGTCAAATAGTTTTTAAATAGTGTCAGTTACGTGTGTTTGTGTTTAAAAAAAAACAACAATGATTTTTGTCACTGATGGTTGGTGAGGAATAAGCAGTTTTCCTCACTGCATTTTTAAGCATTCATGATTGAAGATGCCAGGAAAGGCCGGGATTGAAAATGAAATGATTTCACTACTTCAACAAGTTAGGAACAATGAATAAAATGAAGGTATCGACAATCATCTTGAATGTTACAATGAAAATGAAGATTTGGAGGATGAAATTGTCAAAAGCATTGTTTGAAGGCAGTTTGGGCCAAAAGTACTGGTCCCAATTAACTGGAATCCACTATATTTTGGACAATCAATAAAGTTAAAAGGAAATTAGATGTAAGGTGATTTAATGTTGTCTTGATGAATTGCCTATATACAAATGTAGAAGGTGTCATCAAAATTGGAGAAATGTGCATCTAGTTCAAAATCTATTATTCTATTTATCCTTCAGCAGGAATTCTTTTTGATTCTTTAACTCAAACACAAATGATCTAAAAAAGAATGCATTTGCTCCAGTCCTCATCTCCCTCTGGTCTACTGCATGTTCCTGTACTCTAAGACTCTTTTCATGTCTTAGTTCTCCTTGGGAGTTGTCCTAGGAAGGATTTCATGGTGGAGAGCATCAAGTATAATTTGAATTCCAAAATACATTTGTTCATCAAAACTAAAATGGAACTTTTTACATAAGATTAGAACTTAAAATTTAATAGTTTTTGTTATTCATGATTTTTTTTGGTTGAGCCATGTATAGGCTGTTTTATGGGCTATTTGTTGATCAAAGAGGGGAAGGCAAGTTATGATAAGCCCACAAAACCTGTGAGGGGCTATAGATGAGCTAAGTCAGTGAGCAAAAAAGGCTGATATTTTGAAGAATATCTGATGTTGTAGGGAGCTTGATAATGTCGATGTTTAGAGTGTTTTCTTGTCTGTGAGAATCTGAAAAGAGTGAATATAGTTTCACAGTAGAGCATTGTCCAGATAATGTGAAGGTGGAGGTTTCTTCTCCCGCCAGTGTCTTTCCCAGATATTTGTCGAAACTGAATTGGTGGAAATATTCTAGACTGAGGTTGAGAGACTTTGGGTCCTTTTGGAAAATGAAGATTATGGCTTGCAAACAGGAAGGTGGAGCTGAGGTCAAGCTCAGAGGATCCACAAACTCGTTAAATAGTAGAGCATGCGGAAGTGTAAGGGGTAGTTCCAATTTTGTATGTCTGGATTTCTGAATCTGGATGTTTTACACTGGAATTTTTCTATTCATGTTGCTTTCAATGCAAAATTTTTGGGTGCTTGCTTTTCTTAGTTTAGTTTCCATTAACACTGAGCACTATTATTCCTTCTTGACCATGAACAAATTTGTGCTCTTTGCCATTCAGTCATGCAGCCCAGATGAACTCGTTCTTGCACCATGCAGCTTGCCATCCCAGGCTTTGATTCAAATGTCAAACTATATTCCTCCCATGAGAACAGTCATCGCATCATTCATCACATTCTGAAACAACAAAGCATCTGTCTTTTGGGATAACATTTTATGGTGAAAAATGGAATATTTTGTGCAAAATTTTGTCCTAAAATACTATGAAGCTCTGAGGTTAAAAATTTAACCTTTGTTTCAGTATGGTGACCAAACTCTATCTCAGTAAAACATCAGAACAGCAGCTTTACTTATGGCTCTAAATGTGTTCATATATAATAGCCCTCTCTGTTTCATGGTATTTTCTGACTGATAGCTAGTGAATGCCTGGCTGTGGGCTATTGTTGTGTTGGTAATGGTGTGGGGTGAAAAATAGAGTGCCTATAATTAAGAGACATTCATGACAAGCAGAGAGTGAAGGTTTTTTTTCATTGCCTTGGCATAGGCTGGTTTTGAACAGTGTTTAAAGAAGGAATGCAGCAGTATCCTGACACAGCTCAATTTCCCCCATGGGCTTCCGCTGATATATTTTGCAAGAACTGTAATAACAATAGCGATCAAAAATGATGAGGACAACATGATCGGAAATGCCAGCCAGGAGCATTAGAGCAAAATTGTTCTTCCAAATGAGTATGCTAATTAGATCATTAACATCTTTATTGAAATTACTTAGTGTGGGCTAACTTTAATCAAGGCATCATATATTGCAGTTAGACCTGATAATTACTCCCCAAAAGATGAGTTCCAAAATTAGATTTAAGTATAGTGCAGCCCAAAAATGTCAAGTGCGGATCTTGTGTGATGCCCAAGCCTGGTCATCCTGTAGTGCAGGGAGCTAATTTATTTCCTCTCCTTTCTTAGGGATATCTTGATGCTGAGTGTTCCTTGAGCAGATCACCAAAAAAACTTGGCTGAGTTAGGTTCCCTGTTGAGGAGGCAATAATGTATGTCATTAGCTGCGTCTTGAATACTTTTACCTCTAATGCTACTTGAAGACAGTGTAGGTGCTTACATTGAATTCTTGCAGGATTTATTTTGCATGCGTTGAATGCCTGCATGTGAAATAAGTGCATTTGTTCACGTTATGTTTTCAAATGCTGCAGAGGATCTTCACAGTAAACTCTGACCCACAATCAGAGTGAAAAACAAAAATCTATCTTTTCATTGCAACAGACACAAAATGCTGGAGGAGCTCAGCAGGTGAGGAGGCGTCCATGGAAAAGAATAGACAGTCAATGTTGTGGGCCAAGACTATTCTTCGGGACTGAGAGGGAAAGAGGGAAGTTCGGGAGATGCCTGAATTAAATGGTGGTGGTGGGGCGGGGGGAGAGGCTAGCTGGACGGTGATTGGAGAAGCCAGGTGGGTGGGAAAGGTCAAAGGCCAGAGAAGAAAGAATCTGATAGAAGAGCAGAGTGGACAATGGGGAAAGGGAAGGAGGAGGAGACGCAGGGGGGAGTAATAGGCAGGTGCAAAGAAATAAAAGGTCAGAGTGGTGAATAGAAAGGGGGGCGTGTAGTTTCGTTCACAGAAGGAGAAATCAATATTCATACCATTAGGTTGGAAGCTACCCAGAATATTAGGTGTTGCTTCATTAGTTACTTTGTTATCTTAAGCTGCCTCACAAGCAAGTTCTTTGGGTTCTGTGATCTTTAGACAAATTACTGAACACAATTTTTATTTCTAGGAGCAAGTTTTGTCTTTGAGCCAACAGAGTGACAGATATAAATCCTAGTTGCCAAATTAACATAAGCCCTGGATCCCTTGGCTTTACTTTTATTGGCTGAAGGATGACTGTACCTACCTTGATACAAAACCTTCCAGAGTTGATGTTAAAAGAGTAGGTACTGAGAGAAAAAAATCTTGCTGGAAGCAGGACAAAATGCTTGCCAATGGCACCAACAGTATTTTTTCATAGATACATCTGTATAGTATTTGCTGAAATACAGGTGAAACTTAAGGCAGTGAACAACACAGTTGATCACTGTGATCAACATAGAAAGGATAATGAGGGAGCAAATTTGTCTGAGAAGTAGAAAGGAGCAAAGACAACCAATCCATTTCACTGCAGCTGAGCATTGAGAAGCCTAGTATCAGAAAGGACAACATTAAGGAGAGGGTAGTGCAGGTGTTTCATAGCTCAGCTCCATGTGGAGATTCCATATTTTTCTTGTTACTGTGTGAGTCTTCTCCCATATCCCAAAGATATGTTGGTTGCCTGACCATTTGGCCATTGTAAGTTACTCCTTGGTGGTCGGAGAATCAGGGAACTGAAGAGTGAATTCAAGAGGTTTCAGGAAAATAGATTGATGACAAAGCTTTGGCAGTTGTCATGGGCTTGATGGAATGAATAGACTCCTGCTGTGTCGTAAGGAAACATGGGTAAATATTTTGAAGCTCTGTTTCTGGGCCAGAACAGAGGGAATTGCTTCCACTGATTGTCAGGTTTCCAGCTTCTTCCTCCATCACACTTGTCCACCTTCCCTCTTGTACAACGTCACTGCGTATAGAAAGACCATCTGCAGCCATCTCCATCCGCAACAAGTGGACAATTGGAATTGCACTTGCCAGCCTCTCTCCACCCTGCCCCGAATCCTGTTTCATTGATCAAAGCTCCAGGGCCTGAAGCCTACCGTGGAGCTCTGTCTTCTTGGTTTGAAACGCATCAAGCCCATCAGTCAGAAGCAATGGATTCTGCCACTTGATTGAGCGAACAAAATATTTCTTCTCTCATCCCCTCTAATCCAAGCAGCATTACTTCTGCACCCTCTCCACTATCGTTTTAAAAGTGCACACAAGTGTGATCCGATTAAAGTTTTGTACGGCTGCAGCATGATTTCATTACTCTATATTCTCCGACCACCGAAGGCAACAATGCCATCCACCTCTCTGCCACCTTATCCACTTGCATAGCCACTGTGGACCCGGACCCCATGATTTCTCTATATGTCAGTGTTACTAAGGGTTTGATCAATAGCAGGATACTTTTCCTGTTTATGTTTATAGGAGCAAGAATGAGTTAACAAACTTAAAAATATGAAGGATAATTGGTCCAGCAAATAGCAGAATCCATTAACTATCAAATGCTAGCTGAACCTTTCAAAATATCAAGGTCTTTCACAATAGAACTGCTGAAATGATTTTCTGTGAACTTCAGTCAGAAATGTTGACGCACAAAGTGCAGTCTTTGAGGAATACGTATTGAGCTGATTAAAGGTAAAGATATAGTATGCAATGTTTTGCTGAATTTGGTGCTCATTTGCCTTGACACTCATACTTATTGTTTTGCTTTGAGTAATAACAGAGCAACTGGTGAAGATTCCTGTGCTCATGTGGCTTTGCCTCTGTACGCAGGTCTGTGACACTTACTCACCATCAACAGGCTGTCTCTCTAATGGGAAATTTAGGAGAGAGGGAGCAGCGTGACATCTTGGTTTATTTTTAACCAATCAGCAGCATCTTTCCTCCGGTAAAATGGCGGTGCGTTCAGATGCAGCGGCCACTCCAGGTCCTATTAAGAGTGTATTTGTTCTTATGGTATGTCTTTTTTATGATTGCAAGTCTCTGCTGGATATTATGAACATCGAGTGCTACAGGACGATCCCATCAGTGAAGTGGCTCGGTAGTGATGGAGCTGGACTTATTGCATACTCTTGTTGTGTAGTCGCCTGGACTTGTATTGGATGGTGTGTAGTGCGAATCACTTTTCAGGATGTTTTTATTGTATCACGAGACCCTGTTGGATATTGGGGACGTAGAATACCGCAAGTCTGGTTCACTGGTTCGTCGGTGCCTCGGTTGTGGCGAGGACTGAGCTAAGGTTGGGGGATCAACTGTTGCAGTCACTCAAGAAAGGAGACACTGGGGCAGTGTTTGAGTGTACTCACTGTCTTGTAAATATTGAATGTTTGCACCTTGTGTATTTGTGATGTAAATAAACTTTTATAGTTTTGTATAAAAAAGTGTGGGAGAGCCTGTGCTGGAATTTGTACTTGGGTTGGGTCTGGCCCCGCCCATCTGTGCTGCTCGCCGGTGTGTGCTCAGTGCTGCCCCCCAGTGTTCACTCGGTTGATGAACAAGCTGGATCAGGCCAACTTACCATCAGTTCCGAATCATCCCACTCAGGGACTTGGGCTATATCCTTTTCTTTGTGACTGTATGTTTTTCTGAAATGTAACCATTTGTAGTACTTGTGCTATGTGCAGTGTGTTGTGTGCTGTTGGCCATGGAGGAACACTGTTTTGTTTGCCTTTATTCCTATATGGCTGAATGCTAATTAAACTTGAACAAGTCAACTCTATACCTCCCTCTTCTCTGCACTTCCCACCGCCACCACCTGAAACAGTTCGATTGATAGACCATTAGAGACTAGCAGGGAGACCTAATAGTGTTTTTTAAAACTGAGGCGCATAGATAAAGTAGACAGTCAGAATCTTTTCCCCAGCATTGAAGCATCAGACACTAGAGGATATGCTTTTAATGTTGAAGGGTGGGGGACAGAAGTTTAAAAGTGACGTGATGGGCACGTTTTTTTAGGCAGAGAGTAGTAGGTGTGTAGAGTAGGGACGGTAGAGGAATCATGTGGTGTGGTGAAGTAGGAGGGTTTTAGACACATCATGAAGGGACGGGAAGGAGATGGACGGTACACGAGGAGGACTTAGGAGAAGTTTGGTATCAAGATCAGCACAACGCTGTGGGCTGACTGGCTTGCCCTGTGCTGTATTGTTCTATGTTGTGTGACTGCTTTTATCTGATGGTGCTCTAAGTCAGTAAATGATGAAGTATGCAGACTGATATATAGGTGGACATGCTGGTCAAACTGTGATGTAAAGCTACTTTAAGTGGAATGAATGACCAGATAAATCAGACGATTCAAAGTTGATCAGAAGATCTGGAAATTAATTGACTTTGAATACTGGCAAGGATTTTTTATGCAGTCTTATGACGTGGCAATATTGTCTGAGGCAATTCTGTTGTTTGTACTGGACCATGTCGGCGGAGAGTGGCAGTATTGAAAGTTTCATGGTGGCGAAAGTTCAGACTTTCTACAGGGGATTTCCTTTACTCCAAGCTAACAGTAAAATTAGTTTGTTGCTCTATATTGCGGCGTTGAAAGCGGTAGCTTCAAAATTGCAGATTGAAAGCGAACCCCCCAGTGCCTGCTCCAGTGTATGTGAGAGCTCCCAAGGCATCCCTCAGAGTTTTTCATTATTTTCTCAACCAAAACCATCAATAGAGGGTGAGTTATTCATATAATTGTTTATGGAATTTTTTGCTGTGTGCAGATTTGCAGCCAGACCAATACTGATAATTTAAATATTAATCCGTATAAACATTGATTTGTTGTATCCTCCTGAAATATGTAAGGGGCATAAAAATGCAAGTCTTTCTCTCTTGTGTTATACCTTTTTAGTCTGGCACAGTAACTCATTCCCTTATTTCTCTGGAAATCCAGTTATTGAAAATTGCTGAATTTAATGCCGAGTGGCCAAACTGGTAATAAAAGTGATACCAATACTAATCTAAATTTATGACTTTTTTTTTGAAGGTTTATTAAGTGGAGGTGCTGATTTTTTTGTTGGCATGTTAGCTTCTTATTAATTTAATAATGCCGGCATACATTACGTTTTAATAGAAGCAAAATGACCTCTTAAATCCGTGAAAAACTATTCTATATTTTGCTGCAATTCCTCCAGCAGACTAACTCGTTTCCTTCTCTACCATTATTTTGACTGCCCTCCACGCAGCTCCACTTCAAAAACAGAATACTGCAGGTGGTGGAAATCTGGCAAAAAGCACAAGGTGGTCAGACAGCTCCAGTGGACAGAGAAAACCTTTTTCTCCTTTCAAGGTGATCTTTGTCCCAGTGTTACTATCTAGCCTGAAGGCTCTATGTAAAAACTACACACACAAAATGCTGGAGGAACTCAGCAAGTCAGGCAGCGTCTATGGAAATGAATAAACAGTCATCATTTTGGGCCAAGACTCTTCATCAGGACTGGAAAGAAAGGAGGAAGATGCCAGAGAGGAAGTTGGGTGGTGGGGCGGAGGGGAAGGAGGACAAGCTCGAAGGTGATGGGTGAAGCCAGGTGGGATGGGGAGAGGGATGAAGTAAGAAACTGGGAGTTGTTAGGTGGAAAAGGAAAAGGGCTATAGAAGAAGGAGTCTGATAGGAGAGAAGAGTGAATCAGGGGAGAAAGGGAAGGAGGAAGGGCACCAGGGAGATGTGATAGGCAGGTAAGGTGAAGAGATAACAGGTTAGAGTGGGGAAATGAAGAAGAGGGAAGGGGGAGGGGAAATACTGGAGGTTGGAGAAATTGATATTCATGCCATCAGGTTGGAGGCAACCTAGATGGAAGTTTGTTTGTTTATTTATTGTGATACAGCTCAGAATAGGCCCTTCCCGCCCTTTGAGCCACGCCGCCCTGCAATCCTGGCCTAATCACAAGGCAATTTACAATGACCAACTAACCTACCAGCCTGTATGTCTTTGGACAGTGGGATGAAACCGGAGCACCCGGAGGAAACCCACGCAGTCACGGGGAGAACGTACAAACTCCTTACAGGCAGCAGTGGGAATTGAAACCGGGTCGCCTATAGCGTAAAGCGTTCTGCTAACCACTAGGCTGCCAGTATGAAATGTTGCTCCTCCACCCTGAGAGTGGCCTCATCGTGGCCAAAGAGGAGGCCATGGACCGACGTGTTGGAAAGGGGACTGGGGACAGGATTTGAAATGGTTGACCACCGGGAAATTCCACTTACTTTGGATGGAGCTGAGGAGCTCAATTAATAATGTTAAAGTAATGATAGTTACACCTTTACTGACTTCTGCAGAGGCAGCTTAACCACTGAAATCACTCAGAAAATACTTGTGTTGATGATGCAATTTGTGGGAGTAAGTTTATTTGCAAACATGGTATATGTGGCCATTGTGACAAAAAAAAGTATATCCAGCCTCTGGTTTTAGAGTTCAAAGTCAAGTTTGTCATATGTACAAGGACATGTATGCACAGGTGTAATGAAAGACTTGAAGCAGCATCATAAGCACATAACAGGTGCATAGAGGTGAATTTACAACTGCAGAGAATAAAATACGTTCTGTAATGAAAAAGCTCATGAAATACTTTGTTTGTCTGCTTACAGAGACTTGCAACAGCAGCAGAGGAATTTCAGCAAAAGCATACCTGGAGAGAAGAGTTTGCGGTAAGGCCAAATTCTTCCATTTGTCTCATAGCCTATCAGGTGGGATTCAGCATCAATCTTCCTGAGAGAATGGTGGAGATCCACAACTGATGAACAGAATGAATAGTAACTGAAAATTTGTGCTTTTCTCCGTTGTACCTTTCAGTTTGGTTAAAGCTCCTGAGCCACGACCAGGCTTTTGTCATCCATCCATGCTGCAGTGACAGTTTTAATACTAACCAAGTTTTTGTTGTTACAACTTTTGCATTGATTAGTAAATAGTTCTTGGGGAAAAAAAGACCTTACATTTAACAATTAACCAGCTAAGTCAGAACAACAAGCAATTGATTCATATTCTTGTTCAGTCCTGATGTTCTCAATTGAGCCAGGTTCTTATCTCTTCCTGCAAGGTTTCAAAGGTACATTTAATGTCAGGGAAATGTATACAATATGCATCCTGAAATGCTTTTTCTTCACAAACATCCACGAAAACAGAGGAGTGCCCCAAAGAATGAACAACAGTTAAATGTTAGAACCCCAAAGTCCTGCCTAGCTCCCCTCCCTCCCGCGCATAAGCGGCAGCAACAATCCCCCCCCCCACTCCACTGGCAAAAAAAAAAGCATTGGCACCCATCGCCGAGCACTCAAGCATGAGCAAAGCAACAGTAAAGACACAGACTTGCAGTACTCCAAAGACTACATTGTTCACCCAGTATTCGACATGCGACAGGCTCACTCTCTCCCTAGTAAGAGAGAAGAGGTGTCTCCATTTCACAGCAAGAGGAGAGACTCGCTGGGTTACGATGTTAAAAGTCCATTACGTCCCTTTTTTTGAACTCTGTGCCCAAAGATTTCGAGTCTTTGGGCACACAGCCGTAGATCTTCCAACCCCCCCGACAATACACGAGTCTCCTGCCATGACACTGACCTCCAATCCACCCGTCTCCAGAACCCCGAGATCCTAGGCCTCCAAAGGCCAGCCGAACCCTTAGGCCGAGCCCTTGGTGTGCTGAACCATGGCCGGTTGTGAAACCCCGAGAGTGGGTCCCATTCCCGCAAAGAACCGAAGTCAGTGTGTAACTCCAGTTCAGTGTCTTCAAAAGAACCCTGAAAGGGAAAAATAGAGAGATTAAAGATGGAAATAGAGCTGTTTCCGAAGATGTAAACGAAGGAGTCGCCATTTAGTGCCATCATCACTTCACTCCGCACCTCCACCTTGGCCATCCCTGTTCACCAGCAATTTGTGATTTTTACTGACAATAAAATAAATCAAAAATATTTATTAAGTAGATATATTATCAGGTCTACCCATGTGTTTTAGGGAATTTGAGGGGTCTTCAAAGTTCAAAGTGCATTTATTATTAATTTATACATTATGCAACCTTGAGAATTGTCTCCTCACAAGTGCCATGAAATAAAGAAACACAAAAAGAACCCATTATAAAAGGACCGCCAAACACCCAAATGCTCAGAGAAAAGAGAAAAAAAACAAATCAAATTATGCAAACAATAGCTGTAAGCGAGTGGCATTCTGAACTGAAGTCCAGAAAGAGAGCCCGAGACCCGTAGTTCAGCGCAGAGCTGAGAAAACATTGCGGAGCAGCCAGCTGAGCTGGCCCGTCCCTCGCCTCGGGCCCCGACACCCAATCAGGCCCGGTGCCTAATCATCAAAGCACTGGGTTCAGTTGCTTTGGAATGCTCTGGGGCCTGGACCCCGCTGCCTCAATTCAGCCAGAACCCAACCTTTCCGATTCAGCCTGGCTCTTAATTTGGTCGAACTTCATTTTCTACTATATCCAGAACTTTGTTGGAGCCTGCACTACGTCATCCTAATCTTACCACCCCTTTCATCTTACTTTGATACTGCATGTCTATAACCGTAAGTAAAAAGACCAGGTGGTGGGCTTGAACTCTACAGACAAGAGGGTGATTGGGTGTCCTGAAAATCCTAAAGATCCCATGGTATGTCTAAGAGCTGTGTGCTCTTGTTTCAGTGTAATCACAGACCACAATAGTGTTCAGCATCTGGTCTACTGTCTTTTTATTTCCCTTTTCTCTTTCTACAAAGAAAGATGCCTGGTAGCCAATTTAAACTTTCATTTGATGGACTGGCTTCAGACCAAGAAAATGCTGAGGGAATTTGCCGCTTACCGCGTATGCATGTGAATGAGTCCTTCTTTAATATTCTTTACAATTAATATCAATGGATAATAGATATGGATGGAATTTTAAACATGCAAAAGATGAAGCTTGAGGAGAATGTAGCAGATGCTGCAATGAGAATAATGGATAGTTTCATAACTGTAATCTAGATGAGAGGTTCAACTAACTTTGGAGATTTGGACTCACTTTCACGGTGCCTGCTTTAATGAACAGTGTGTTTGGTGTTGTTTGTAACATTGGAAACAAATATAAACTTTACAGTACATAAAGTTAATGTGTGATAACAGTCAAAGTGGAAGAGTAGGAACTGTGTCAAGATTGGTAATTTAATTAATCTCTGAGTTATTGGGTAGTGTTGAATTCATTGAAAATGGCAATGCTGAATAGTTTCATCTCCAATCATCTGGACATCAATAACACAATTTCACATATAAATGGGATCATGTCATATCTGGTTGTGAATTAACTATCCAGCAGGAGAAAGAAGAGACTCCCCATAATCATTTACAACCTCAGCAATGGTGGAGTTCATCCTTTGCCAACATCTTCACTCAGATGCAAAGAGGATGATCCGTCTCAATCACCTTACAGGGTTTGCACTTACACAGAAGCCTTTCATCCCTCTGGATACTGAGAAATAGCTCAATGCACAATATGCCACATTATCTGTGTGCCCTTCACAACAAACCACTCACTATCCAAACCCTGCTCTGCCCGGGCTTTTCAAGTATAGCTGTAATGCAGACTTCAGCTTGATAAATGGAAAAACTAATTTTTTCCTCTATGTCCACAAAAAAAAAACAGGGCAAATCTGTTCTGGTCAATTTTCCTCTCACCTGAACTTGATTGAGGGTGGTCAGTCAGAGAAACTCTGCTCTGGTCCATCATTTAAGAGGGGCAGCAAAGACAGGTTGGTGAGTCTGATGTAAGTGATAGGTATGTTACTGGAGTGAATTCTGAGGGACACGTTGACCAGCATTTAGATAGACTTGGTCTAATAAGACCATAAGATATAGGAGTAGAAGTAGGCCATTTGGCCCATTGAGTCTGCTCTGCCATTCAATCATGGGCTGATCCAATCCTTCCAGTCATCCCCATTCTCCTGCCTTCACCCCATGCCCTTTGATGCCCTGGCTAATCAAGAACCTATCTATCTCTGCCTTAAATACACCCAATGACTTGGCCTCCATAGCCACTCGAGACAACAAATTCCACAGATTTACCACCCTCTGACTGAAATAATTTCTCTGCACATCTGTTCTAAATGGATGTCCTTCAATCCTGAAGTTGTGCCCTTTTGTCCTAGACTCCCCTACCATGGGAAATGACTTTGCTATATCTAATCTGTTCAGGTCTTTTAACATTTGCAATGTTTCTATGAGATCCCCCCTCATTCTCCTGAACTTCAGGGAATACAGCCCAAGAGCTGCCAGACATTCCTCATACAGTAACCCTTTCATTCCTGGAATCATTCTCATGAATCTTCTCTGAATCCTCTCCAACATCGGTATATCCTTTCTAAAATAAAGAGCCCAAAACTGCACACAATACTCCAAGTGTGGTCTCACGAGTGCCTTATAGAGCCTCAACATCACATCCCTGCTCTTATATTCTACACCTCTAGAAATGAATACCAACATTGCATTTGCTTTCTTAACCACCGACTCAACCAGAAGATTAACCTTTAGGGTACCCTGCATAAGGACTCCCAAGTCTCTGCATTTTGAATTCTCTCCCCATCTAAATAATAGCCTGCCTGTTTATTTCTTCCACCAAAGTGCATGGCCATACACTTTCCAGCATTATATTCCATTTGCCACTTCACTGCCCATTTCCCCAAACTATCTAAGTCTCTCTGCAGGCTCTCTGTTTCCTCAACACTACCTGCTCCTCCACCTATCTTTGTATCATTGGCAAATTTAGCCACAAATCCATTAATTCTATAGTCCAAATCATTGGCATACATGTAAAAAGCAGCAGTCCCAATACTGACGCCTCTGAATTCCACTGGTAACTGGCAGCCAACCAGAAAATGATCCCCTTATTCCCACCCTCTGAATTCTGTCAATCAGCCAATTCTCCACCCATGCTACTAACTTCCCCGTAATTCCATGGGCTCTTACCTTGCTAAGCAGCCTCATGTGCAGCACCTTGTCAAAGGCCTTCTGAAAATCCAAGTACATCACATCTGCTGCATCTCTTTTGTCTACCCTGCTTGTAATTTCCTCAAAAAATTGCAGTAGGTTTGTCAGGCAGGATTTTCCTTTCAGGAAACGATGCTGGCTTTGACCTATCTTGTTATGTGCCTCCAGGTACTCTGTAATCTCATCCCTAACAATCGATTCCATCAGCTTCCCAACCACTGATGTCAGGCTAACAGGTCTATAGTTTCCTTTCTGCTGCCTCCCACCCTTCTTAAATAGCGGAGTAACATTTACAATTTTCCTGTCATTAGGTGCAATGCCAGGATCTCTCGAATCTTGAAAGATCATTGTTAATGCCTCCGCAATCTCTCCAGCTACTTCCTTCAGAACCTGAGGGTGCCTTCCATCAGGTCCAGGAGATTTGGGATGGATAACATGGGACAGTCAGCACAGCTTCGTGCAGGGAAATAGTCTGGCAATTTTTTTCTCTTTCCAAGAGGTAACCAAGACAATAGATGAGGTTAGGGCAGTTGAAGTTATCCAAATGGACTTTAGCAAGGCCTTTGACGAGGTCCCACATGGCAAACCAGCATAGAGGGTTAGATCACCTGGGATCCAGGGAGAGGTAGCTAATTGTATTACAGAACTGGCTTAATGTTTAGAAACAAAAAGTGATTGTTACAGGTTCTTTCTTGAACCAGAGGTCTCTGTGTTGTTGCGCAGGTCAGTATTGGGACCTTTATTCCTTATTTGTAGAAATTGTTTGGATGGTTAGTAAGTTTGCAGTTGATACTAAAATAGGTGAATAGTGAAGAACGTTCTCAAAAGTTACAGGGATATCTTGATCCACTAGGTAATTGGGCTGAGGATTGGCAATTGATTTCAATCCCAATAAGTGTTAAGTGTTGCATTTTGAGAAGTCAAACCAGGGTAGGACTTGTATAGTAAATGTGTAAGCCCTGAGGAATGTTGTGGAACAGAGGGACCTAGTGGTGCTACAGCAATCTCTTACTCAATGTCAGCAAGACCTAGGAATTGATTATTGGCGAGAAGACTGAAGGTCTATGAACCACTCCTCACTGGGGGATCAGAGGTGGAGAGAGTCAGCAACTTTAATTCCTTGGCGCTATGTTTTCAGAAGATCTGTGTTGGGTCCAGCACATAACTGCCATTACAAAGAAGGCATGGCAGTGCATCTACCTTCTTAGAAGTTTGCGAAGATTTGGCATGTTATCTAAAACGTGGAGAAACTTTGATAGATGTGCGGTGAAGAATATACTGACTGGTTGCATTACGGCCTAGTATGGAAGCACCTATGCCTTTGAATGGAAAAGCTTACAAAAAGTAATGGAAACAACAACGCACATAAAAGTTGCTGGTGAACGCAGCAGGCCAGGCACATCTCTAAGAAGAGGTGCAGTCGACGTTTCAGGCCGAGACCCTTCGTCAGGACTTAGTCTTAACAGCACTTTGTCCTGACGAAGGGTCTCGGCCTGAAACGTCAACTGTACCTCTTCCTAGAGATGCTGCCTGGCCTGCTGCGTTCACCAGCAACTTTGATGTGTGTTGCTTGAATTTCCAGCATCTGCAGATTTCCTCGTGTACAGTATATAAGGTAATATTATATACTTGTACATTGTGTTCTATAAGATTGCTTTTAAATTTATATTTACAGAGTGCCTGACCTTTTTGAATATGAATCTTTGATTTTTTAAATCATATTTTGTCTACACCAATTGTGCGGACGTCTGTGACGATCTGTATCGCACGTCAATCTCTCCTCAGTCGGCAAGTGACATTTGGGTCTCTGATGTGAAAGTGGCATACAACAGAATGTTATTACTTTGGTATGTTGAGATCAGGGGCTGAATCCTATATAGCTAATGCAGATTGGGCTCTTGTTTTTCTTTATTTTCAGTTTGTTCCTCTGCATATTGAATTGATGATTTGTGCATTCTTTAGCTACTGCAAAAATGTTTGCTCTTCGCTTAGAAAAAGAGAGCTGAAGAATTGCTTAAGCAAAAGGTAAATGCTAGTCACGTTTCCCTCATGAGGATGTGTGTCGGATAAAAAGATCTCAACCATCTTGTGCTTTGGATAAGTTCAGTTCAGTGTGTTTGTTAAGCAAAGCCCCTTCGTGGCTCAATGCTGGAAAACAAGGCTGCAGTTGACTCAACATCTCTGTTACTTGACTAACTGAACAAAAAGAAGCCAATGGTGCTAAAGTTTTGCAGTGATTCATGGAGTATTTTCAACATCAAGTTAATTTTAATTCTGTCCATCACAAAATGAAATATGGTTAATAAATGTCTCATCCCTCCTCCTCTTATTTTCTATGTGCTGTGACTTTTTCAACTGAAATTGCCTGGTCTTCTACTTCAGATATTATATTTAAGGAAACAAAAGGAATGACTGATTCAAAAGAACACCCAGTGGTTTCTAAATTTAATAACCTATTAGCTGGTAGCCTCAAGCCAACATCTGAACATTACTTGAATTTATTATATATATATTACTCCAAACTGTGCCTTTCATATTTGCTCAACTGAGTTGAGAGCATTAGTTCAGTATATCTGGAACTTATAAACACTATTTAGATGCTAGAAATAGGAAATAATTATTCAGATAACTTCACTATTTGAGCCATCACAGATGTTTTCTGATCAGAAAATTTACAGCATTTTCTGTTTTTGTTTGGAACTGGGAATGTGTGGTGAGGCCAACAGGATCTTATAGCATTAGACTGGTTGTCATTTAAATATGAATAAACAATTTCAAGAATTCCATGGTCTGGAAAGGATAGGAGAGTGGATGTGTTCAAGAGAGGCTGCATATCAGCTGTTCTTCTATATGTGATGTTTTCCTTAATTACAGTGCCTTACAGTTACAGTAAAATTATTCACTACCCCTGGAAGTTTTCATGTTTTATTGCTTTGCAACATTGAATTACAATGGATTTAATTTGGCTTATTTGAAACTGATCAAAAGAAGAAGACGCTTTCGTGTCAAAGTGAAAACAGATCTCTCAAAACAAAGTGATTTAAGTTAATTACAATATAAAACACAAAATAATTGACTTCATAAGTATCCATCCTCCTTTAATATGACACGCCAAATCATCACTGGTGCAGCCAATTGGTTTTTGAAGTCACATAATTAGTTAGATGGAGACCTGTGTGCAGTCAAGGTGTTTCAATTGATTGTAGTAAAAATATACCTGTATCTGGAAGGTCTAAATGCCGCTGAGTCAGTATCCTGGCAAAAACTACACCATGGAGACAAAAGAACACTCCAAGCAACTCTGTGAAAAAGTTATTAAAAAGCACAAGTCAGGATATGGATAGAAGAAAATTTCCAAGTCACTGAATATCCCCTGGTGTACAGTTATGCCAATCATCAAGAAATGGAAAGAATATGGCAAGCTGTAACTCTACCTAAAGCAGGCGGTCCTCAAAAACTGAGTGACCGTGCAGGAAGGAAATTAGTGAGGGAGGCTAACAAGAGACCTATGCCAACTGTGGAGGAGTTACAGCTTGTGGCTGAGATGGAAGAGACTGTGCATATCACAACTGTTGCCCGGGTGCTTAATCAGTCGCAGCTTTGTGGGAGAGTGGAAAAGAGAAAGCCACTGTTGAAGAAAACTCACATGAAATCTCAGCTAGAGTTTGCCAGAAGGCATGTGGGAGACTCTGAATCAGTCAGCTAGAAGAAGGTTCTATGATGGTCTGATGAAACCAAAATTGAGCGTTTTGGCCAGCAGATGAAATACTATGTTTGGCGTAAGCTAAGTACCGCACATCATCAAAAAAACACCATCCCTACCATGAGGCATGGTGGTGGCTGCATCATGCTGTGGAGATGCTTCACCGCAGAAAGCCCTGGAAGGCTGTGAAGCTAGAAGGTAAAATGAATGCAGCAAAATTCAGGGAAATCCTGGAGGAAGATCTGATGCAGTCTGCAAGAGAACTGTAACTTGGGAGAAGATTTGTTTTCCATCAAGACAATGGCCCCCAGCGTAAAGCCAAAGCTACACAGGAATGGTTTAAAATCAACAAAGTTAATGCCCTGGCGTTGGCCAAGGCAGAGTTGTAACCTCAATCCAATTGAGAATTTGTGGCTGGACTTGAAAAGGGTTGTTCGTTCCTGATCCCCATGCAATCTGACAGAGCTTGAGGAGTTGTGTAAAGAAGAATGGGGGAAAATTGCAGTGTCCAGATGTGCAAAGCTGGTAGAAACTCATCCACATAGATTTAGTGCTGTAATTGCTGCCAAAGGTGCAACTACTAAATACTGACTGGGGGGGGGGGAGGGGGGATACTTATGTGTTTTTATATTTGTAATTAATTAATTTCCAGAGACCTGTTTTCACTTAGACACGAAAATGTCTTTTTATGTTGATCAGTGTCAAAAAAGCCAAATTAAATCCACTGTGATTCAATGTTGTTAAATGATAAAACATGAAAACTTCCAAAGGAAATGAATACTTTTAACAGGCACTGTGTGTGTGTGTGTGTGTGTGTGTGTGTGTGTGTGTGTGTGTATATATTAAAAACTTGGCAGATTCTTACTATGACAGTATGGTTTAAATATAATTTTGCATTTCCTACAATTATGTAACATTTGAAAACAAAACAGGCCATTGCCAAGCTGTTGTGTGAAGAATTGAATTGACTTTATTACTTGCATCCTTCATACACATGAGGAGTAAAAATCTTGTTATGTCTCTGTCTAAATGTGCAATTTATAGTAAGTTGTAATAATAGTATGTACAACAGGACGGTTAATGTAACATAGAAATACAATTGTGTCAGCATGAATTAGTCAGTCTGATGGCCTGGTGGAAGAAGCTGTCCTGGAGCCTCTCGGTCCTGGCTTTAATGCTGCGGTACTGTTTCTCGGATGGTAGCAGCTGGAATAGTTTGTGGTTGGGGCGACTCGGGTCCTCAATCTTCATTCTTTAATTCTCATAGTACTGCTCTCATTCGCTTGACACTTGATCACCCAATCAGGTTCTTGTACCTGATTGTCTATCTGTACTTGTGTCATTCTGCATTTTGTTATTGCTCTTAAATTTGTACTGCCTTGTACATTGTTTTGCATGTTATTTGCATAGATTTCAAAATGAAGTTTTTTCACTGTATCTTGGAAAGTGTGAAAAATATGAACAAATTACCCATTACAATTGTTTCCAGTTTATAGATAATATAGATTCATATCACAAATGTATCTAGTGTCTTATATACTGAATGGAAGATGGGTGAATTCCAGAACATCCAAGTTGTCAAAAGCACCGATGCATATTGCCAATGAGCTGGCAATCTCTTGAAAATATTCCTGTACAACATTCCCATATCATCTCAATGGTTGAAAGGCAGCAATTCAAGGAGACAACTTTGATCATGGAAACAATTGTGAAAAAGACTTTATCTGAAGCTTCTTTATTGCAAACAAAGTTATGATGATTCAAGATTTAATTATGCCCCACAAAATTTCATCAGGGCAATCTAGCATTTAAACGGAAGCAGGAGTGAGTTAAACATGAATCACTCCCGATGACAGTAGGCTAGTTTGAAATGCAAAAGTAATCTCAGATGCAGAATGGTGAAATAAAAGGCAAAAATACTAGAAATAGTCATAAGGCCCAACAACATCTACACTCATTGGCCAATTTATTAGATATCTTCTGTACCAAATAAAGTAGCCACTTCGTTATGTTTGAGGTCTTCTGCTGCTGTAGCCCATCCACTTCAAGTTTCAATGAGTTAGTCATTCAGAAATGCTCTTCTGTACACCATTGTTGTAGCATGTGGTTATTTGAGTTACTGTCACCTTCCTGTTAACTTGAACCAGTCTAGCCATTCTCCCCTGACCTGTCTCATTAACACGGCGTTTTCAAACACAGCACTGCTGCTCACAAGATGTCTGTTGTTTCTCTCACCATTCTCTGTAAACTCTAGAGATGGTCGTGTGTGAAAATCCCAGGAGATCAGCGGTTTCTGAGAAACTCAAACAACCCATCGAGTACCAACAATCATTTCATGGTCAAGGTCACTTAGGTTTCATTTCTTCCATGTTCTGATGTTTGGTCTGAACAACAAATGAACCTTTTGTCCGTATCTGCATGCTTATATGCATTGAGTTATTGTCACATGATTGGCTAATTTGATACTTGCATTAACGAGCAGGTAAGTGAACAGGTATGACACTGAGTGAAGATAGACAAAACAGTCAACGTTTCAAGTGAATGCCCTATACTCAAAATAGTTCTTACCTCAAGTGGAGTCATTGCTGGCACTTTTAAGCTACATGCTATACTATAAACCACCCATAGCTGACATGACTTACTTTAAATAATCCAGATTCTTTCACTGAAATATTTATCGTTATTGATTTTTGATGTACAGATGTACAGACGGAACAATAATGTTGAAAGACAACTGACTCAGATTTCCCTTGAGATCATATGTCTGTCCCAGCAGAAGCTTCGGAAATCTTTCAGTTACAGAATATTTCCCATGTGCTTAAAGGAAAGATCTTTCCTTTTAATAGTCCCTTAATTTAACATATTTGTCTTTATTACTAATGTAAAATAATGACATTAAAAACACATTTGCGATCAATGAAATCCTGTCTTTAGTATCTGGCCAGAGTTCCAATCTTCATTGTTCTCAGTGTGTTAAAACAAATAAAACTGCACCCTGGTAATCTGCTTTCAAAGCTCATCTACCAAATCCCTAGAAGAGTCGGGGAAATAAAGAGGGAACTTTTGCTTATTTTTTTACACATTTTAAAATTGCTTTGTACAGTATTTCAAGCAGCGCCTAGAAAGTTCAGCTCTGATTTTGGTAGCCCATTGGCCAGTCCTCCAGTTAGTCAGATCTTTTTGCCTTCTATGGCCTTAGCTCTCTTCTTTCCCTTTTCCAGATCCCTGAGATAATTTAAGAAGCACTAACTTGTATTTTTAACAAAAATTAAGATCCATCTGTTCAATGAAAACTGTATACCAAGCAGAAGGAAATCTGTTCATGGGAGTGACTGAGACTTGAGTGCTGAGATCTAAGGCCGACCTTAAAGGAGGTAGGAAGTGGGGCTGAAATCTGAAAAAGGCAGTACCTCAAGAAAACTGCATCTACATGAAGGACCTTCACCATCTTGGACATACCCTCTTCCCATTGCTTCCAGCAGGCTGGAGGTACAGGAGCCTGAGGTCCCACACTTCACATTTTAGGAACAGTTTCTTGCTCTCGTCCATCAGATTCTGAACAGTCCATGATCTCATGAACACTACCTCACTATTCATCTATTATCATAACTTATCTATTGTCATAACTTATAATGATTTGTCATGCCTGCACTGTACTGCCGCCATAAATCAACACTTCGTGTCAGTAACACTTTTGATTTTGAAAACGATGCAAGAGTGGGAGAGATTATTGGCTCAAAGTCAAGGAGGCAGAGTTAAGTGGGAGTGTTTCCAAACAGTCGCAGAGATGGCTTCAAATAGGGGGGTTAGAGGAGAAATGAGAAGGGGTGAGCTAAAACTCCTGTAGTACAGGATCTTGCAATGAAGAGTGCCTGCAACATAATGTCTTCTTTAGATGAAGAGTGAAGTAGATCAGTCCCGGACCAGGGTACTGAATCTAAACAAAAGGAAACTTCGATGGCATCTGAACTGAGTTGGCTACCATAGATAGAGGAGCTTCATTTAGGTGCATTCCTTCTGAAGAAAACCAGCAAAATACCAGGGTTAACAAAAGTTAAAGGATGCATTACATCCAATGAGAAATTTGATAAAGTTGTCAGTGAAAGCAGCAAGACTGAAGACTGGGAGTAGTTTGGAAATTTTAACTGAATGGATCAAGGGATTGATAAAACGAATAAATGAAAATGGTGTCTGAAAGAGAATTCACAAGGCAGTCGGAAGTAGTGTGTAAAGACTTATACAAGAATGTAAAAAATGTCAACGAAGGCAAGTGCACATTCCTCAGAAGCACGAGAAATGATGAAGAGTAGGAAAACAGCAGCACGATTAAGCAAATATCTTGATCCTTTTTCATGGAAGCAAGTGGAAATTACTTGAAGCTGAGGAAACAAAGTTGATTAAAAGGAAGGAATATAAAGAAATGAGCGTATGTTCAAAATGAAATCAGTCATATTGTTGTTCAGCATTGAAACAGGTTCTTCAGACAACTGCATTTTTGCAGACTATCACACCTATTCATATTAATCCCACTTGCCTGCATTACTTCCATATCCCTCGGTGCCCCGAACGTTTAAACACCTGTCCAAATGCCTCCTAACTCATGTTACTGTTCTGGCAGCTCATTCCAGATGCCACATACCATGTGTGAAAAAATGTACTATTCAGATCCCTTTTAAAACATTCTCCCTCTCACCTGAAACCTATGACCTCTTGTTTTAGACAAACTCTATATTGACTCTCTACCCTTTATAAACCTCATGATTTTATATACCATTGTCATTGTCACCTCTCACCCTCATTCTTCCCAGGAAGCATCAAGCCTCTCCAATTTTTCTTGATAACTCAATCCAGACAGTGTCCTCATGGCTAGTTTCTGCAACCTCTCCAGCTTAATTCCTGTCATGTTTGGTCATCTGAGCCAAAAAAACCTCCAACTGCAGCCTAATCACCATTCTGTAACATGACATCCCAACTCTTTTACGGGATAAATTAGTGGTACTTAAAATGGTACTAGTAATCTACTAAATCAGCCAAATTTTAAAAATACATCTATGTTTTCAACCCTGATCCAAATCTTCAGCCTATATTTTGCACCCATATCTCTCTGTTTTTAATATCCAATTGAATCTAGACAAATAGAGGCATTGATCGTGTGGATAATTTGAGGCTTTTCCCCGGGGCTGAAATGGCTAACACGAGAGGGCACAGTTTTATGGTGCTTGGAAGTAGGTACAGAGGAGATGTCAGGGGTAAGTTTTTTACTCAGAGTGGTGAGTGCGTGGAATGGGCTGTCGGCAACAGTGGTGGAGGCGGGCACAATAGGGTCTTTTAAGAGACTGCTGGACAGGTACATGGAGCTTAGAAAAATAGAGGGCTATGGGTAACCCTAGGTAATTTCTAAAGTAAGTACATGTTCGACACAGCATTGTGGGCCAAAGGGCCTGTATTGTGCTGAAGGTTCTCCATTTTTCTATGTTCCTAAATTTGTGTTGTTTTCTCTGGAGCAACAGAGGCTGAGGAGAGGCATGACAGAGGCTTATAAGATCGAGGGGCACAGATAGGCGGGAGCCATGTTTTTTTCCTCAGGACAAAAGTGCCTTTTGGGTGCCTAGAATGCGCTTATGGTGGAGGCAAATAGAACAGAGGCACTTAGGGGCTCTTAAAGCAGGTAATGGGTAGATAATAGAGTTATGAACATTGTGTAGGCAGATGGGATAAGTTTACCTAGGCATTTACTAACTGGTTAATTGGTTCTGCACAACATTGTGTGCCGAATGGCCTGTTCCTATGCTGTCCTGTTCTATGTTCCTAAAAGCAACAAGTTTTTGGGACTAACAACATGAATTCTGCAGATGCTGGAAATTCAAACAACACACATAAAAGTTGCTGGTGAACGCAGCAGGCCAGGCAGCATCTGTAGGAAGAGGTGCAGTCGACGTTTCAGGCCGAGACCCTTCGTCAGGACTAACTGAAGGAAGAGTGAGTAAGGGATTTGAAAGTTGGAGGGGGAGGGGGAGATCCAAAATTATAGGAGAAGACAGGAGGGGGTGGATAGAGCCAAAAGCTGGACAGGTGATTGGCAAAGGGGATATGAGAGGATCATGGGACAGGAGGCCCGGGGAGAAAGACAAGGAAGGGGGGGAAACCCAGAGGATGGGCAAGGGGTATAGTCAGAGGGACAGAGGGAGAAAAAGCAGAGTGAGAGAAAGAATGTGTGTATAAAAATAAGTAACAGATGGGGTACGAGGGGGAGGTGGGGCATTAGCGGAAGTTAGAGAAGTCGATGTTCATGCCATCAGGTTGGAGGCTACCCAGACGGAATATAAGGTGTTGTTCCTCCAACCTGAGTGTGGCTTCGTCTTTACAGTAGAGGAGGCAGTGGATAGACATGTCAGAATGGGAATGGGATGTGGAATTAAAATGTGTGGCCACTGGGAGATCCTGCTTTCTCTGGTGGACAGAGCGTAGGTGTTCAGCAAAGCGGTCTCCCAGTCTGCGTCTGGTCTCGCCAATATATAAAAGGCCACATCGGGAGCACTGGACGCAGTATATCACCCCAGCTGACTCTCAGATGAAGTGTTGCCTCACCTGGAAGGACTGTTTGGGGCCCTGAATGGAGGTAAGGGAGGAAGTGTAAGGGCACATGTAGCACTTGTTCCGCTTACATGGTGCCAGGAGGGAGATCAGTGGGGAGGGATTGGGGGGGACGAATGGACAAGGGAGTCGCGTATGGAGCGATTCCCTCAGAATGCGGGGGGGGGAGGGAAAGATGTGCTTAGTGGTGGGATCCCTTTGGAGGTGGCGGAAGTTACGGAGAATAATATGTTGGACCCGGAGGTTGGTGGGGTGGTAGGTGAGGACCAGGGGAACCCTATTCCTAGTGGGGTGGCGGGAGGATGGAGTGAGAGCAGATGTACGTGAAATGGGGAAGATGCGTTTAAGAGCAGAGTTAAGAGCAAGTTTTTGGGACTGTTAATCTGTATCCCAGCCTGGTATAGGAGGTAGGAACAGTGGATGCAATGGTTGCCATTTCCCAAAATTCCATAGATATATAGTAGTTCTTGGAAGCTGGAAAATTTGGCCTCACTACATTAAAAAAAAAATTGGGAACTACAGACTGGTTAATTTCATATCAGTTGTGAAGAAAATGGTAGGGTCTGTTACAAAAGGTGGGAGAAAAGGTTAAAGGTTCTAGCCAAAGTCAACCATGGAGTTAAACATGGGAAATTGTGTTTGGTGTGTCTATTACAGTTTTCTGAGGCTATAGATGGTAGAATAGCTGGGACAGAACCGATGGAAGTTGTGTATTTAGATTTTCAGGAGGAATTTGATAGCAATCTCACATAAGCAATTAATTAGCACATGGAACCCAGACAAATTGCTTGAAGAACTCAGCAGGTCAGGCAGCATCTATGGAAAAGAGTACAGTCGACGTTTTGGGCTGAGACCCGAGGAGTGGAGAAAAAGATGAGGAGTCAGAGTTAGAGGGTGGGGGAGGGGAGGAAGAAACACAAGATGATCGGTGAAACTGGGAGGGGTGAAATAAAGAGCTGGGAAGATGATTGGTGAAAGAGATACAGGGCTGGAGAAGGGAGAATCTAATAGCAGAGGACAGAAGGACTTAACCGCATCTCTTCCATCTTGCACACGTCTGCCCTCACCCCATCCTCCCGCCACCCCCCAGGGACAGGGTTACCCTTATCCTCACCTACTGCCCCACCAGACTTCATGAACAGCATATAATTCTCCGTAACTCCTGCCATCTTCAACAGGTTCCCACCACCAAGCTCATCTTTTCCAACACCCCACTTTCTGCATTCCACAGCGATCGGAGCGACACCCTCGTCCATTCATCTTTCCCCACTGATCTCCCTCCTGGCACTTGTCCTTCCAAGTGGAACAAGTGCTACACCTGCCCCTCATCTCCTCCCTCGCTACCATTCAGGGCCCCTTCCAGGTGAGGCGACACTTCACCTTTGAGTCTGTTGGGATCATCTACTGTATCCAATGCTCCAGGCGTGGCCTCTTGTATATTGGTGAGACCCGATGTCATTCGGGCCACCGTTTTGCCCGTCAGAAAAGACGGGATCTTCTGGTGGCCATCCATTTTAATCCCACTTCCTAATCCCATTCCGACATGTCCATCCATGGCCTCTTCTGCTGTCGCGATGCAGGCACACTCAGGTCGGAGGAGCAACATCCTATATTCTGACTGGGTAGTCTCCAACCTGATGGCATGAACATTGATTTTTTGAACTTCTGGTAATGGTCCCTGCCCTCCTTCTCTATTCCCCATCCCCTTTCCCATCTCTCACCTTAACTCCTTACCTGTCCTCTGGTGCTCCTTCCACTGTTTCTTTCTTCCATGGGCTTCTGTCCTCTCCTATTAGATTTCCCCTTCTCCAGCCCTGTATCTCTTTCACCGATCATTTTCCCAGCTCTCTACTTCACCCCTCCCAGTTTCACCTATCACCTTGTGTTTCTTCCTCCCCCCCACCACCTCTAACTCTGACTCCTTGTCTTTTTTACTCCAGCCCTGCTGAAGGGTCTCAGCCCGAAACGTCGACTGTACTCTTTTGCAGTGATGCTGCCTGGCCCTGCCAAGTTCCTCCAGCATTTTGCGTGTGTCGCTTGGATTTCCAGCATCTGCAGATTGTCTCTTGTTTGTAATTAACACATGGAATTGGGTTATTGTGCTGGTGTGGATCGAAAGTTGTCTGAGAGGTAGAAAAGAGGAGGATCGAATGGGGCTTTCTCAGAGTGGTGATGACATGAGAGGGGCATTGCAGCATGAGTGCTTGTGCCCCAGTAATTCACAACACCTCTCAGTGATGTGTAGTACTCACATCAGTACTACAAACAGAACTGATGTGTAGTATTTCTGTTTGCTGACAACATGAAGTGGGTAGGATTTGGAGTTATGTGGAAGATGCTCAGAATAATTACACAAGTTCATTAAGAGAGAAAATAGTGGCAGATTAGGTTCAAGCTCAAGTTTAATTATCATTTAACTAACACATGAGCGCAGCCAGGGAAAGCAGTATTCCTCTGGGTGCAAACCACAGCACCAAAGGTCACGCTCAGCACAAGGCACATGTACTGTAGCATATAAAACAGCGATAGGAGTACAGAGTTCAAAGTTCAATGTAAATTTATTATCAAAGTACATCTGTCTATGTCACCATGTACATCCCTGGGATTAATTTTCTTGCAGGCATTCACTGTAGGTACAAAGAAACACCATTGAATCATTGAAAACCCACCCACGATGGAAAAACAATTTACATGCAAAAGACAACAAGCTGTGCAAATACAAAAATAAAAATAAATAAATAAGCAATAAATGTCAAGAACATGAGATGAAGAGTCCTTGAAAGTGAGTCTATAGGTTGTGGGAACAGTTCAGTGTTGAGTGAAATTCAAGAGCCTGATGGTTCAGGGGTAAACATACAGTCACAGAAAACCAAGATAACCCAAGTCCCTGAGTGTTATGGCCTGTAGACTGATGGTGCATGGGATATTGTCATGGAGCCACGTTTCTGCAAGAACAAGCATGTAGCAGTTCCTCATCATGCGCTAGTGCTGCCACAGACCAGCATAGTCCAGCTTGTCTTCCACCGAGTGAACACTGAAGGGCATCACCAATGGGAGAGACCAGTCACCACCCCTAGCATGCCACACTGCTTCCAGCGACTCCACCCCGGGTGGCTGAAACAGGCGATCCCGCGGCATGAGGGCCTAGTCTGAGCAACAATTAACACTATAGAGTTCCTCCACTGTCAGTCTCGCCAATGAACCAGTGAACCGGACTTGTTGTACTCTACATTATCAATGTCCAACAGGATCTTGTGTTCACAATAAACGGGTCTAAGACATGATATACAACTAATCCAGCTCCAAGTGCTATCGGGCAACTTGCTGACGGGGTAGACCTGCAGTGCCTGATGTTCTTAACATCAACAGGGTCTTGTGATTGTAAAAAAAGATGTAATGGCGAACAATTATACCTTTGGTTGGACTTGGAGAAGCTGCTATGTCTGAGCACACTGACAATTTACCGGAAACTGCCACCATTTGGGCAGAACTTCAGCATAATGTGGATGAATGTCATGTTTTGCATTTAGATAGGTAAAATAGAGCCACAGTTTTATTTCTATGGCAAGAGAGATTAGGAAATACATGTACTGATTTCCAAAGCTGTCTAAGTGTTCTTGTACACTAGCCATTAAAACCAAACAATGTATGTTGCAATCAGTTTAGAAAGCAAATGGTGTGTTGGGCTTCATTGTATGTATGGGAGTCAGTTACAGAGCCTTGACTTGACTGTACCTGCAATATATGTAGCTTTTACCTCCTTACCCAAGAAAGGATATTATTACCATGGAGAGACTACAGTAAAAATTCACCAGTTTGATTCCTTGATGAGAAGAGGTTAAAATGGCAAGAGTTTGTAATAATGAGAGAGAATCTCATTGATACTTGCAAAATGTTGTCAGTCCTCGACACACTGGATGTCACTCCCTGGCTGGGAGGGACAAAAAAAAAGTCATGTTCTCAGAATACGGTGTAGGACATTTAGAATTGAACTGAGGAGAACTTTCATTGAGGGTAAAGGAATATGAAATGATCTGCCACCGAAGTCTGGGGAAGCCAAGTCACCAAATATAGATTTTTTTTATGGTGCAAAAAGGCATCAAAATGTATGAGGAGAAAAGAATATGATACTGAGGGGATTGGTCATAGACTTGAAAGGACAGAGGCCTAACCTAGCTCCAACTTTATGTCTTCATGAAAGGAATTGAGTAGTGCGAGAAGCTAAATTTAAATAAATCTGTCAGGATTTTTAAAAAAATTTTGTTGTATTAGGAGTAAGTGAGCATGTGGATATAAACTGTGGAGTTTTGGCGGAGCTGAAGTACCAAGACGGTAGGAGGGTCATCATGTACGTATGGCTAGGCACAGCTGAAATGCCACCAGTAAATTTGCCGATGACATCACTGTTGTTGGCAGAATCGCAGATGGCGCAGAGGAGTGAGATTGGCTATTGCAACAACAACCTTACACTCATTGTCAGAAACAAGAAATTTACTTGGACTTCAGGAGGGTGAGTGGGTGTGAGCACTTGGGTGGCAACATCTCAGAGGATCTATCTTGAGTCTCAGTCTCTTGTTTCTGGAGAACATTCTGACTGGTTGCATCACGGTTTGCTATGGAACCTCCAGTTTGCAGGCTTGCACGAGGCTACTGTGGGTTGTAGATTCAGCCATTTCCATCACGGACACAACCCTCCCTGCCACTGAAGATGTCTCAAGACAAGTTGCCTCGAGAAGGCAGTATCCATCATTAAGTACCCTCATAATTGGGATATACCCTCCTGTTGTTGCTACCAGTGCAGTGGTGCTTGAACAATCAAACACAAAATTTTAGGAACAGCTTCTTCTCCATGATAAGATTTCTGAATGGCCCATGAACACCAGCTCATTATTTGTCTTTTGCACCATTCATTTATCTCTGTAACTTGTAGTAATTTTTGTCTTGCACTGAACTGCTACCATAAAATCACAAATGTCACGACTTACATCGGTGATTCATTCAGCAAAGAGCAGACGAGCTGAACTGAAGGTCAGGACGGACTGGTGTGATAATTGTCAGAACTTTAGAAAAGTCTGAGAAGTCTAAACATGAATTATAAGTTTGAATCAGAAATAATCTAGTAAACATCTAAACTTTAAGGCTGTGTGAAAACTGGTCTGTTGTAATCTCTCTGGACACTTTTGGAAGGTTGAATAATTTGCGGAATTCAGTGTTGTTTGCTGGTAGAGACTGTTCAGCATACTGATCACTGACCTGAGCTTTATAGCACACAGACTTTAATGAATGACAATTTGAGTCTGTGCTGATTGCAGTAATGAGCTAATGGTTGAGTGCAGTACAACTGCCCTATGCTCAATATTAAACTTAGTAATACAGTCACAGCGTGCGATGAAAAAAACATTGCTTGCAACGGTAGCTTCTGATGATGGATGTTTTGGGAATGAGTGTCTCTACAAGAAGCTGCCAAAGCTGGTGTGGTGCAGTGTTTATAGACCACAATTTAGAAGTGAATCCAAGATCTGAAGGAAAAAGGCTTCCAGCAGGGGAATGGTGTGGGGAAGCACCAGCTGTGCCTGCAGTTAGATCTGCTTCTGAAAGCAACTACTCTAACACCAGGGAATGGCACTTCTGCACCACGGCAGGTTCCAGATGTCAGCCTTGTGCTTGCTGGATCAGAGTCAGCTGGCTCCCCTGTTCGACAGAGTACTCCCTAACCTCATGCGCCACAGCACAGATACAGATGCAGTACGCAAGTAAGGAAACTACAGCAGTCACCTACGTGGGGAATTTCATTCAAGGCTTGCTTCACATCTAATCAATGGCATATACTGTAGAAGGAGGCCGTTCAGGCTGCTATGCGGACTGGGGCAGTGGTAGGGTGGGGTCGGGTGGGCGGTGGGGGAATGGAAGAAGTTTAACTACAAGACGAGACAGACGGGGTCAGATGGAACATCAATAGATTGGGTAATGTAAAACCTGATCCTAACCATCCTGCTCCGGACTTGAACAAAGTTGGGTAAGAGGTAGACATCAGCTCCCCCCACAGTGAGTGGGGAGGCTATTAGAATGAGCTCTGTGGCTCAGTAGGGTAAACCTGGCAGATTCAGGGTCCTTCCAGCTGAAAGGAAGTGAGGAGTGCTTCACGCAAAAATTTAAACACCTATGTCGCGCTGTCATTCTGAATTGAATTGACTTGAATGATCTTTATTGTCATTATACATAGGTACAATGAAACTCTGTTTGGCTTCCTCTCAGGCAATTAAATAAAGTGGTAGATAAAAGCAAGACGGTAATACAAAAACAATATTAAATAGATAAGTAGCAGAAAATAAGTATTGCAGCAGCACCAGAATATCGCAGTAATGCACAAAGTGCCATTAGTGCAAGTATTTGAGTCCTTGTGTGTGCATGTGTGCTCGCAGGTTCAGTCATTGTCCTGTGGGAGTGGTGTGATGGAGGCCACATAAACATGAAGGGGAAGTACTCCTTGCTCTATACTTCTTTCCTCAATTATAGACACTTGCCTCCCCGAGTACCACCAACACCCAGTCAGAGTTACATCTGACAACGTTTTTTTTGGCTCACTGTTCTTCCCAAGGAGCCTCCCATTTAGGCCCAATCCTTAGTCTTTTCTCTTGTGTCTTGCATTCCCTTTCCTCAAATATTTACCATCCTTCCAACAGAATAGTCTGTTTCTGGTTAACTGAATTCTGAACATTAACCTTTCAATTCTATCTTTGCCCTACCTTTAATTCCTCTAATAACAGACATACTGACCAGTGGAAATCCTTTCTATCTTCCTAATTGAACCCTCTTGTCTTTGTACACCATTTTAAGATGTGAGTGGTGTCAGGGATTTCTGTAGTGGGGTAACAGGAGGTCTTGTCTAATGTCCACTCATCACTTAGAGCCTGCAACACTGGAGGGGCAGCTGGTATGGTCCTCTGCATCCAGGGAATGTTGTACCCAGGATTACCTGGCCCCTCAAATTTCTCTGCATCAAAAGCATACACCTTCTGTTTGTTAATCATGTATAATAAATTACATGCATCTAAAAATAATTGTCTCTTTACTAGGTGGTGAAAGTCTATTAGTTTTAAATCTAATTATGCATGCACCTCATTATAAATTAACCTCCCTGATCGTTAACACGTAAACATCATGTCAAGTGGCAGTTTCTTTTGATTTATAACCATGTTTAACAACCTAATTTTCAGAAACATGTCTTAGTACAGGGGTCAATCTCTAAACTGTGAGCTCGGAACTGTAGGATATCAGCCTCCCTGCATCCACGGTTCCTTACTGTTTCCATTGCAGAGTGACACACAAACTCTATTAAAAGCTTGCAGAGGAGCTGAAAGAGAGATTAAGCTAAGAGCGCAACTGCTCATTCCGATATCTTGTTTTATCTGTTATTCGGTCTTAACTGCCTTTGTTCTGTGGAAGAAAGTACTGGAAAGAGGTTTAAGGTTTAAGAGGTTTAAGATTAGGAGTGTGAAGAAGATGGCGGCGTGATGCAGCGCGCGCGGCCGTTCCGAATGAATATCGATTATGTGTAACTAGGGGGCTGTGCACAATCCGGATTTGATGGAGACAGCCGTGAGAAGCGCAGAGGAACATCTGGAGTAACTTCTGAAATGCCTGCTTCACTGCCGCTGCTACTGCGTGATCGAGAATCTCCAGAGACGAAGGCCCCAAATCCTCAGCTTTGCATATCGCCTGTTGCTGGAGCTGGGGTCGAAGTGCTCGGCAGAGATGGTGCTCGGTGTCGAAGAGGAGGACGGAGGTTCGGAGTTTTTCGGTCGGACTCGGAGTTGGACTGTGGTTGGGTGCTTCCAGAGTGCTGCACCGGCAAGTTGGTGGTGCTGGAGGTTCACCGTCTGTGTGAGATGATGGGACTTTCGAGAGACTTTGAGACTTTTACTGTGCCATGGTCTGTTCTTATCAAATTACGGTAATGCTTTGCACTGTTGTAACTATATGTTATAATTATGTGGGTTTTTTGTCAGTTTTTCAGTTGGTTTGTCATGTGTTTCCGTGATATCATTCTGGAAAAGCATTGTATCATTTCTTAATGCATGCATTACTAAATGACAATAAAAGGGGGCTGCGTGTCTTCATAATCATAATCATAATAATAATCATAAGCATTAGAACTAAAAGTTAAGTCTCTGCCTTTTCAGGATTACACTTTGCTTCCGTATATCTCACTGCCCCATCACTTGGTACCAGTCTTTAGCTCAATCTGACGTGAAGGCCTGTTTTCTGAGGTAGAAGCCGCATCAGGTATTTGTGCTTTCTCAAGCAGAGGTGATGCTTTAATTGCTGCACAATTGCTGCCGGAGGAACTCAGCAGGCCAGGCAGCATCTATGGAAAAAAAGCACAATTGACGTTTCAGGCCGAAGCCCTTTGGGCTAGCTATCTCCACCCGACAGAGTTGAATCATCAAGGGCTGCTTTATCAGTCCTGAAATACGCATGGTGTAAATGGCTTGTTATTTGAACTAGTTTAACAATATCCCTCACTATGGAACAACATCCTGAACACAGCATTTTAGGAAGCATGTGAGATTTTATTAGGTTGGAATGGAAACTCAGTGTTCTGGATACTGTCAGCTAGAGCCTCAATATTCCTCATGAACTAGGGTTCCCTAATCTATGCTGCCTTGAACAATCACTCTAACAGGAACCCAAGCCATGCCTATTTCACCTTTACAAGATTCCCATTTGTCAAATGTCCCAATACCTGCAAACAGCCTCTCTCAATCAAAGGGGGCGGGCTACACCTGAACCCGAGGGGGGCCAATATCCCTGCCTGCAGGTTTGCTCGAGCTGTTGAGAGGGTTTAGACTAATTTCTCAGGGGATGGGAACCAGATCAATAAGTCTGAGGATAAGGATGTCGGCTTACAAGTAGGGGTGGCGTAAAGTGAGACTGTCAGGAAGGACAGGCAGATGATAGGGTAAAATTGCAGTCAGTGGGATGAGTTGCAGTGCAACAGGGGGACAAAATTGAAAAAGGTGACAAATACAGGACTGAAGGTAACATTTGAATGCACTAGTCGATGTAATAGGGTAGATGATCTTATAGTGCAGTTAGGGTCTGACAGGTATGATGTTGTGGGTATTGCTGAGTCACGACTGAAAGACGATTGTAGCTGGAAGCTTAGTATCCAAGGATACATAATCTATCAACAGGACAGGAAGGTAGGCAGAGGAGGAGGAGTGCCTCTGCTGGTGAAAAATGAAATTAAATCTTCAGAAAGAAGTGATACAGGATTGGAGGATGTAGAATCCTTGTGGGTAGCGTTAAGAAACTGCAAAGGTAAGAAGAGCCTGATAAATAAGAGCCTTATTTACAGCCTCCGAAAAGTAGCCAGGATGTGATCTACAAATTACAGAGGGTGATAGAAAAAGCATGCCAAAGAGATAATATGATTGACGAAGGGTCTCGGCCTGAAACGCCGACTGTACCTCTTCCTATAGATGCTGCCTGGCCTGCTGCGTTCACCAGCATTTTTTGTGTGTCTGCTGCTTGAAATTCCAGCATCTGCAGATTTCCTCGTGTTGGCGCGAAAAAGATAATGTTGCGTTAGTCACGGGGATTTCAATCTGCAGATAGATTGAGAAAAATCAAGTGGATTTTGGATCCCAAGAGGGAGAATTTGTGGCACGACCGTGAGATGGCGTTTTGGAGCCGCTTGTGGTTGGTCCACTAGGGGATAACCAATTCCGGATTGGGTGTTATGTAATGAGCTGGATATGATTTGGGAGCTTAAGGTAATGGAACCGTTAGGTAACAGTGATCATAATATGATAGAATTCGCCCTGCAATTTGAGAGGGAGAAGCTAACGTCAGATGTAATAGTATGTAATAGTACTACAGTGGAATAGAAGTAATGACAGAAGCATCGGGGTGGAACTGGCCAAAGTTGATTGGAAGAGGACACAAACAGGAATGGCTGGAATTTCCAGGAGCAACGGATTTCCCCCGCTATCCAAATGTAGAGCGTTCCTATGAAACCGTTCGTAAGCCGAAATGGCGTAAAGTGAAGAAGCAATTACCATTCATTTATATGGGAAAAATTTTTGAGCATTCCAAGACCCAAAAAATAGCCTACCAAATCAAACCAAATAACACATAAACCATAAAATAACACTAACATTTAGTAAAAGCAGGAATGATATAAATACACAGCCTTTATGAAGCAGAACTATCGGAGGAAAGTTCAACGCACGCACAATGTCTTTATTTCGTTCACCACGATCGAAACGCTTAATTACGTCTTGCTGCTCGGGGCGCTCTGCTCTCGCTGTTCAGGGTGCGCACTGCCTCTATAACGGCTCACTGCAAAACAAATGCTGAACGCTATTTTCGCGTTTTGCCTTTTTTCGTAAAAGCGAAAATCCTCTTCGGATTTCTTTCGGTTAGCGAAAACAGGTACTAATGTAGGTCGTTCGTAAAAGTGAAGTGGCGTAAAGTGAACTTGTGTAAAGTGGGGGATACCTGAATTTGGAAGGTGCAGGATAGATACATCCCAAAGAAGAGGAAATATTCTAAAGGCAGGATTATGCAGCCATGGCTGACGAGGGAAGTCAAAGCACATATAAAGGCAATAGAGAGGGCGTATAATAGAGTGAAAATTAGTGGGAAGTTAGATGATTGGGAGATCTTTAAAAACCAACAGAAGACAATTAAAAAACCATAAGGGGGAAAAGATGAAATATGAAATTAAGCTAGCTAGCTAGTAATATCAAAAATTATAACAAAAGCTTTCTTTCAGATATATAAAATGTAAAAGAGATGAGAGTAGATATTGAACTGCTGGAAAATGACACTGGAGAGATCGTAATAGGGGACAAGGAAATAGTGGATGAACTGAATAAGTATTTTGCATAAATTTTCAGTGTGGAAGACATTAGTAGTTTGCTGGAAGTTAGAGTGTCAAGGGGCAGAAGTGAATGCCATTGCTATTACTAGAGAGAAGGTGCTTGGGAAACTGAATGTTCTGAAGGTAGGTTAGTCATCTGGACCTGATGGACTACATCCCAGAGTTCTTAATGATCTCTGAAGAATCAATAGATTCTGGTATGGTTCTGTAGGGCAGGAAAATTGCAAATGTCACTCCACTCTTCAAGAAGGGAGAGAGACAGAAGAAAGGAAATCATAGGCCAGTTAGCCTGACCTCAGTGGTTGGGAAGATGTTGGAGTCTATTGTTAAAGATGTTGTTTCAGGGTATTTAGAGGCACATGACAAAATAGGCCAAAGTCGGTAAGGGAAAATCTTGCCTGACAGATCTGTTGCAATTCTTTGAAGAAATAACAAACAGGATTGACAAAGGAGAATTGGTGGATGTTGTGTACAGGTACTTAGATTTTCAGAAGGCCTTTGATAAGGTGCTGCACATGAAGCTGCTGAACAAGATAGGAGCCCATGGTACCATAGGAAAGATACTAACATGGACAGGGCATTGGCAGATTGGCAGGAAGAAGGGATCCTTTTCAGGCTAGTGGTGTTTCACAGGACTCTCTGTTGGGACCACTTCTTTTTACATTTTATGTCAATGATTTGGATGAAATTGATGGCTTTGTTGCTAAATTTGCAGATGATATGAAGATAGGTGGAAAGGGAAGCTGGTGTTGAGGAAGCGGAGAGGCTGCAGAAGGACTTGGACAAATTAGGACAAATTGGACAAAGACGTAGCAAATGGAATACAGTGCCAGGAAATGTATGGTCATGCACTTTGGTGGAAGGAATGAAAGCACAGACTATTTTATAAACGGGTAGAAAACTCAAAAATCTGAGGTGCAGAGAGATTTGGGTATCCTCGTGCAGGATTCTCTGAAGGTTAATTTGCAGGTTGAATCGGTGGTGAGGAAGTCGAATGCGATGTTAACATTCATTTAAAGAGAACTAGAATATAAAAGCAAGGATGTTATGCTGAGGCTGAATAAGGCAATGGTGAGGCCTCACTTGGAGATTGTGAGCAGTTTTGGATCCCTTATTTAAGAAAGGATGTGCTGAATTGGAAGAGGTTCAGAGGAAGTTCACAGGAATGATTCCAGGAATGAAAGGGCTGTTGGGCTTGTACTCACCGGAATTTCGAAGAATGAAGGGGGATTTCATTGAAACCTATTGAATGTTAAAAAGCCTAGATAGAGCGGATATGAAGAAGATGTTTCCTTTGGTAGTGGAGTCTAGGACCAAAGGGCACAGCCTCAAAATAAAGATACGTCCATTTAGAACAGAGATGAGGAGAATTTCTTTAGCCAGAGTGTGCTAAGTTTGTGGAATTCATTGTCATGGGCAGCTATAGAAGCCAGGTCACTGGGTGCATTTAAGGCAGAGATTAGTAGGTTCTTGATTAGTCAGGGTGTGAAAGGTTTTGGGGAGAAGGTTGGAGAATGGGGTTAAGAGGGAAGTGGATCAGTCACGATGAAATGGCAGAGCAGACATGGTGGGCTAAATGGTGTAATTTTCCTCCTATGTCTTATGATCTATGGTATCAATCACCCTTTGTAATTACATATCTAATACCATCAAAATTAGCCTTGCTTCCATTTAGGACTTTAACTTGTAGACCAGTCCTATCCTTGTTCATAAATATTTAAAAACTAATAGATTATGGTCACTGGTCCAAAAGTGCTCCCCCATTGACACTTCAGACATTTGCCCAGCTCTTTCCCCAACACGAGGTGCAGTATTACCCCCCTCCCCCCTTTGGCAATGCCATTTACACATTGCTGGAGAAAGCTTTCCTGGACACATCTAACAAATTCTGCCCCATCCGAGCCATTACGCCCAGTCCTGTGTGGCTAGGCATAGCTCAAATACCATCTATAAATTTGCTGACGATACAACCATTGTTGGTAGAATCTCAGATGGAGACGAGAGGGTGTACAGGAGTGAGATATACCAACTAGTGGAATGGTGTCGCTGCAACAACCTGGCACTCAACGTCAGTAAGATGAAAGAGCTGATTGTGGACTTCAGGAAGGGTAAGACGAAGGAACACATACCAATCCTCATAGAAGGATCAGAAATGGAGAGAGTGAGCAGTTTGAAGTTCCTGGGTGTCAAGGTCTCTGAGGATCTATCCTGGTCCCAATGTATCAATGCAGTTATAAAGAAGGCAAGGCAGCGACTATACTTCATTAGGAGTTTGAAGAGATTTGGTATGTCAACAAATACACTCAGAAACTTCTAGAGTTGTACCATGGGTAGCATTCTGACAGGCTGCATCACTGTCTGATATGGGACGGGGGGGCTATAGCACAGAACCAAAAGAAGCTGCAGAGGGTTGAAAACTTAGTCGGCTCCATCTTGGGTACTAGCCTACAAAGTATCCAGGACATCTTCAAAGAGCAGTGTCTCAGAAAGGCGGTATCCATTATTAAGGACCTCCAGCACCCAGGGCATGCCTTTTTCTTATTGTTACCATCAGGTAGGTACAGAAGCCTGAAGGCACACACTCAGCGATTCAGGAACAGCTTCTTCCCCTCTGTCATCCGATTCCTAGATGGACATTGAACCTGTGAACACTACCTCACTTTTAAAATATATATTATTTATGTTTTTTGTATGATTTTTGATCTATTCAATATACGTATACTGTGATTGATTGATTTATTTATTATTATTATTTTTTTTCTTCTATATTATGTATTGCATTGAATTGCTTCTGCTCAGTTATCCAGACACATGCCAGTGATAATAAACCTGGTTCTGATTCTGAATTAAGGAAGGTAAAATATCCATTCATTACAACCCAATTGTTTTTAGAGCTATCTGTGAACTCCCCACATATTCGTTCTTCTAATTCGTATTATTAGTGAGCCTTTAGAACATTCCCATTAACGTGAAAATTTAGGTTTTTGCTTTGTTTGACTGGAACTCTGCAAAAAAAAACCTGAGAAACATGCTGGGTATTTTGTTTATTCTGCATTCAGCCCACAAGTCTTTATTTATCACCCTCTGATCCCCTGTCCCAATGATACTAAGATGGGTGAACCCATCAAGCTTCCTATGCATTCTTTGTGATTCGTTATGGGAAAGTTAGGGGAGATGTATGTTCCATATCCCTGTTTTCAACTGAACCGCCAAGAATATCAAAGAAAACAGATACCTCTGATAGAACCATTGAGCAGTTTCAAAAATGATGGATTTGTAAATGAAAGAAATCCTGATGGAAGCACGACTTGGAAAGGGCATGTGTTGGGAATTTGATTAATGTTTCGTCTAAAATTCGGCTTTTGTAGACCAGAGATGAAAAGGCCCTGTCTCCGTATAAACCTGTCCTCTCTCATTATCTTCAATAAAGTTCACAGCAAATGCTGGCAATGAATATTAAATTTAATTTGATCAGTGTTAAAGGCTCAGTGTCTGTAATAAATTGCAGTTGATTAAATCATAGCCCTTTTTTAATCAAGGATACTTGTTGACCTATGGATTTTAATTTATTGTGCCTTAGAGCAGTCATTTGCGGTCTTTGCTGTAATGCAGACTTCATTAGCCAGAATAGTTCTTTGTATTCTGACGGTATCTTGACATTCACATTCATTGTCCGGGAGCTGCTGCTGGATAGCAAGATACAAGGGTTGAAACAAGAAATCAAAGTACAGCTTTTAGGAGACTAAATACCATTATTTTAAGGGGGAGGGACATATTTTAGATCAGGATTTTCTAATCTACTCATTCTAATTGAAAATCAACAAAATGGAGCGGTTGGTACCACTGGGGTGACCTCTCCACAGGTGGATAATGTTTATCAGTGGAAATTAATAATTCAATGATCGTGGTCTTCAGGAAAATTTGCTTGGGATCAAATGCTCGAAAGTGATCAGCTGTTCTTCAATGTGTACATGGTAGAATGCTGCCACGAAAGGCTCGGTCATTGTTTTAAAGCATTTGTGGCTCACCAGCCTGAAGGCTGTGTGATCACCATGATTCAAATTTTATCTCATCGTGCAATGATCCAACATGACATCTCACCAGTGACTAACCTGTCCCTGCAAATTAGGCCGATGAGAACATAGGAACTGCTAAGTTGCTAGTCATGTCATGCAGGTAGGCAAAGCTCAGTAGTCATGAAAGGTTTGTGAACCACTCATACAAAACTACCTAGGTCTGTGACACACATAATATTCCATATCTCAGATAACATATCAAAGTAGTAATATATCTATCCACCCATATTTTTCTGGAAGAATATATCATCTGGCATAATTGAATGTCATCATTTAATCTCTCAGATATTTTGATTGCACTCTCATGTCCCCTCATTGGCTTCAAATTTTCTTCAATTTCACAAACATTACTTGTTCGAAGTGTCTTTATACCAGTGATTAACGTGGTTGGATTACCTTTGTACATTTGGTAAACCTTGACCTTTGATGCATCCAACATCTGACTTGCTTTATTCATTGCTGGTGAGCATTGTCAACCAGCAATTCAATTGATCTTATTTTCTAAAAATGCCTTTTTTTTTTCTCATTTGCTACTTCTTTACAATGATTTTTAACCATCACCAGCTCAGATTCCAAGTAAACTCAAATCAGCTTTGTAATTTGCTGCTTTCATCTGCTTTGTATCATCTTGAAATTCAAAGCTGTTGCATACTAATTCTCAACCCAGATCATTTATGAACATACTAAATAATTGATTCCACAACACTGTGGGTCAGTGATTGCTTACATTTTCAGGACATCTTAAGACCAATTCCAGAGTCTTTGAAATGTATTCCTATTAGTATTAATGTTCCCTGGTGGCTGAGTGCATACACAGCTGGATAAAAACAGGCAAAAGGGTGTTTGTGCATCCAGCAGCCCTCAACTGAATTTGTAAGTTTATTCTTAAAGATTTAATATTATTCTTAGCTAATTTTCCAAAGACACAGGAAAGATTAGTATGAAAAAATTCATGGCTGCTAGAAAACTTAGTGGATCACTCTGAGCTATATTGGCAGAAGCCAAAGAACTGGCTCCTCCAGGAACTGACTTCAGGAGGAGGAAACCGGAGGTCCACGAGCCATTTCTCATTGGGAGATCAGAGGTGGAGAGGGTCCACAACTTTAAATTCAACTGTGTTATCATTTCAGAGGATCTGTTCTGGGCCCAGCAGGTAAGTGCCATTACGAAGGATGCACAACAGCACCTATCCTTATTTCGATGTTTGCAAAGATTTGGCTTGACATCTAAAATTTTGACTAACTTCTACAGATGTGTGGTGGAGAGTATATTGACTGATTACATCATGGCCTGGTATGGTAACACCAATGCCCTTGAACGGAAAACCCTGCAAAGAATATTCAATATGGCCCAATCCGTTACAGGTAAAGCCTGCTCCATCATTGAGCACATCTATAATGACGCTGTTGTAGGAAAGCAACATCCATCATCAAGGACCCTTGCTACCCAGTTCATGCTCTCTTCTCACTGCTGCCATCAGCAGGGAGGTACAGGACCCTGAGGAATCACACCACCAGATTCAGGAACAATTATTACCTCTCAACCATCAGGTTCTTAAACCAGAGGGGTTAACTTCACTCAACTTCACTCACCCCATCACTGAACTGTTCCCACAATCTATGGGCTCATTTTCAAGGACTCTTTATCTCATGTTCTCGATATTATTGCTTATTTATTACTTTATAATTATGTTTTTTCCCTCGATCAAGGTAAAACCTGAGATACGGGCATAGCTACCACACTCATTTCTCAATTCTAGGAACATTCGGACTATCCTAGTGGTATTTTGTATTGTGGCTTTCTGAAGACTTACATAAATATTGCTGTGTAGGCCTAATTGTTTAATGCTATTGTGTAGTGATTTTGGGATGATATCAGTTGTAGGCATTATTATTGGGACAATGAACACCTTGTTCTTGTTCCAAGGTCTTTCAATTTCATCTTTTATTTCATCATATTTTTGCAGTTTGTCATTTATTGATTGTTCTTCCTTGTTTATCCTGTATTGTTATATCCAGAGAGTTATTATGGATTGTCCTATCAGTAATAATGGATGGATCATAATATAATTTGTGGGATTCTGATTCTGGATTTATAGTAAGGTATGATTTTTTTTATGAGTTTGTATTTTAAAGCGAGATTTTGGTGATTGATGGTTGCCACTTGATTGTGCCTGTGCAGGTAATCAGGTTGAGCTAAACTGCTACAGGATCCTGTAATGTGTTGGATTGTTTCGGGTTTTTCTTGGCATTTTCTGCATTTATCATCTTGAATTTGTTGGTCTTTTATTATGTATTTTTGATCATTTTTGTGTTAACCACCTGGTCTGGTATTGGCACAAGGAACCCTTCTGGTTCTGGGAAGAGGTCTCCAACTTTGAGTCAGGCGTTCGACGCTTCCTTGTTGACATCTAGTTTGCTCAGATCGTGGGGATGTCATCCATGGAGGATCATGCTCTCCCATTGGTTAACCGTTATTCAATAGTCATAATGTCTTCATTTTTCTGGATTGTGCCCTCATTTAAGTTTAGTAGTGTGTACTTCTTATCAGAATTGCATATGCTCACGTGGAGTGTTGAATCCTTTTTCCGTTAATGAAAAGATATTCTTAGAAGTTTTATCTAATTGTTGTGTATATTTTTAATGTCTGTTATTCACCTTCCCCCTTCTGTCCTAGTTAGTGTTAATTTAAGTGCATAAGGTTTTCTAAAATGTGTCATTTCAGTTCTTATATTTCTTTTTAAATTATAATTATTGTTATTATTTTCTTTTGTATTTGCACAGTTTGCTGTCATTTTCATATTGGTTGTCTGCCCATCCTGTTGGGTGCAATCTTTCATTTATTCTATTGTGTTTCTTGGATTAATTGTGTACGCTCGCTGGAAAATGAATCCCAGGGTTGTATATGGTGACGTATATGTACTTTTGTAATAAATTTACTTTGAACTTTTGAACTTTGAGACTAGGGTGAGGAGCAAGAAAATTTGTCAAAGTTTCACCTACTGTATTTGCAAACTATAACTGAGGTTCTAAATCTAAGGTCTAAAGACTAGCTTTATTTAGAACATAGAACATAGAATTGTACAACACATTACAGGCCCTTCAGCCCACAATGTTGTGCTGACCCTCAAACCCTGCCTCCCATATAACCCCACACCTTAAATTCCTCCATATACCTGTCTAGTAGTCTCTTAAACTTCACGAGTGTATCTGCCTCCACCATTGACTCAGGCAGTGCATTCCACGCATCAACCACTCTCTATTTGTTGCATATAGAATGTATCATTTGCATCAAAATCAAATCAATTCCAGCATGAACACAGCATGTAATGTCTACCTTCCCAAAACCAGGAGGACACTATATTTAAGAAAAAGAAACACACATTGTTGATGTAGCACCATTTACTATTAAATTACACCACCAAAATGTGTCTACAGGTCGTGTATTACTGCCATGAAAAATGTTACTTGCATTTGCTATTGCCAACCATAGTTTATCAACTTTTCCTCTTTAGAGTACCTTTAATCTCCTGAGTTCCCCCACCCCCGGTGAAATTAATGCAGAAGTTAGGGAAGCATTTTAATCAAAAATCTGAAATGTAACATTTGTTTGATCACAGTAATACCCCTGCATTTTGCTTTCACATTTCAGACGTTGACAGAATTTGTCTTCATTCATCTAACAGCTTCTCACAAATGCATTCCATCTAGGGTTTGATTGCTATGTGATGGTTGGTTAGTTATGGTAATTTTAGCATATGGGATGTTAGCAAGATTCATTGTAATTGTATTTTTTAACATGATTAATTTGCAATTTTCCATGATTAGACTGCAATTTGTATTGGTCATTTTGCTCAGTTAATTATTGCAGCTATTTGACTTGCTAAGCTTTGTTTTTCCTAGTTCTAATTAACCTCCATTCTCATTTTGTCTGGTTAAAAATTGTAAGGCTCACTAGCTTCATTTGAATCAGACAGCCAGCCAGTTCTTTAATCAAAATTTTAAATGTGAAGTTCAAGTATAATAATATTTCATTGTGACAGGATCCAGCAAAGTTTTAATTGGTAGTTACTTTTTGGATGTGCAAGTGCAACTTTAATTTCCTTAATTTTACAGCTAAGAGTTAATGGAAGAAAAGTACGGTGATTAATAAATAGCTCCTAAAATATATATAAAAAAACAACTTGACTGAGAATGAGGACACTTGTTACCTCAGTTAATTTCTTTCCATTTGGTGTTTAGTGATCATATACAGGGGTTTATTCACCTGAGAAATAAAGCAAGACTTCCTTATTAAAAAAAAAAGTTATTGAATGGGAAAGAGACCACATATGGTTCAGTACATCAAGCCTCACGTCTCTGTGCTGTTTGGGTAAACATTTCACAGAACAGAAAAGGGACTTGCAAAATTGAAAGGTATGCAAAGACTTCCTTAAGCATGTAAATATTATTGCAGAAGATTATAAAAGTGAGAGCTCTCCGAACATGAACTGAAATTCTATGTGGAAAGTTGAGCAGCAGCCATTTCTGTTCCAAGTTCTTTCTTTTTCAATCTTTTTATTAAGTTTCAAAATTAATAAGCATAACAATAATAGTAATGATACAAAGAGATTGGGATTACATTAATACCACTTAACATGTACAAACACAGATTCCAAGTGACAAATATAGTTTAGTCTCCCAATCTCATAGAAACTGACCATGAAAAGGATATTTTATAAGAAGAAAAAAAACCCTAAACTAAAAAGAAACTAAACTAAAAAAACAAATGAACAAACAGAAATTAGACTGTCATATTACAACGGCTGAAATTATTATTTGTTGTTAACTCTGCTCCTCTATACTTTGCTTTATACTTTATTGTCGCCAAACAATTGATACTAGAATGTACAATCATCACAGCGATATTTGATTCTGCGCTTCCCGCTCCCTGGATCACAAATATTAAATATTTAAAATATTAAAAATAGTAAAAATTAGTAAATATTAAAAATTTAAATTGTAAATCCTAAATAGAAAATAGAAAAATGGAAAGTAAGGTAGTGCTAAAAAACCGAGAGGCAGGTCCGGATATTTGGAGGGTACGGCCCAGATCCGGGTCAGGATCCATTCAGCAGTCCTATCACAGTTGGAAAAAAGCTGTTCCCAAATCTAGCCATATGAGCCTTTAAGCTCCTGAGCCTTCTCCCGGAGGGAAGAGGGACGAAAAGTGTGTTGGCTGGATAGGTCGTGTCTTTGATTATCCTGGCAGCACTGCTCCGACAGCGTGTGGTGTAAAGTGAGTCCAAGGACGGAAGATTGCTTTGTGTGATGTGCTGGGGTGTGTTCACGATCTTCTACAGCTTCTTTTGGTCTTGGACAGGACAACTTCCATACCAGGTTGTGATGCACCCTAGAAGAATGCTTTCTACAGTGCACCTATAAAAATTAGTGAGGGTTTTAGGAGACAGGCCAAATTTCCTTAGTTTTCTCAGGAAGTAAAGGCGCTGGTGGGCCTTCTTGGCAGTGAACTCTGCTTGGTTGGACCAAATCAGGTTATTTGTGATATTGACCCCGTGGAACTTAAAGCTTTTGCCCTGTTCCACTTGCGCACCACTGATGTAAATTGGGTCGTGCGGTCCGCTACTCCTTCTGAAGTCAACAACCAATTCCTTCGTCTTGCTGATGTTGAGGGATAGATTATTGTCTTCACATCATGCCACCAGGTTCTTAATTTCCTCTCTGTACTCAAACTCATCATTACCCGAGATACGGCCTACAATTGTTGTGTCATCAGCAAACTTATATATTGAGTTTGATGGAAACTTGATTACACGATCATGGGTGTACAGTGAGTACAGCAGGGGCTGAGTACACAGTCTTGTGGGGCACTGGTGCTCAGAGTGATTGTAGAGGAGAGCTTGTCCCCTATTTTTACAGCCTGGGTCCTGTCTGTGAGGAAGTTGAAGATCCAGCTGCAGATCTGAGTGCTAAGGCCCAGGTTCCGGAGCTTAGGAATCAGTTTATTTGGAATGATGGTATTAAAGGCAGAGCTGTAGTCAATGAAAAGGAGCCTTACGTATGCGTCTGTATTCTCCAGGTGTTCTAAGGAGGAATGTAGGGCCAGAGAGATGGCATCTGCCATTGACCTGTTGCTCCGGTAGGCGAATTGCAAAGCGTCGAGGTTGACCGGTAGGTTGTGGTTGATGTGTGCCATAACCAATTGCTCGAAGCACTTCATAGCAATTGATGTCAGAGCCACAGGTCGACAGTCATTCAGGCATGCCACCTTGCCCTTCTTCTGCACTAGGCTTATCATTGCCTTCTTAAAACACGAGGGGATCTTAGACTGAAGCAAGGAGCAGTTGAAGGTGTCAGCAAACACTCCAGCTAGCTCGCTTGCACAGGCCCGGAGAACCCGTCCTGGGACGCCATCTGGGCCCGTCGCCTTCCTTGGATTTATCTTCAGGAAGGCTCTTCTAATGTCCTCCTCGGTGACGATGATCTCGATGCCACCAGGTCTGGTTCATCCGGAGGGAGCGGGACGCTCCTCTTCTGTTCGAATCTTGCGTAGAATACGTTATTTCGTCAGGAAGAGAAGCACCACTGTTATTGATATTCCCAGCCTTTTCTTTGCACCCAGTGATGTCATTTAGACCCTGCCATAGTCTACTGCCATCCCTTTGGTTAGCCTTGGCTTCCAACTTGGCTCAATATTGCCTCTTGGTGCCCTTAATAGCTTTCCAGAGTTCACGCCTGGATTCCGTGTAGCGACTGGTATCCCCGGACATAAAAGCCGCAGCTCTAGCCTTTAAAAGGGACTTGACCTCATAATTCATCCAAGGTTTCGGGTTAGGTAATATCCGGATCGTCTTAAGAGACACACAGTCCTCCGTGCATTTCCAAATAAAGTCCGTGACAGCTGAGACATACTCATCGAGCTTAGCTGCCGAGTCCTTGAATACTAAGCAGTCCAGCGATTCAAAGCAGTCACGGAGGACCTCATCCGTTTCCTCCGTGCAACGCGACACTACTATTGACACAGTGACCTCCCGCTTCAGTTTCTGTTTGTAAGCCAGGAAGAGGAGTACGGCCTGATGGCCCGATTTTCCAAAGTGAGGTTGTGGGATGGAACGGTAGGCATCCTTGACTGCTGTGTAGCAGTGGTCAAATATATTCGGGCTTCTAGTGGGGCAGGAGACATGTTGGTATAACTTTGGCAGCACCTTTCTGAGGTTGGCCTGGTTAAAGTCCCCGGCTGTAATGAGCAAAAAGATTACATGAACAAAAAATTATTACAAAAGATTCAGAAAGGGTCAACTTACATCATATGAAAATATTGAATAAATGGCCTCCAAGTCGCTTCAAATGCAAGTTCCAAATTCAGTTTCCTGCACTGAGTCACCTCATTTTTATTAAGTTCATCACTGAGGATCATGTATTTCACTGTTTTGTGTACTTGGAGTAAGGAGAGGTAAAATTGACCACTGTGCGCTCAGCAGTTTAGGAATTGGAATTGGTTTATTGGCAGAATTGGATTGTTCTGACTTACTGCGGTTGAATTGGCTACTGATCTTTGGCCTCGTTGTATTTAGGAGCTCCAGGTGAAAGGCCATGTTCCATTCTGTCAATACTGAGGGGAGTTGGAAGGAAATCCAGGTAAATTGAAGGGGAGAACAAATTTCTTTTGGATGAGTGTAAAACTGAATAGAAGAATCGGGGAAGCAAAGTATTGGAGAGCTGGGCAAATGGCAGTGGTGCAATTTAAACAGATTCTACAGATGCTGGAAATCCAGGGTAACACATACAAAATGCTGGAGGAACTCAGCAGGTCAGGCAGCATCGATGAAGACATTTTAATTTAAATGTTTAGAAAAAAATCTTAAACAGTTTCTGATGGTATAAAATGGAGCTTATTGAGTTAGATGTCCTGTGCTTAGTCCCCTGCTCCACTCGCTTTACACTTATGACTATGTGGCAAAGCACAGCTCCAATGCCATACCTAAGTTCACTGTCATAAGATGAATCAATAGTAGTGATGAATCAACTTATAAGAGGGAGATTGAAAATCTGGCTGAGTGGTGTCACAACAACAACCTCTTACTCAATGTCAGCGAGACCAAGCAACTGATTATTGACTTCCGGAGGAGGAAACCATAGGTCCATGAACCAGTCCTCATTGAAAGATCAGAAATGGAGAGGATCAGCAACTGGGAATGACTTTATCCATCCCTCCCCTCTTTTGAGCATGTCTACATGAAAGCATCATCCATCACCAGGGACCTTCACCATCCAGGCCAAGTTCTCTTCTTGATGTCGCTATCAGGAAGAAGGTACAGAAGCTTTAGGGCTCACACCTCCAGGTTCAGGAATAGTTAACCATCAGGCTCTTGAACCAAAGGGGATAACTTCATTCAACTTCACTTGCCCCATCACTGAAATGTTCCCACAACCAATGGACTCACTTTCAAGGACTCTTCATCTCATGTTCTCAATATTTATTGGTCATTTATTATTATTATTATTATTATTATTATTATTATTGTTATTATTTTTTTTTCTTTTTGTATTTGCACTGTTTGTTGTTTTTTGCACATTGGTTGAATGCCCAAGCTGGTGCAGTCTTTCACTGATTCTGTTATGGTTATTATTCTATTAAAAATTTACTGTGTATGCCCTGAAGAAAATAAATCTCAGGGTTGTATATGGTGGCATATATATACTTCAATAATGTATTTACTTTGAACTTTGACATTTGAACATTTGGCAATCATCTTCTGAAATGCTGATACAGGTCTATATATTGCAAGTGCTTCACAATGACTTCATGGCGGTTAGAGAATGGAGAGACCGCCCATACTAAACTATATGTTTAGTAGCTCTATCTTAAGTAGAGACTTTGGTTTATTGTATTGGAGCTCCTCACATGTTATCAATGACTGAGAGGAAATGTAATCAAATCCCAGCTCTGGCAATATTGCAAAGAGAAACAGATCATGAACAGGGCCTGGAGCATGCAGAATGGCAAGTCTGCTGAGCACCATATGCGGGAACTAGGTGGACTTGGCTTTTTGCCTGTGTCATGACTATCACTGATTCAATCATTTAATATTTGGTAATTACTTTAATTGCAGGATGTTTCTAATGGATGTCAAACAGATCCATGCATGAAACCTGCAGGGTTGAGAATGAGAAAAATTACATCTCCTCAAAGTCCTAGCAGACAAATGATCTCCAATAAGGATGGTGATAATAGAAAAGAACTATAATAAAATAAATATTCTGGTGGTGTTTTGTGACAGACCTGTAATCATTTGAGACGCAGCAATGACCTCATAATTCAAATGTGACAAACTTGTAAGCGACAATCTGTCACGCTAATGAGACGTAGGGATTGTTTAACTTCAGGCGGCAGTAAATCGTTCACTTAATGCCAGTTTTATGTGAGGCAATGATAATGTTTAACAAAAAGTAACGATGCTAGTAGAAGTAAACTCTTCTGTTAGGAGATAACGGTGGAATCCTAATTACAATATATAAATAATACTTCATCAAACCAAGCCTGATACATTTTACCCCATACTTATGTGTGTTTAGAAACTATTGCTTTTATATGATGAAAGTTAAAATAAATGTTTAAGGGCGATACGGTAGTGTAGTGCTTAGCACGATGCTTTACAGGGTTAGTGACCCGAGCTCAATTCCCACTGCCGCCTTTGAGGAGTTTTTACCTTCTCCCCTTGACTGAGTGGGCCTCCTCCCACAGTTCAAAGACGTGCTGGTTGGTAGGTTAATTGGTCATAGTAAATTGTCCTGTGATTCACCCAGGGGTAAATCATGGAGTTGCTGGGTGGCACAGATTGAAGGGCCGGAAGGCCCCACTCCATGCTGTATCTCGATAAAGCAAATAATCTTTTTTTTTACAAATTACCGGAGTATTGACACTGAAGAAATGAATGATGACTATGTTATGAGTGACCAGCAAAGAGTTTGATTGAGAGTCCTGTAACCCCTATTTTCCAGCATTGTAGAAACTGATACTATGTAATCACTTGACCAAGATTGATTCTTTCAAAGAGCAGTTAAATATCATCAAAATTCTGGTTGTCTCTTTTAAAATAAGGCTGTAAAGGCTTTGGAAAGGTTATAGAAGAGGTTTGGTGAAGGATGTTGCCTTGATTAGAGGGTATGAGGTATAAAGAGAAGTTGAACAAACTTGGGTCTCCTCTATTGGGTCAGAGGCCAAGGGAGACTTGATGGAGGTTTTAACATTATTAGTGGCTTAGGTAGGGTAGATAGAATTTTTTTCCCCCCAAGGACTAAAGAACATGCATAATGGTTCTTTTTGCACTGTTGTGGTGGTGGTGGGGTGTTTAAAGGAGATGTGCAGGACAACTATTTTACTACACATAGAATAATAGGGGCTTGGAATGGGTTAGCAGGGATAGTGGTAAGAACACATATGATAGAGGCTTTCTGATATACACATGAATGTACAGTGAAGGGAGGGATATGGATCATGTGCAGGCAGAAAAGATGTAGGTTAATTTGGCATAGCTTTTGGCGCAGACATTGTCTGCCAAAGGGCTTGTCCCTGCCCTGTTCTTTAGCTGTTCTGACTTTTCTCCAGCTATTCTGCCTTTTCTCCAGCTATTCTGGGAACATGGCAAAGGGAATGGATGAC